>NC_140173.1:32904143-33186643 GCF_963971535.1 Notolepis coatsorum | reverse complement strand
TTTTAACTCACGATTAACTTTTTAGAAAAAAATAATATATATATATATATATATATTTATTATATTTTTTTTTTAACTAGACTTCACTCAGGTGTATTATTGATACTCTCATTGATACTATGTTTGTTTCTGACTCAAAGTGTGTATGTGTGCGTGTGTGTGTGTGTGTGTGTGTGTGTGTGTGTGTGTGTGTGTGTGTGTGTGTGTGTGTGTTTTGGAGGCCAAAAGAGACGCTTTAAGGACTACACTAGGGACCTCCTAAAGTGTGCAAACATCACGCAGCTTGAAACTCTGGCACTGCAGTTTCCCAAATACACCAAAAACGAACCAAGACCGAAGATCTGAGAGGCGCACGCAACGACACCAGCGGGCGGCTGGCATCCCCCAGGTATCTGGCTTCCCTTGCGCCATCTGTGGACGGGTGTGCGGCTCAAGGATCGGACTCAACGCCCACGAGAAGTGGCACCAGCGGCAGCGGCGCTAACCCCCCTCCCCCCCCCTCCCTGGAGCAAGCGTCATCATCGAACACGATGGACAGCTAAGAGATAGAGAGAGAGAGAGTGTGTGTGTGTGTGTGTGTGTGTGTGTGTGTGTGTGTGTGTGTGTGTGTGTGTGTGTGTGTGTGTGTGTGTGTGTGTGTGTGTGTGTGTGTGAGAGATAGAGAGAGAGGGGGGGGGTGAGAGAGATGAAGAAGGGGCAAGAGTGAAAGAGAGCTGGGAGAGTGTGTGTGTGAGAGAGAGAGGGGGGCGGGGGGGTGAGTCCTCAGCCCTTGTGTGGGTGAATGTAACAAGTTCCTAACGTTTTCTTTCCCCTATTATTTCATGCACACTTTATTCATTGTTTTAAATTATTTTCTTTTAAGTTATTTTGTGCATCACTCTGTTTTGAATTTGATGCAAATTTGCAATGCATGAGGGTCATCCTTTTGTGTTAAATGGCTGCATAAAGCAAGCATTTGTTGACTCTCATGTTGATAAGAGTATTAAAACGTATGAAAAAGTATGAAAAAGATCCGCTTAAGGTAGATACAAATAAAAAATAAAATAAAAATGCGATTAATTTGCGATTAATCGCGAGTTAACTATGGACAATCATGCCATTAATCAGATAAAATATTTGTATCGATTGACAGCACTAATATAATATATATATATCATACTGGCCAGCAGGGTAACTAGAAAGAGTAGGTAAGGGATATGTACAGATAGACAGAGATATAGTATCTACAGATATGTAAAAGTTATGTGCAGGTAAGTACAGACATGTGAATATACATACTGTACTGTATAGTATATGGTAAGAATAAATATACTGTATACAGTATATACGGTATGTACAGCATTATTGTACATGCTAGTAGTACACTAGTAGCGACACTCGTCATATCGATTCCCACTATGACTTCTCCATTACAGAATTGTTTTATCATTAGCCTATCAATCACTGGTTCACATGATTATCACCCAGGTGTTTTCAATCAGTCATCAGCAGTTCTAATGGTGCGTTCACGTCAGGTGGGAAGAAGCGGACGAACCAGATGACATCTCGTTGCTACAACTAGGAAGCATTCACGCGTTGAACTCGAGGAAACGCCCACATCCAAGATGGCGATCTTAGCCTACTGTTAGCCTACTGCTAACCTATTGCTACAAGTCGTTAGCAAGTTACTTTAAAATCAACTGTAGACGAACAGCAGCAAGTATAGCTCGTTTTTCATATGAAGAGTACAGCAGTATGATTGTATTATTCTGATTATGTGATCAAAATGATCATTTTGATTTGTATTTACCTTGTATTGCCGACATCGCCGTCAAGCTTGCTGCCATGATGGTTGATACTTCCGCATTTCGGGACGCGAAGTGGGAGATATCGGGGTATATAAAAAACTCCCATATGACCTAGTAGGAATTACCACTAGGAGGCTGACGTGAATGGCTTTTCCCAGTCGGAAGCTGGTTCTTCCGCTTCTTCCCACCTGACGTGAACGCACCATAAGCATCAACACTGCTCTCCTCACGTGGGCTAATGTCCAACTGTGCTCTTTATTCCAATCAGCACATCTTTCAACTAGCATCGTAGCCATCCCAGTAATACAATAAACTGGGTCTGTAGAAGTGGTAGAATTTTTTTTTTTATATTTAGGTACTTTCCTGGATAATACCATGAGATTTATAGCTAACACAGTATACATCTTCAAGAAGGCTATGCAACGCTTGTATCTTCTATATAGTTTTGCTGTAGGGATATAAGTAGGGATATTCTAGAGCTGGTGTACAAAAGTCTTGTTGAAAGTGTTATAACTAGGGATGTCCGATATTATCGGCCGATATCGGCATTAAAATGTGATATCGGAAAATATCGATATCGTTACATTTATATAACCTTTATTTACCCAGGCAAGCAAGTAAGAACAAATTCTGATTTTATTTATTGTCAAAAGTATGCATAATGCATTACAACAAGAGATATGTAATGTTAATTACCTGAAATTATTCCATTTTTTGGGTGGGGAAACCCTGCATATATCGATATCGGTTGATATCGGTATCGGAAATTAAGAGTTGGACAATATCGGTATATCGGTATCGGTAAAAAAGCCAATATCGAGCATCCCTAGTTATAACGTTAGGTTATGGCTATAACCAAGTTCTATGAGTTATGGTGACGCTCAGCATCATACTTGCACTGTACTTCACTTCGTGCACGTGCACTGAATAAAAAATTCCACCATGTACCTTTACATCCCAACATCCGTCTGACCACACCCCCTTCCGCTTACCTTCATAAGCAGGTGTGTGGTCACCTACTCGCCTCCTTCCCAAACTTTCACCACAAGGCGAGATCAAGGGCTGCAGCGGCGTCTGATGCTGAGCGTCGCCATAACTCACAGAACTTGGTTATAGCCAAGAATAAGAACAAAGTGTCAATGATTGTTAACATGGCCAGTACAGTTAGAGGGAAAACACAAAAACAATTGTCTGAGTTATATGTATTTCAGAACAGGGACAGGACAGGGCTCAGCGGATATCGTCTGATCCTTTGCATCCCCTTCATGGTGAGTTTGACAAGCTTCCATCTGGAAGGCACTATAGAGTTCCCCAAGCCCCCATAAAACATACTGAAGAAGTCTCTCATCCCACATGCCAATGATGCCATTGCGCATAACCACACGCGATCGAGCGGCTCAGTCAATGCTAAATTGTGCAACCAGAACGCAATGTAATGTGACTCTGACCTTCTCTTGGAGGCACCAGACAGCCAGTTCAGCCCGTGCTGAGACAACGCTCTACTCCAAGCTATGAACTGATCCACTACTAAATGTTACTTGTCCGAAAAGTTATGTTATTTTTTTAGGTTTTTATTGATTTTTGCTAGTAGATTTTTGCTAGTAGAGAGAGAGAGAGAGAGAGAGAGAGAGAGAGAGAGAGAGAGAGAGAGAGAGAGAGAGAGAGAGAGAGAGAGAGAGGAATGGGAGATAGAGAGAGAGAGAGATAGAGAGAGAGAGAGAGAGAGGAATGGGAGATAGAGAGAGAGAGAGAGAGAGAGAGAGAGAGAGAGAGAGAGAGAGAGAGAGGAATGGGATATAGAGAGAGAGAGAGAGAGAGAGAGGAATGGGATATAGAGAGAGAGAGAGAGAGAGAGAGAGAGAGAGAGAGAGAGAGAGAGAGAGAGAGAGGAGGAATGGGAGATAGACCGGGGAAGACATTCGGCAAAGATCACCGGGTCCGGGAGTGGAACCTGGGTCGGCCGTGTGGCACCGTAGTGCTGTATGCGGTGCGCCACTCGGGCGCCCCGAACTGATCCACTACTACTGGTGGAGGGTGCCACGCCTTCCACGGTGGTCGGGTGCTCTCCATTCTATCTACAGCCTTCCTCACCAATGGTCACAATTTAAAACAAGACGCTCACCCTATGTCCCAGTATCCTTCTAGTCCTAGTATCTCATAGCCATCACTCTCATTCTACGAACATGGTTCTCAGACTCAACCATGGGCTGGTCGTGCAGCTCCAGTCTCTACAGTAGCATTGTATCTATACAGATACTTTCTATATAGTTTAGGGCTGTCCCCGACTAAGGATTTGGATGGTCGACTAGGATTGGCCAAAAGTTGCCGTTAGTCGACTATTGGTCAAAAATAATAATAATAATAATTTATATAAAAAAAAAAAAATTAATCATTCCATTTGGGCTGTGGGGGGTGCTTAATGACTGAAGGAGTCGACTGAAGGCTTCTTGTCCTCTGCAAAAGCATGCAATTGGTCCACTGATGGATACATCTTGATATTTGTCTAGTCTAGTGTGTTCATTAGATGGGTGAAATCCTCTTTCAGTGCCTCTGTGCCTGTTTTCGTAGGCAGTTAGCCTGTGGTATGCATGCCATTAGCGTTAGCCACGCTTCTAGGCCTCTTTTCTTTTGGAAAGAATGAAAAAAAATGAAAAGATAATAAAAACATTTTTATTAAATTTTTTTATTATATTCGACTAAGAGGTTGGCCAGTCGACTACGGCTCCTTTCGACCGATTAGTCGACTAATCGATTAATAGGGGTCAGCCCTAATATAGTTATTACTCTTTATAGTTTATAGTTATTACTCTTTATAGTTTAAAGTTAGTTAGGGCTGTCCCTGACTAAGGATTTGGATAGTCGACTATGATTGGCCAAAATTTGCCGTTAGTCGACTATTAGTCGCCAAATTCTTTTTATTTATATATATATATAATTTTTTTTCCTTTTTTTTATGATTCCATTTGGGCTGTGGGGGTGCTTAATGTCTGAAGGAGTCGACTGAAGGCTTCTTGTCCTCTGCAAAAGCATGCAATTGGTCCACTGATGGGTACATCTTGATATTTGTCTAGTCTAGTGCAGGGGTTCTCAACATTTCTGCTGCCAAGGCACCCCTGTGTCCAATAAAATATTCCAGGGCACCCCTACATACGATAAAGACTTTTCCGGTCCTGTCTTTTTGTTTTTAATACAAATAGACCTCCTGTTCACTATAAAGTGCCACGTTTTGATATATTGAGCTTTAAACTTTAAGTAAATTTTTTGGAACACGCAACCTAAAACACCTTCCTCTCCCAAACCGTTCCTGCAATTGTTTTATGTTGCATGATGATCATGGATACATTTATTATGTATTGTATTTTTTATGTTTAAATATCAACATCATCTGTCTGTCCACCCTCAGTACATTTACTATCAATATAATATAGTCGTCTGACTTCATCATATCTTTTCAAACGCACACACACAGAGGGAGAATGCCCCCCCCCCCCCCCCCCCCTCCTTCCCAGTCCTCCTTCCCAGTCGCTCCCCACTCTGCTGTTCTCTGTCGCTCTGAACAGGGCTTTAGCTTGTTGTTAGCTTATGCTAACGGGACATTAATTCCGGTCTTAAACACGACGTGGTCATAAAGGAATGGCAAGGATTGCAAAGCATGTTATATGCATTTGACCCGTTGCGGAATAAAACAGCAGGGATTTGTTTTGGGTCGCGAAAACACTATCCTTGCTCTGTTTCAATGTCCGCGTTCCAGATCCAGACGCTACTGCTCACTGCTCAGCCTGCTGTGTGGAGATGCATCCTTATTGGCTGTGTGCTGTAGAGCGGATATGAGTCACGACACCACGGATTTTCAAAATAAGAGTATCATAATGACCTGAACGTTGCTAGCTGTCGGAGCCTAGTTATTATAGCTGGAGCTGCGCGTGGGCAGAAATGAGACCCGCTATAGGATTTTCAAAATAAGACTGTTGTCATTCTATATTTTTAAAGAAACATTCCCAGGCATCTCGCGGCACCCCTGGCAGCTCTCCGCGGCACACAGGCCGCGGAACCCCTGTTGAGAACCGCTGGTCTAGTGTGTTCATTAGATGGGTGAAATCCTCTTTCAGTGCCTCTGTACCTGTTTTCGTAGGCAGTTAGCCTCTGGTATGCGTGCCATTAGCGTTAGCCATGCTTCTAGGCCTCTTTTCTTTTGGAAAGAATGATTTTTTTTTTTTTTTTTTTTTTTTATTATTATTATTATTATTATTTGTATTCGACTAAGAGGTTGGCAGTCGACTACGGCTCCTTTCGACTGATTAGTCGACTAATCGACTAATAGGGGTCAGCCCTAAAGTTAGTACTCTGTATTACTCTTTATAGTTTATAGTTAGTACTCTTTTCATACTTCCTAACCCTGCCATGGGCGTCCTGTCCTGTGAGCTGCTGGTCACAGTGGTTCCAATCTGCATAGCTACTAGCCAGTGATTTATAATGACAGGAGACCTCTTCCTATATCAGACTCTTTTTGCTAATCCTAAATAAAAAGCTGTTCCTGTGAGCTATTGGTCGCAGTGTCTCAGCAATCTATGTCTACCATCTCCTCTCATTGGCATAATCCCAGCAAGCTACTGGTCAGTAGCATCACTATCAATGAAGAATCCTTATCGTTAGTCAAAGTCATGCCTCCTAGAGTTAATAACAATCTGTATAGTCAAAGTCATGCCTCCTAGAGTTAATAACAATCTGTATAGTCAAAGTCATGTCTCCTGGAGTTAATAACAATCTGTATAGTCAAAGTCATGTATTCTAGAGTTAATAACAATCTGTATAGTCAAAGTCATGTCTCCTAGAGTCAATAACAATCTGTATAGTCAAAGTCATGCCTCCTGGAGTTAATAACACTCTGTATAGTCAAAGACATGTCTCCTAGAGTTAATAACAATCTGTATAGTCAAAGACATGTCTCCTAGAGTTAATAACACTCTGTATAGTCAAAGCCATGCCTCCTAGAGTTAATAACAATCTGTATAGTCAAAGTCATGCCTCCTAGAGTTAATAACACTCTGTATAGTCAAAGCCATGCCTCCTAGAGTTAATAACAATCTGTATAGTCAAAGCCATGCCTCCTAGAGTTAATAACAATCTGTATAGTCAAAGTCATGCCTCCTAGAGTTAATAACAATCAGTATAGTCAAAGTCATGTCTCCAAGAGTTAATAACAAACTGTATAGTCAAAGTCATGCCTCCTAGAGTTAATAACAATCAGTATAGTCAAAGTCATGCCTCCTAGAGTTGGACAAGGTGTTTGACAAAGACAATCTCACTCCAGCAGAAGGAATGGAACCACCCACATCATCAAACCATCAAACAAACCTTCAACCTGGACACAGTGTGAGATGACCTCACAGAGCTTCTCCCTGAGAGAAGGCTGCTCATGCCACCGTACTATGGAACCAGCCGTGCTGGAGACAAACTGGACAAGAGCATACATTTCAGAGGCCTTGGCTATAACCGTAGGACTGCAGGGACATCAGGATATACTGTAGTTCCATCTCTGCTGAAATGCATGTGATCTGTAAGTAACGTGTGTGTGTGTGTGTGTACTGTACTCACAGACGTTGCCGGTGTTGTCAAAGCTCTTGAGTACCTCGTCCACTCTGAGGGGGCCCAGGTTGTCTCTACAAGACACAGGAGAGAGAGGTTCACACACAACCATGTGTGTGTGTGTGTGTGTGTGTGTGTGTGTGTGTGTGTGTGTGTGTGTGTGTGTGTGTGTGTGTGTGTGTGTGTGTGTGTGTGTGTGCGTTATCAACCAATATTTCAGATTATACCAGGGACCCAACATTGGATTGAAGGCCCAAGGAGAAATGGAACACAAAATAACTAATGTGCTATGATGATGTAATCTGAGTAGGCTGTAGAATAACTACTTCCCAAAATAATTGCAGTTCTTGTCACCAGTTTCATTCACAAAAAACGCTCGCTCCAGTCGGCAACTTAATCACTCTAAAAATGGACACAGCTGGTTATGGTAATGGTAAATGGCTGCTTTTTTATATAGCAGCTTTTATCCAAAGCGCTTTACAATTTGTTCCTCACATTTGACCCATTCACTCACACATTCACACACCGACGGCGGAGGCAACCATGCAAGGTGCCAACCTGCTCATCGGGAGCAATTAGGGGTTAATTGTCTTGCTCAAGGACACATCGACACGCTGCCCAGGAGGAGCGGGAATCGAACGTTCGAACGTTCGTTTTTTTAAATTTTTTAATAAATTTTATTTTTTATAAATTTTATTTTTTTATTTTTTTAATAATAATTTTTTTTTGTATTGTATTATTATAGATCCTACAGAGGGCGGCATTGCATAGTCTATTGGTGAAAAACATGTTGTTTACAGTGGTGGCTGTTCATGTAAACATGTAATTAAACAAAGCACTCAGAAGAAAATAAACAAGCTACTGAATCAAAGTATGATAAACAATAGCCCTTGCAGTCACGTAAGGGGCTAGATAAACAAATGCATTAGTTTTGTGGCATTCACGTTATATAGTTAGTGTTACACGTTCAATAACAGGTATTCACTCTTGGTCGACGGGGAGGGGAGCCGGGAGGAGAGGCGCACGCCTCGGTTCAACAGACCCGTCCACCGTCTACCTCGGAACGGCCGGGCTCCCAACACGCCTGCCGCCCGTCCGCCCTACCACCGTTCCGAGGTAGACTACGGTAAGTCTGTTGAGGCTTGCCGATTGGTGGTAACAGCAGAGGCGGGTGCAAGCGGTGTGACGTAATTGGCAGAATCGCCTGTCAATCAAAATAGAGCTCTGGTTGAGAAATAGTATCCCGCTGCAGCCCGGCAGACCATACTGGTTGAGCCGAGCGCCTCGCATTCACATCACCTCAACCCCGTGCGCATCCTTTATTTTTTTTTCACCGAACGTTCGAACCCATTAATTAAAGTCCGAATGTCAGCGTAACGAACGAACGTTCGAACGTTTGAACGTTCGGGCTCAGCCTTAGTGTGTGTGTGTGTGTGTGTGTGTGTGTGTGTGTGTGTGTGTGTGTGTGTGTGTGTGTGTGTGTGTGTGTGTGTGTGTGTGTGCGCGTGTGTTCCTACCTGAGAAAGGCACTATACTGAGGGAAGGAGACACTCCTATACTCCACCCAATGCCGTTCCTCCGAGGGGTCATTATTAGGGTCAGGGGTCACAGGACATGACCTGGTGAAAAGGTCAAACGTGGCAAACCTGCGAACAGACACCTGCTTCACCTCCACACCACTCATCTGCTTTTGACGCAACACCTGAGAGAGAGAGAGAGAGAGAGAGAGAGAGAGAGAGAGAGAGAGAGAGAGAGAGAGAGAGAGAGAGAGAGAGAGAGAGAGAGAGAGAGAGAGAGAGGAGATGGAGAGAAAGCAAGGTGACTAACGAAAACTGGCCATTAGTGTAACCGCAGCCTAAGAACACATTCTTATTTAACCAGACTAGTAGACTAAGGACACATTCTTATTTAACTAGTAGTACACACACACACGCACACACACACACATACACACCTGGGAACTGCCGAGGGCAACCACAATATTCCAGTACTATATACCTGTATGTCATGTATATGTATGTCCCTATGCCATAAATGTCATGATGTCATGTATGTCGTGTATGTCATAAATGTCACTATGAATTGAAAATGGGGGACCCTGATGTAAACAAGACGAAAGTCTTTCTCTGGTCGGCATCCCCTTAACAATTGTGTGTATTGAGCCGTACTGTATTGTACCCATTCTGCAATCTGTTAATAAAGTTTTCAGGGCACCCAAGTGGCGACCCATGTAACGCGCTGTGTCGCGAAGCGGCCGACCCGGGTTCGATTCCCGGAGCCGGCGTCCTTTGCCGAATGTCTTCCCCCCGCTCTGTCTCCCGTTCTTCCTCTCTCTCTCCCTCTACCGGACTGCCCGGTAGTACAAACAAATAAAAATCTACCAAAAATTATATAAATAAAGTTTTCATTCATTCATTCCACTGTTGGCCACTGAGTGCATTGCTCAGGGGCACTTCGGCGGTAGCTGCTGTATCCGCCCCCCCCCCCCCCCCTCCAGGATACACCAGATCACACCCACAGAGAAACCAGAGCCCTGCTCTCCTGGAGGCTTTCTTCTCTGGGAGGAGCAGCACATTGTCCTTGTGAGCCTCTGTAACTGATCCCGACACGTCTCTGTGATCACTAGAGAGCCACAAGACACCTGTGGACCGACAGGAGGTGTTGTCCCCAACACTGGAGTGTAGTTGAATGCATTGCATAGGTAAAGAGGTTGCTATGGTATTCTCATTTGTTTCGTTGTGCTACTTTATTGATCCGCTTATAGGGAATCGTCCTCTCACAATTCCCTTCTGGGACACACAGTACATGTACAGTAGCCATTTCACCAGAGGGGTCTGAGCATAGATATATATAGAACACTAGATAGCTTAAGGCGGAGTCACCAGCGTCACTGAACCGCCGCCATCTTGGGAGGGTCAGCCTTGAGTGAGAGTGAGTGAGCTGCACAGACAAAAATACTCATAACTCGCTGAAATATTGACGGATTTACAAACGGGTTGGTTTGCTATAAACATCAAAGATGTAGTTATGATACTGCATACTTATAAAAAAAAATGTAAGATGTTTTTTTTTACAAACCACTTGAATCATAGCCACGTTAATAATGCTTGTAATTAGGGATGTCCGATATTATCGGCCGATATCGGCAGGAAAATGTGATATCGGAAGATATCGGTATCGGTTAAAAAAAAAATAACAATATTTGTTATATATATATCCAGTGAAATTATTAGTTACCTGAAATTATTCCGTTTTTTGGACGGGGGAACCCTGCATATATCGGTATCGGTTGATATCGGTTGATATCGGTATCGGAAATTAAGAGTTGGACAATATCGGAATATCGGTATCGGTAAAAAAGCCAATATCGAGCATCCCTACTTGTAATAAACCAAACCGTTTGTCACTCTCACTCAAGGCTGACCCTCCCAAGATGGCGGCGGTTCAGTGACGTCGCTCTCCATTGGCCGGCAGCGCGGGCAAGCTATCTAGTGGTCTATATATATCTATGGGTCTGAGCACAGGGTCAGCCATTTAAAAAAAACACCCCTGGTGTGTTGGTATAGGGATGGGTGTAAGTTAACATGCCTTGCTCAATGACACTTCCACATGGATGAACATTTAGGCTGGGACACAGGGAATCAAACATGTTTCAAGTTTCAAGTTTCTTTAATAGTTGTCATACAGAAGTACAGAATACTTTTGTACAAAATGCTTCTTACTGTTGCGCTCCAGAGACTGTGCATGACAAGATAAGTATGAAATAAAAACATAGTAAAAATTAGAAGAAAAAAAAAGAGGTCACAGTGTTCAGTTTAGACATATGTACAATGTTCGTAGACGTAGTTACCATACAATATACAATACTGTGCAGTGTACTAATATACAATACTATATAGTGCAAGGCATAAATGGACGAGGTGCAGTTTAGGTACAATTCACAGTAGGTGTACGAGTTGTAGTGCAAATCCTTTATCAATAAATATAAAGTGTAAGTGTGTTTGTGTGATCTAAAGTGTGGAGAGTGGGTGCTGCAGTGTGTTGTTTGTTTGAGTGAGTGTGTGTGTGCGTGTGGGTGTGTGTGCTGTGTGCATTTGATGGTTGTTGCATAGTGATTATTGTTCGTTTAGCGATTATTGTTCGTTTAGCAGCCTGATGGCCTGGGGATAGAAGCTCCTTCTGAGTCTTTCTGTGCTCGCCATAAGACTCCGGTATCGCTTGCCTGACGGCAGCAGTTCAAAGAGGCAGTTGTTCGGGTGGCTCGAGTCCTTAATAATTCTCTTAGCCTTCCCCTTGCACCGCTTGTTGTAAATGTTCTGGAGGGTGGGAAGCCCCCCTCTAATTGTGCGTTCGGCTGAACGTGTCACTCTTTGTAGTCTGCTACGGTCTTGTGCAGTGCTATTCCCAAACCAGGAGGTGATGTTGCCGGTCAGGATGCTCTCTATTGTACATGAGTAGAAGTTCCTAAGGATCTTCTGACTGACTTGGAACTTCCTTAGGCGCCTGAGGAAGTAGAGGCGTTGTCGTGCCTTCTTCACAACACTGTCAATGTGTGTGGTCCATGTCAAGTCCTCGGATATGTGGGCTCCGAGGTACTTGAAACTGTTCACTCTCTCAACTGGTGCCCCGTCGATGCTGAGGGGGCTGTAGTCCTTGACCCCCGACCTCCTGAAGTCCACAATCATCTCTTTTGTTTTGCTGACGTTCAGGGAGAGGCAGTTCTCCTGACACCACTGTGACAGGTTCTCTACCTCTTCCAGGTAGGCCCTTTCGTCGTTGGCAGAGATCAGTGTGACTTTACGGTTATGGGGGCAGCCAGTCTCTCTAGCATGCCCCCTGCATACTTGACTTACAATTATTTGTAATCATTAACCCTTTTCACTGTCACACTAACAAAGGGTTAACCCCTTCACTGCGACAATACACAAGGTTAACCCTTTCACTGTCACACGGCAAAGGGTTAACACTTTCACAACCATGCTACAGAAGGTTAACCCTTTCACTAGTGTGATTGATTGATTGATTGACATTTTTATTAACAGATTGCTGAATAGGTCAAATACAGTACGGCTCAATACACACAATTGTTAATGGGATGCAGACCAGAAAAAGACGTTCGTCTTGTTTACATCAGGGTCCCTCATTTTCAATGCATCAAGGTAGTGTGGTAGTGAAAGGTTAACCTTCTGTAGTGTGGTAGTGAAAGGGTTAACCTTCTGTAGTGTGGTAGTGAAAGGTTAACCTTCTGTAGTGTGGTAGTGAAAGGTTAACCTTCTGTAGTGTGGTAGTGAAAGGTTAACCTTCTGTAGTGTGGTAGTGAAAGGTTAACCTTCTGTAGTGTGGTAGTGAAAGGTTAACCTTCTGTAGTGTGGTAGTGAAAGGGTTAACCTTCTGTAGTGTGGTAGTGAAAGGTTAACCTTCTGTAGTGTGGTAGTGAAAGGTTAACCTTCTGTAGTGTGGTAGTGAAAGGTTAACCTTCTGTAGTGTGGTAGTGAAAGGTTAACCTTCTGTAGTGTGGCAGTGAAAGGGTTAACCTTCTGTAGTGTGGTAGTGAAAGGTTAACCTTCTGTAGTGTGGTAGTGAAAGGTTAACCTTCTGTAGTGTGGTAGTGAAAGGTTAACCTTCTGTAGTGTTGTAGTGAAAGGGTTAATCATTATCTAAACAATCATGATGACCAAGAAGAGACCATAAGTTAAGCTTCCTATTGGACTTCCCTCGTGCCTGTGCCTGCTGTGTGTCCAGGTTTCATTCTGACTGGAGCAGCTATGCATATCGTTCTCAGAGGAGACTACTGCCGCAGCAGCTGTAGCTCAGGCAGTCGAGTTGTTCTCCATACATGGAGATATAATTATCCCAGACACACTGGGCTCATGGGCTGGCGAGAACAGCTTCTTGGCTCCGAGGCTATACACCTCGTATTCCGTATAGTCTTTCCTCTGGCATTGTATTGCATGAATTCCTTAGGCATTCATTAATAAGTGTAGTTATGGATGCATATGGAAATTGATACACATGTTCCAGTATAAAAGAAAATCAATAAATTATATATAGATGATAATGTTTTCATCAGGTTATTAAGTGATCATTAGGAGTGAGGGAGGGTGCTGCTGGGGCTATAACGTTATACGACAAGAAAATCACTGCATCTCATCATGACTGTGTGTTGACATTAATACGCATCATGCATAACACAGCAGCGTCTTGACTCTTAACCCTTTCACCGCCGCACTGCAAAAACGGTTAACCCTTTCCACCGCGACGACACACACTGCCACACGACACGACAGCCTTTCACTGTCACACGACAGAAGGTTAACCCTTTTACTATCACACAACCGACGGTCGTAAAAGGGTTAACCTTCTGTCGTGTGTCAGTGAAAGGGTTGCATAATTGACGGCAGCTGCTTTATAATATTTTGCATAAACAGCTATATAAGTTATAACGTTTATGGACATTATTTCATTGGGAAAGCATGTGTTATTATTATGCTGCTATAAGATCTTCTCTCTGCAGGACTAACACAGTACCTCTCTCAGGAGAGTCCACCTCGCCCGGGCCACGTCCACGGTACCGGAACCACAGCTGGCAGCGTCCCCCGCGGTGCCGGGTCGGTGCTGTTGTTGTTGTTGTTGTTGTTGCGTCGTGATGATGATCATCCCGGTCCCGGTCCCGGTCCCGGTCCCGGTTTTCGCCTCCAGCTGCTCCAGGGAAGAAGCCGGTTCGGCTCTGTCGGCGGCAGTACTGGTTTCTCTCTCCATCTTCTCTATGATCCAAGCAGTTGTCGTCGCAAAACGCAAAATACTAGCCAGTCTGTATCCTTATTGTCTTGTTGTAGCTGCAGTAATGATGATGTGCTCAATCAATCAATCAATCAATCAATCAATCAATCAATCAATCAATCAATCAATGATGATACAGTGAGATATATCTGAGACCTTCTTACTGTAGATATGGACTGTGAGATGGATCCCCTGTCAGCAGCACAGCGGGTTTACATCACGGCGTGCAGCAGGATGAAGGAGGGGAGACACGCTTTACTTCCGTACACATTGTCTATCGACCGGCCACCCGAGACATGTGCAATGCATTCCGCATCAATCGAACCCGGTGATCGGGTTACAATGTATTAATAATTGGTGTGTCGTGTGATTCTGGAAGACTGTGTCAAATTTTAATTACTTTGTGGATACCAAACACAGAGAAGGTATAAAGACGACTTTGAAACTGTTGAACAGTAATCCAGAACAATTGTATTAATGAATGCACTGTAAAAAAAAATATATATATATATATATATTTTAATCTATTTTATTGCAATATTTTACTCTGTCTATTTTATCTTACTCTTTTTTATTATTGTCTATTTAAAAGTGAATCAAACCATAAACTAGGTGGCCTGTTGGGATGTTAGATCCTAATGTGAAAAACTGTGATTTTATATGTCTGCACTTTATGTGCTTGATTGTCTTTTTTCTGTTGTGAAGCACTTTGAGCTGCAGTTTCTGTATGAAAGGTGCTATATTACAAATACAGTTTATTATTATTATTATTATTCGAGGTTGGATTACTCTGGCCTGGCGACGTGTCACGTGCCGCTACGCCTTTTTGTTTAGGAACCCCTGCACGTGCGCGGTGGTGGTGAGAGTAGGGTCAAGCTGCAGCTCCGGAGCGATACTCCCACGGGGCAATCCTGTGGCAGCCACAGAGACCGCGCGCTGATTGGCGGAGAGGGGACGTCACTCCACATTGGGCCTAGCCCCTCCCCCTTGACGAGGCTCGGTTGATTGATTGATTGAAAACGTTATTAACAGATTGCAGAATGGGTACAGTACAGTACAGCTCAATACATACAATTGTTAAGGGGATGCAGACCAGAGAAATACTTTCGTCTTGTTTACATCAGGGTCCCCCATTTTCAATTCATCGTAACATAAAATGACATACATGACATACAGATAGACAGTACTGCTACATCTATACATTTATGACATACCAGATTTGCAAATACAGTACTGTTTGTGAAAAGAGTCCAGAAAAAAGAGTATATACATTTGAGGTAGAAACTGTACATTGGAGGAGGTTGGGTAGGTGGGGGGGGGGTACTGTACATTGGAGGTGGTTGGGTGGGTGGGTAGGAGGGGTGGGTAGGAGGGGTGGTTGGGGAACACTGTACAACTGTACAAGCAAAACTGTACATTGGAATATTGACAAGACCATACTTGGTCATTTTTACTGTACATTGGAGGGGGTTGTGTTAGGATATTTACAGGGGCCAGTTTCGAATTGCAGTCTCCCGTAGGTGTTTTTTGAGAGTGTTTTTGAAAGTGGGTAATGATTCACATTCCTTTACAGCTTTGGGTAGGGCGTTCCACATTGATGTGGCATAATTGCGAAACGTGTTTAGTCCCTTGTTTGAGCCGAATCTGGGTTTAACATGATTTGTGGGGCTCCCTCTGGTGTTGTGATCGTGGTATTCACTGACCTTTGGGAAGTATTTTGACATGTACATGGGTACCTTGGTCGTGTAGTGTATCTTGTAGACCAGGCCCATTGCAAGTTGCTGTACTCTGTCGTCTACTCTAAGCCATCCTAGGTTGTCAAAGTTGGCAGGGGTGAGGTGGGTTCTAGGAGTAAGGTCAAGCAGTAGTCTGACCAGTTTGTTTTGAGATGTTTGTAATTTTGTTTTTAGCGCCTTTGAGGTGCTTTGGTACCATGAGGTGCAAGCATAGTCGTAGTACCCTTGAATGAGTGCTCCTGCCAGAGTCTTCAGGGTATTCTTGTTTACCAGTGAGGAGATCCGGTACAAGAATCGAGTTCGTTGGTTGACTTTTTTTATTACATTGGATGCCATTTTGTCACAGGAAAGATTTGCCTCTAGGATGGAACCCAGGTAGGTAATATCTTCTTTCCTTGTGACAATATTGTCACCCACTGTAACTGAGAAGCCGTCGGTCTTGCTGAGTTTGTTATTTGAACCGAAGAGAATGGACTCTGTTTTGCCCATGTGTAATGATAGTTTGTTATCAGCGAGCCAGGTGCAGATTCTGCCTAGTTCTGAGCTGAGGTTTTTTTCAACCTGAGACCAGCAGGGCTGAGTCGTCCGCAAACAGGAACAAGTTGCAGTCACAAGCTGACGACATGGCATTTGCATAAATTAGGAACAGTAGCGGACCTAGTATGCTTCCTTGTGGAACACCACAGCTTACTGTGAGGGGGGGGATAGGGAGAGAGTGCGAGGAGAGGGTCGCGTCCGTGAAAAGGAGAGAGAGAAGGCGGGCAGCGTCTATTCTTTTACCAACGGATTTCCAGTTCCGTGTTCGCGTTCTGCGATCTGATTGGCCACTGACGTATGCTAGTTCTGCCCCCAGGTAAGTTCCCCACGCCAGTTCTGCACGGCCAACTCCGCGGTAAACAGCTGTTTCCGTGTTTCCGCCTATGACTTTATGTGCGCTAAGTTTAAAGTGCTTAGAAATGCCGGTTCATTCATGCTTTGAGGCACAATTCCTGACGGGATTTTATAATATTGTAGCTTGACAATTTTTTATATGATGACACGATCACACGCCAGTTCTGCACGGCCAACTCCGCGGTAAACAGCTGTTTCCGTGTTTCCACCTATGACTTTATGTGCGCTAAGTTTAAAGTGCTTAGAAATGCCGGTTCAGTCATGCATGTTAACAGAATTCGGCTATAGGGCGACAATAATGTGGTCAAGAGGCATGGTTTCTATCTTGAGCCTTAACTGGCGTGGTTTATTTATTCACATGAAGAGCATCAGTTCTACAGGTCTTCTCTCACTGAGAGACATGGGGGGAGAGAAAGAAGTGGGAGGAGACATAGCTACTTATACTCGCCACCTGGTAGTACTCCTGAGTGTTTCCGCCTGGGGCGCCCTCTAGTGGACACAGTTATATATGCAGGTAGACAGTTATCAGTGTGAACAGTTATATATGCAGTTAGACAGTTACTAACAATCCTACACAGAACCTCTGCCTTCAACACTCCCACTTAGGGTTTAGCATACTGGCTGACTTCTTGGAAAAACATTTTACAAAGGAAATAACATAATCCCAAAAACATCAACAGTCAATATCTTCACATTAAACATGACCCTTGCAAATCCCTTCAATTTTTATTTGAAACAGGTTTCCTCATAGTGTCTGCTACTCTGTCGTCCATTAGACAGTAAACCGGTGTCATCCTTTCTTCTCTGATGACATACCTGATTAGATGAGATTTTCTATAATGGCATGTTTACATCTATGTTGATACATTGGGTTCCTAGCAATCACAATGGTCCCCTGGTTGTCCTCATAAACAACAGTCTCCATATATACACAATGTCCATCATTTTAAACGGTGTTGACAGAACGCCCATCATCTACAAAAGCACCATATTCAGCATAGAGTACATTTCAATTACCTACTACATTTTTTAGCAATATATTCATAATCTTTTCTTCATCACTTCGAACAGTTGTTCTAGATAAACACATTTTGCACTGACATAGCTAGAAACATATACTCAGCTTCAAAGGCTGATAGTATCACTGTGGGCTTTAAGCCTTAAACCTTTGCTGTCTTTTATGAAACACCGCTGTCCGTCTGCTGCACCTCTGGGATAACGAAAAACATATTTTTGACGTAGTTCAATGTTTCTCTGTGGGGTCAGCACAAATACTGTGACACTCTTACTCACTACAAAAACATAAGTCAGGGCGAGTACCGGTGGTCTAACAAAATGAAGCTACCCACAGTTTATCTATACATCTCTTACTTCGGTCAAAACATCTCAGGAGCTTTTCCACATATCTCCTCTGGGATACCTCCACACAATTTTCAGTATTTTAAACATGGTAACTCATCCACCTCTGTACTTAAACATGGGACCCATTTCTGTATTTAAACATGGAATTAAACATAGGATTCATTTCGGTATTCAAACCTGGATTCTACTCCTCCCGTATTTAAACCTGGAGTATCCTCCTTCAGCATTTAAGCAATTTTCTACGAACCATACTTTGTATTTGCCGTGGCCTTCAATACCCTCCTGGAATGAATACACCCATTTTCCTCCCACTGTCTGTCTGCCCTCTGGTAACTTGGTTGAATACACCCATTTCCCTCCCACTGTCTGTCTGCCCTCTTCGGGGGACAATGTGGCCTCTTTAAAGATCGGGTTTACCCCACTGACTACCCTGTAGTAGTACTCAACAGGGGTAGGTGTATTGTCCTCCTCATCACTCCCTTTCCTGGAATAGTCTGTCAGATATTTTGGGGGTTTGTGTTCCCTTGAGGGATACCTCCCACTGCTTGGGGCACTTGACGTCACCCTCGGGTGCTCCTCGTCATCGCCCTCTGGGGGTTGCTGACTGTCTGTCTGCACGAGTGTACTAAGTACACTGGGTTGATGTGTCTCTGTTTCTACACACCTTGCTCTGGGGTCCAGCTCTGGCTCCTCTGTCTGTGTCTCGCTCTCACAGGTTGTCTTCGTGACAAACTTGACTAGCATGTGTTTCTGCACTCTCCCGTTACCGGGATGATACACTAGGAAAGCAGGGTTTCCTTTGTCGTGTCCTACGAAAAATCCTTTTACACCCTTGGACTTGGGTTTTCCCCTGTCCTGCAGGTACGCATAACACACTGATCCAAATCGGTGCATTCTGGCTAGATTACACTACTTTCCTGTCAGTGCTGTATACGGGGTGGTGCCCAAGTGCTTATTAAAGCTTCTGTTTCTGGTGTAAGCGGCTTCTTGCACAGCATAATGCCATAGGCTCTACTATCTGCTAGCTTACTCTTAGCCATTTCGAAAAGGGTATGCCATTCCCTCTCTGCCACCCCGTTCTGGTGTGGGGGATATGGACGTGACATCTCGTGTCTTATCTTATACCTTCTCAACAGTGATTGGAACTCTCTGTTTGTGAACTCGGTTTCGTGGTCGGACCTCAAACATCTTACTGTACCATAAGGGGCTACGTCTGCCAGGAATTTCTCTGTGGCCTGGAGTGTGTCACTCTTTGCTTTGAGAAAGTAAACAAATACTGCCCCTGTACACACATCTGTAAAAGACTGTACATATCTAAAACCTCCTATGGACTCGTTGCTTACTGAGTGTCTCCGCCTGGGGCGCCCTCTAGTGGACACAGTTATATATGCAGGTAGACAGTTATCAGTGTGAACAGTTATATATGCAGTTAGACAGTTACTAACAATCCTACACAGAACCTCTGCCTTCAACACTTTGAGGCACAATTCCTGACAGGATTTTATAATATTGTAGCTTGACAATTTTTTGACACGATCACAACAAGAAACGACGCTCTCAGCTGAGTCAAGAAACGACGCTCTCAGCTGAGTCGGTCAGTAGTGTGAAGCACCTCTGTATTCATGGGTTTCATCTGTAGGCCTAGTAGAGTTGGGCGTAACTGGCGTAGGGAACTTACCGGGGGGGCAGAACTAGCGTACGTCAGTGGCCAATCAGATCGCAGAACGCGAACGCGGAACTGGAAATCCGTTGGTAAAAGAATAGACGCAGGCGGGCAGGAATTGATTGATTGATTGATTGAAAACGTTATTAACAGATTGCAGAATGGGTACAATACAGTAAAAGACTTTCGTCTTATTTACCAATGTACAGTTTCTTCCCCTTCGGATGTATATATTTTTTATGATCTCTTTTTACTACACAGTTCTGTATATTTGTATATCTTGTATGTGGATGTCCGATATTATCGGCCGATATTGGCATAAAAATGTATTTTTACATGTATTTAACCTTTATTTACCCAGGCAAGCAAGTAAGAACAAATTATTATTTTATTTATTGTCAAAGTATGCATAATGTTGTGTTAATTACATGACAAGAGATATGTAATGTTAATTACCTGAAATTATAAAGTTTTTTGGGGGGGGGGGGGGGAATATCGGTATCAGTTGATATCGGTATAGAAAATTAAGAGTTGAAAATGGCCGGGGGACCCCGATGTAAACAAGACGAAAGTCTTTCTCTGGTCTGCATCCCCTCTTAGCAGTTGTTTTGTATTGAGCGGCCGTACTGTATTGTACCCATTCTGCAATCTGTTAATACAATTTTCAATCAATCAATCAATTTGCTTTAGGAAAAAAAATTGAACGTTTTATGCCATACTCTGTGGCTGCCACAGGCTTGCCCCGTGTGAGGATCGCTCCGGCATTGCAGCTGGACCCTATTGGAGTGACGTCAGACCGCCTTCCATGAATCTTTTCCCCGACGGGTAGATCTGGATTCCCTAACCTAAACAATGACGTAACACCGCGTCCCCGCTTTTGGAATGACAGTTAGCAGGAGGAAGATACGTTATTATTATTAATATGTCTTATCTTTGTCCATTCATTACTCGTTTGACGTCTCGAGTTAATATCCGGGGGGTTCATGCACGGTGCTCCGTGTTGTCCACCACTAGTACAACACACCGTTATTATTCCGTGGTAAGAAGGCTGCTGGTGTTACTTTACTCGGTGTGTAGGTTGTTGTCTTCTTTTAATTAGCTGGTTGATATCATCTATTATGTAGATCTCTGTTTCTTGTTACCGGGCTGGCTGACAAAACGAGGATCTTGTCGTGAAACTGACCCTGTGATAGTAGCACACTAGCAGGGCAGTGGAGTGTGTTGCTCTTGAATGAATGAATGATGAATGAAAACTTTATTTAACAGATTGCAGAATGGGTACAATACAGTACGGCTCAATACACACAATTGTTAAGGGGATGCAGACCAGAGAAAGACTTTCGTCTTGTTTACACACAACAGATTTCACAAACAGTACTGTATATTGTAGATCTGGTATGTCATAAATGTCTAGATGTAGCAGTACTGTCTATCTGTATGTCATGTATGTCATATATGTTATGATGAATTGAAAATGGGGGACCCTGATGTAAACAAGACGAAAGTCCTTCTCTTGTCTGCATCCCCTTAACAATTGTGTGTATTGAGCCGTACTGTATTGTACCCATTCTGCAATCTGTTAATAACATTTTCAATCAATCAATCAATCAATCAATCAATCAAAACTGCCCCCTGGGTTAGATTCGGTTGGGCATAAGGCTACAGTTCAGACTGCAGACGAAAAGTGGCCCACATCTGATTTCTTTGCTCATAATCGACTCAGGTCTGATTTTTTCACAACAGTGTGAATGAACAGCACAAAACACATGGAATCTGATATTTTCTATTCTGATTTTGGCCACTTTCATAGTGGACTTATTAAAGATACAGCAGGTCTGATTTGTTGCAATGCGTTCAAAAATCTGATCTGAGCACCAAATCAGAATTGAGCACTCAAGCTTGCAGTGTGAAAGTAGCCTTAAGTTCATTACTAGACATTCGTAGATAGATAGATTCCTTGGACCAAATTAGTCTATAGATACACAACAGAACATGCCAACCACCACACAGATAGGTCCTACTGTGCTGCTCAAGCCTGGTCTCCATTAGCTATGTTCAGCCTGGCTGGGACTAGCCATGGTCTAGCATGGTATGGTATGGTTGGGTGTGTGTCTCCATTAGCTAGTATGTTCAGCCTGGCTGGGACTAACCATGGTCTAGCATGGTATGGTATGGTTGGGTTTGTGTCTCCATTAGCTAGTATGTTCACCCTAGCTGGGACTCCATGGTCTAGCATGGTATGGTATGGTTGGGTTTGTGTCTCCATTAGCTATGTTCAGCCTGGCTGGGGCTAGCCATGGTCTAGCATGGTATGGTATGGTTGGGTGGGTGTCTCCATTAGCTATGTTCAGCCTGGCTGGGACTAACCATGGTCTAGCATGGCATGGTATGGTTGGGTTTGTGTCTCCATTAGCTATGATCAGCCTGGCTGGGGCTAGCCATGGTCTAGCATGGTATCATATGGTTGGGTTTGTGTCTCCATTGCATTTCTTGTAAACTCTCCGGTTGCTAGGCAACCTCTCAAAATCCACACCACCAACCGTGGTACACAAGCTAAACCATGATGATACAACAGTCCCAGTCATGTTTGGTTAGGTTGTGAAAGGTGTCTGTCTCAGCCAGGGTCCAGAGGTGTCTGGCACTGTGTGCCAGACAGCATGACTAAACAAGACATACATGACAACATTAACACTGACAGTACAAGGTTAAAGGGGCACTTCACCTGAAAACAACAATACTGATTTATTTTGCACATAATCTCATACACAACAGGAGGATGCAATGTCCCTGGTGGCCGTATTCAAACTCATTTACTCTCATAACTTGTCAAACTAAACAAAAATGTGTGCAAAACTGTTTAGAGTTTTTGGATGTGTGTGAAATGATGTGCAAAATAAATCAGCATTATGTTTTGGTGAAGTGCCCCTTTTAATTAATGAATGAAAAAAGAAAAGTATGCATAGTTGCATACTGTACATACTGTTTATATTAGTGTTAGATTCTGATCAAATCGGCCAGTATCACGTCTTCATCTGTTTGGCTTGTGTAATCATCTCCCCATCTGCGTTGTGTTTTATCTCTCCGACGTCTCATACACTGGCTGATACAATCCTTATCTCTCCCTGTTAGTGCGATCCGCAAACCATAATAATTCTCCACCTTCGTAAGAATTCGACACCTTGACAGCATACCTTTCTTGAAAGAGCGTTGTTTATTGATATAAACAGAAGCCTCAGCCCAGATGTTATCAGATTGTATTTTCATTGCTATCGTCTCTGCTGTTATTCAGTCCAATGGTGGTTCAGGCCTTGTGTAGCCAGAACCCTTCTCCCGTTAGCCGAAGCTAATGATGATGTGTCATTCCCTCCCCCCCCCCCCCCCCCCTCCGTGATGAGAGGAGAGAGTCTCTATTCAGTGTGATCTCAGTCCTAGTCAGATTGTAGTCTGCCCTTACCCGGAACCACTGTTCGATTTATATGATCTTTGTCATAGCAACGATGGCCCCGCCCCTCTTCTGGTTACTAGGTGCCGCTGCCATGACAACTGCTACTAACCTTTAGACACACATAAAAACGTTTCATTACTGTAAAAACCTCCATCGCCCTGCTCCTGTGTCTCCTGCCCCGCCGTTATCTTTGTTGATGTACTGGGGAATTCAAAACATTCTGCTCTGCTCAGTGTGGTGCTCACAATCACCCTGCTCGCTCTGAACCACCTCTCCTGCTTCCACCACCGTCAGCCTGCACATTTCGACCCTTTCGACCCTTTAGATGCTCTCATCTCCCCCCAATCTATACATCACATACATTCAAAAACACCCGTTTCCTTCATTAGGGATGTTCGATATTGGCTTTTTTACCGATACCAATATTGTCCAACTCTTAATTTCCGATACCGATATCAACCGATACCGATATATGCAGGGTCGTCCCCCCCCCCCCAAAAACGGAATAATTTCAGGTAATTAACATTACATATCTCTTGTTGTGGAATTAACACAACATTATGCATACTTTTGACAATAAATAAAATCAGAATTTGTTCTTACTTGCTTGCCTGGGTAAATAAAGGTAACATAAATGTAAAAAGAAATAATATATAAAAAAATAAATAAAAAAAATCCGATATCACATTTTAATGCCAATATCGGCCGATAATATCGGACATCCCTAGTTTATATACTACGCATACATGACTTTGGCTAGAAGTGTCACCAATAGGCTTATTATTATTGATGTGGTCATTGTGTTTTCCAGGGCCCTTCGAAGCCGCCCGCTGGGAGCTGCAGCTCTGGCCTGGAGAAGTACAGGGAGCTGCAGAGGCTTTTCCACAGGAAGCTGAGGGCCACGTACAACAAGTTCTCCAACGTAGCCCGCGACTCCGTGGTGAGATTGGCCCTCTGGTTGTGTTTGAAGAACGCCATTTTACCACAAATTCAATATCAGAGGAATGGCCCGGGTGTATGAAACATTTACATTTAGTCATTTAGCTGACGCTTTTATCCAAAGTGACTTACAAGTTCTGTACGACAAGTCAGCAGGAAGGGTCTTAGCCAGCGTCTTAAAGGAACATGCCAACATTATGGGAAATGTTCTTACCGTCTTCTCCAGAGTCAGACAAGAAGATAGATACCAGTTTCCTCTCTGTGCGTTCAGTAGAAAGCTATCCGGCTGCAAGCTAGCCTACTTGACTTAAACCCTTTTGCTCTTTGGGGAGCATAGGGCATTCATGAACTCTCTCCAGCTGGTTCGGTGTTGGCCGATTTTCTCTGCTTCCTTCCATGATGTTCTTTCTTCCTTGAGATCCGCCTCGACAGACCTTCTCCAGCTGTTTCTGGGTCTTCCTGGCTTTCTCTTCCCCTGTGGGTTCCAGGTTAAGGCCTGCCTGGTTGTGTTGGAGGATGGTTTTCTCAGGGTGTGTCCAATCCAGCCCCATTTTCTGCATTTGATTAGGGTTTCAAGTGGTTCTTGTTGAGTGGTTTGCCAGAGCTGTTTGTTTGTGATGGTGTTTGGCCAGTAGATTCCCAGGATGTGTCGTAAACTAGCCTAGCTTAGCACAAATGAATGGAAGCGGATGTGGACCAGCTAGCCTAGCTGTTGGCCAAAAACACCTCTCCCAGAGTTTTGAGCTAGGCTAGTGGTCTGTATCCGCCTACATGCATTTGCGCTAAGCTAGGCTAGCTTGCAGCCGGATAGCCTTCTACTGAACGCACCGAGAGAGGAAATTGGAATCTATCTTCTTGTCTGACTCTGGAGAAGACGGTAAGAACATTTTCCGTAATGTTGCCGTGTTCCTTTTAATGCACCTAGTCAATTGAAGCTTCAGTGGAAATCCATACTATTAATAAAGTGCAATGTAATCTGTCCTAAATCAGGTCCGGGGACGTCACCATGTGTATTTTGTGGAAGCAAACAGCATCTTCAGAGTGGATACCAGATGGAGTAAGTCTCGACATTATACTGTTCTGCATTTTACATATCTGTAGATACTTTATCTCTATCTGTACATATCCCTTACCTACTCGTACTAGTTACGCTGCTGGCCAGTATGACTTACTACCATAGTGTCTTTATACCTGTATCACTGTACATATTAATATTACAACTTTGTACATACTTCCTATTAGCACTACACCCAGTAGTACTAATTGATATATTTTATACCCAGTTTAATCATCTGTACATTGTATATTACTGTTGCACTTTACTGTTACATTTGCACTCTGGTTGGATGCCACACATCTTTTAGTTGTACTGTACTTGTGCTGTATGATGACAATGAATTAGAATATAATCTCATCTAATCTAAATCTGATTTAGCCTGTTTGGCGTTTAGCTTAACCTGGTTATCCAGACAGGTTAAAGTAGCTATTCAATTGTTTCTTTTCTGGTTTGATCAGACTGCAGGTTTTTCTTAAACCTAGCTCTATGGCAGGGGTGGCCAACCCGCGGCTCGCGAGCCGCATGTGGCTCTTTGCCCGTCAATGTGTGGCTCTTCCATCCAATTCATTTTTTTTATGTCACTCATTCCATAAGGACGTAAATAGTGTGTCTGTTACTAGGCTTGAGTAAATTGTAATGACCCAAATGAGAATATCAATTCTATTAAAAAAAATATATATATATTTTTGACTGTGAATAACACCATGCTAAAATTTACCAGACCTGAAAATTCTAAGCAAATTAATAAAGGGAAGATGATTTAACAGAAGGTTTTGTAGATACAGTACTGAATTCTGCCATCTTTTTTATAATGTAAATTTCTCCACCATTTTTCATCATATTGCAACACCGTTTTTTGCTAGACGTTCACAGAACGGTAGAGAAACTAACTGCGTTCTGTTTTATGGCAATAACGTTCAGGTTTGTGGGAGATAATCCCAAAAAATAAGAGAAATAAAAAAGTTAATCCAGAAGTCGGGTGATTGACAGGGGCTGGCGTGAGCTGGGTAGGGTAGTTTTTCTAAATTCGAAAGCTCTGAGTCTCTTCCTTCAAAAGACTACACTCACTTTTGGCTGCTCCACTTCCTCCTGTCAATATGCGCCGGTTTCCGACTCAATGCCCTGAGATTTCTATAATCTTATATTTCACTAATAACAGTTAAAATCATTGGTAAACCAACGTAATGCTGAAAATATACACTTTTACTGTATATCTCGGGCTTAAGAGGTTAACCCTGTGAGGCCCAAATTAAAAAGACATTAGCAACTTCAGAGGCCAGAGGGTGAGACCTATAAACACATGAAGGGTGCCGTGACTGAAAAAAAAGGTTGAGAAACGCTGTGGTGTGGCTCTTTGTGGTACCACAGTCATTTTTGTGGCTCTTAGTCTCTGACTGGTTGGCCACCCCTGCTCTATGGTGTCGGTAGGAGACTGAGGCTTTGGAATCAGATAAGATCAGATAAGATAAGATATTCCTTTATTGATCCCCTTGGGGAAATTCAGGAGACAGGGTACCGGTGGCATAATTATAGTATAGTGGAGAAGTAAACATTTAATAGAATAAAAAAGCAGTGTAAACAATATAACAAACCAATATAATTAACTCTGGACATGTGCATATGGGCAACACGGTGCGAGATGAGGGTATGTATGCCCTCTCAGTATTGAATCAGGTGACCCTTGAATCGTTCAGGGTCACCTGAATCTTAAGAACAAATCCCATTTCTTTGGTGGCCCTGTTCCCCGTTATAAAGTAGGAAGAACGGGGACGGTTGTCACACTTTTTACTCTAGTGTGAATTGCTCATCAACAAAACACCTTTCAATAGTCATTCCTACATTAAATTGAAGCTTAAGATGTTGGCTTGAAACGTGTATCCCTCTAATTTTCCAACGTATTGTAACAAAGAGGAAATTACCTATCAAAGACATTCTGACACATTGTGACAACCAACCCCATCGCGGCTATCAACCATCTAAAAACGAGTTAGTTAGCCGACGACAATCTAAACTATAGCTTTCCCTTCACACTTTTTAACACATTGTGTGCCATAAACGTGTTTTTACGTTTCTGGGCGCCAATCGTTGAGTGCCATAAACGTATAAATACGTTTATGGATCGTTTGATCTTTTTACTTTGATCCCCCGCTCTACACAGTTGCACAGAGCGATCTGCATCATTTAGGCACGTCCCGAGAATTTGGAACTGCATTCTGATCGACCATCACCAGGTGGCAGTATCGTCCCGTGTCTGAACTGCATGGGGGTCTAGCCTGATAGCCAGATTCACTTTCGGTTTCTCCTCGCGAGTGGCCACTCCTTCTCCCGGGACAGAAATTCACAGTCCTCGCCTCGGGATTCCGTTGCCTAAGCGTATTTGACGATCGAAACGTATATAGACATATACACTGGTAATCGCGATGGCGATGCGATCACTTGGAATTATTCTTTTGGAATACCTTCTGACTAAGGTAGGGTACATTTGATGTCTATTTTACCTAATCTAAAACGTGTTTTTCTAACGATCACAGTTCTGTGTTTCAACGGACGAAAAACATGCTCGGCAAACGCGATCATAGTTTTGAGTTAAAACGACCCGATAGGGCGAAGAAAACGTTTTTTTCCTATAGGGCAAAGAAAACGTTTTAATTTGTTTTACCTACTTTATATAGAAGCATCTAAGAATGAAGTTCTATGGAAAGTAGGTCTGCATTCCCTTAACAATTGTGTGTATTGAGCCGTACTGTATTGTACCCATTCTGCATCTGGTAATACAATTTTCAATCAATCATTCCAATAATACACAGTTGGATGTGTTAGTTGGTTGGATGCACTTCAAGCTGCTTCCACATGAGGCAACTTCTCTCAATCATTCCAATAATACACAGTTGGATGTGTTAGTTTGGTTGGATGCACTTCAAGCTGCTTCCACATGGAGGCAACTTGTCTTTTTTGTAGTTGTGGGAACTACTTTTTCTGGCGGATGGTTTTTTCAATAAATCTTCGATTAATGTGTGTTTATTGTATAGAAATAAGGTTGGATGAATCTGGCAGTTGTATAAAAGCTTTACACCACTTGTAGTCGTGATTTGTGACCAATAAACCATGCCTAGGGGGGTCTAACGACCCTCGGCTGCGCCTCGGGCCTAACGAACACCCCTAGGCATGGTTTATTGGTCACAAACCACTCCTGCGCGTGATGTAATGCTTAAATACAGAACACAAACACAGCTTCGCAAACATAGTGCAATGACCAAGGAAACGACTAGAAAGGCCGGAATTCTAAAGGTAAATTAACCAAACAGCGCGGCACAAGTGTTAAGGGTAACAATTGTTTCATTATAAGCCAGTTGTGTAAAAGCCTAGAAGAAGAATACTGAGGAGCTGAATATTTACAATTTCACATGAAAAACACAAAAAGTCCTCTCACCTCAAGTTCAGCTGTCTTACTCCAAAGAAGACTATGTAGGTGAGCTCTGATCCCAATTCTGGACATTTCCATAACAAAATATGGGAGACGGCACCTTATGGTAGCGAAATATAATGAATGTGACAACCAACCCGTGTGACGACCAACCCCGTTCTCCCTACAGCGTGTCAAAGCGGCCTGCTGATCTGATCAGAGGCCAGGAAATATCTTAGTATTATTTTTTTGAAAAGTCCAGCTTGAAGCTTCCTGCCTCTGGGAGTCCGTAGAAAAACTTTGTTGCTCATGTGCACAGCGCACGGTGCCAGGCTTGAGGAGTGATGCCAGAGCTTGTTCTATTTCAGCTAGACATGGAAGCTCACTCTAGCTCATTTCTCCATAATTGCATATCTCACCTTTTTGAGTGTTGTCGTGATTCTGAGAAAGAAGTGCAAAGAGCTCTGACTCCGGTAGAGTCCTTCACTATCCATTAGGGATGAGTTTGAATATTCGTGCCAGTCTCCACATTCGATTTTCATGTCGGAGTCGAAAAAATTATTTTTATATAATTTAAAATTATATAAATATATTTAATACAATACCTTTTATTAAGTACCTCCTCACCAGCCAGCTGCCCCTGCAGCCTCCTCCCTCTGTAGAGAAGACGAGGAGGCACAGGGTCCTTCAAGTGCTTAACCCATTCTGCGCCAAAAACGAGTTAACTCGTTATTGCCGTCCAATCGTTGAGCGCCAGAAGACGAGTATACTCGTTATTGGATCAATTTTTCTTTGATTCGCTATTTCCATTCATAATTCATCGGGGCAAGCGGTTCTGAGTGTTGTCTGAGATCGCAGATGGTCAATACCACCGCCTAACGCCTTGCGCTTGCCGCTATTGCACTCCATTTGAAACAATGTAGTTTGTTTTCTGGGCCGAGCTGAGCCGTGTGGGCGGGGTTTAAATACTCCGGCAAGACAAGCGCCTACAACGATGCATCAACTAGGCTAACCCCCCCCCTCGTTCATATGCAATGCCGGATAACGTGGGACAGACTACCGCGACCAGTACTTGGAATGGCGATCAGATAATTGGATTATCTTTTTTGCATTACATCAGAGACGAGGTAAGGACAGTATATATCCAATCTTGCGTTGATCTGATATATTTTTTCTCCCGCGATCGAAGCTGTCTGTGTGGAATGTGTGTGTGCTGTTTCCCGTTGGTCACATCTAGGGATGCCCCCCGAAACCCGGTTCTAAACGGGAACCGGTACTAAATTCGAAAAAAAACTGAGTATTGATAAGCTCCGACGTTGTCGGTTCTGCTATTGATACTCGAGAAATTATGGAGTTTTTTTTCGAGGAATTTAAATGTTGCGAACGATCTCTCCTCTCTGTTTCGCTCTGCCTGCACGAGAAGCAGGGCTGTTAGTTTACACACACTCACGAGCGACACTCACACAAATGCACATACGGGTAGTTGGCTCCGTGCTGAAGCGTGCAGCACACAGACGAGCTCTGCGCTCATCATGGCGGAGAGAACAAAACGAAAGTCTGGGTACACTTTACGAAAGTCGATGCCGACAACACACATTGCCACAAGTGCAATAACACATTTGCAAGTAAGGGTGGCAATACAAGCAATTTGTCAAAACATCTGTTGTCAAAACATAACATTAGTCTGCAGAAATGCGCAGTTTTTGACGGCTTTGCTCGCAGTGTTCCATCTCCATGTCCACTGCAGGTAAGCCAAGATACGGAGTTAGCTAGGCTAATAACGAATTATTACGAATAGGCTAATAAATCAAATATAATTGCTTAGCTAATTGTTTAGCTACAAATATATTTGAAAGATGACAACTTTTTATAGATCGTCAGGCTGAGGCTGCAGCCACCCTGTCCCAGCCCACCCCTCCTCCCTCTACCACCACCGGTCCCAGCCAAGCCCAAAGTCCCTTCACCCTAGCTATAATATTTATTTATAACGTTATATAAAAGAACATTGCTGCTGCTGTTGCTGAAGAAATAATATTTATGTATTATATTTATTTATTTATAAAGTTATAAATAATAAAGCAATGTCGATTTTGTTTGTAACACATTGGGCGCCGGGCATTGTGCCCATCATTATACCCAGTCTGCCAGCACTGTAACCCTATGGAGATGTTTACCTTCTTTGCAGGGCTATAACTTTTTAAATATTATAGCTATATCTGCATTACTATGGCCCATTCAACATTGATTATCTATCGTTCAGGATATGGGAACGTTATATTTTTTCATTCATACATTGTTGTGTTAATACCGTCTAGAATATAAGTATGTTTTTAAGCTTTTCTGCTGTAATTACAAAAACGCTAGTTATAGGCCCTGACGCATATGATAGATTATCGATTGGCGTTTCTTTCCTATACACGCTATATTAAAAAGTTCAAATGTATATGATCGGTATACATTATGCTTCATCATGCGTGAAGGAAAGGGGGGGGTCATTTATAATTCCTTGATCGTCAGTAATGGCTTTATTTTGTATGGGTTGATATGTTGAGCAGATGGTTTGCAGTGAAATGAATAAACAATCGGGCTGAAAATAACGTTATATTCCTCTTATCGTTCGCCGATGAGACTGGAGGAAAAAGATCCCAATTATTTGACGTCGATCTCCTACATCCATTTCCGGTTTGTATGGCGCAATAAACGCCGAAATAATATCGATTATTGCGATCCAAATGCACTCAAGTGTTTGTCTGGATCCACGTAACAAGATATGACTGCCGGAGGGATTTCCTCGATGCACCGATGGTGTAACTCGCCCGACCATCCACCAGGCGGCGGTATTGAGGCATTGCAATCTCAGACAGGGTGCCGCTGCAGTCCGGAGGGAGGCTGGATGAATTATGAATGCCATGGCGAAAAAATGAAATATTGATCCCAAAAACTATTTACGCCGTTGTTTGGCGCTCAACGCATGGCGGGCAATAATGACTTACGCCGTTTATGGCGCACAATGTGTTAATTAATCATATCCTTTTCTTGCAAAATAATCTAAAAGAACCGATAAGAGTATCGATAAAGTACCGAACCTTTAAGCAGTATCGATAAGAGTAGTAGTATCGATAAAATCCTAACGATACCCATCCCTAGTCACAGCACGGAGGGGCGCCCCGCTCCAAGCCCCATTTCATGCGTGCATGAGGAGACATAATAACGATAATCTAGCGTTGATTTCAGGAAGATTCGATAATGAAGAGAAAAATGGCAACGTGATAATGGATTTAACTAAAGGGCTGTTTTCGCGTCTTTTCCTGGGATTACTCAGAATCACTCAAACTATACTCATATTCACCACGGTATAAATGTACGGAAATGTACGGATGAAAAAATAATCTGTTTCTTGCATGTTGACCAGAAGAAACTCACTAACAATCGACAACGTTATTAGATCCATAGCTATAATATTTAATATAGTTTTAGCACTCGCAAACACGGCATTCTCTCCATTGAACAAAGCACTGGCACAAACGGCCATACGCCCACAGCGACCTCCGGCGGTCAATGTGTTAAAGTGCTTGATTTTTTACCAAAAAGAAGTCAAGGCCTGGAATTCCTTGAAAACAGCAAATTTTTTAACAGGGTGCTTAGAAAGTCTTAATTCAAATCAACCATTCGCATTGAACGTTTTGTTCATCCACGATAAAATAGTTTTGAATCAAATTAAATGTTTTAATCTAAAGTATAACTAATTGTCGGAAATTGGTTTTAAATAATATTGAATTCGATTTTTTTTTCAATTAAATAAACAGCCTTTAGATGTTGTTTCAAAATGAAAAAGTGTGCTTGGGAAAGTACTTGAAAGTCCTTGAATTTCATTTTGCAATGTCTGTGGGAACCCTGGGACCGCGGCTCACTGTGTCTGCCTCACCAGGTGCAGAAGATTCCTCATTGCCCCGCGCCGTGAGGCGCTGTCTGTGGTCCTGAAAGTGTCTGCTCAGCCCAACAATGCAATATTATTATTAAAAAAGTGTCCCATTCCATCCCAATGAAGTAAATGACCCTGTGTCGTATTCTGTATTGAGGTGAGTCAGAGCCAGAGGAGGTGCTGTATCTGGGACAGTACTGCGAGGAGGAGGAGGAGGAGGAGGAAGGGGAGGAGTGGATTGTCCACAGAGTGCGTCTTTCCCCCCAGGAGAAGCACCTAGCCGCCACGCTCAAGACTCCCCACAGAGAGGAGCCCAGGTCAGTAGAATAGAATATTTCTCCAGGTACATTAGAATAGGGATGTCCGATATTATCTGCCTACCGATATTATCGGCCGATATTGGCATTCAAATGTAATATCGGAAATTATCGGTATCGGTTTTCAAATATTTTTTATTTAAGAACAAATTCTTATTTTAAAAGTATGCATATGTTGTGTTTTTTGGGGGGGGAACCCCGCATATATCGGTATCGGAAATTAAGAGTTGGACAATATCGGTATATCGGTAAAAAAGCCAATATCGAACATCCCTAGAATATATATATATTTTTTATACACTTTTTTTCTCCTTATTTTCAATTTTTCTCCCATCCCAATTTCGTGTTTTTTTTTCAATTCTCCCCTCCCCTGTCTTGAACGTTGCTTGACTATGCCCCCCCACTGGTCGGTTGTAGGGAGGATAGAAGCCTTGCATCACGTGTCCCCTCCGGTACACAAGGAGGCAGCCTGTCGCATCTTTTCACCTGCCAGCGTGGACTCTCAGTGGCGAGGTGTAACGCATGGGAGGCTCACACTACCCTCGCCATTTCCTGTCTCTGCTGTGCAGGCGTCCCCCAACCGACCTGTAGGAGTTGCTGTCCACAACGTCCAAATCCCCACCCATCGACTTCCACTTGCTGGCTCTGCCAATTGAGCCAGTATGACGGCCGGCCCAAGCCGGAGGCAATGCTGACAGAGCCTCTTGCATTGGTGATGAGCGCAATCTCCGCTGCGCCACCCAGCCGCCCATATCCCTAGAATATATTATTATTAGACTAAGTACTGCAACCGCCCTCCAACACTTAAATAGATAGATTATTCTATATTCTATCACCCTATACTACAACTGTTCATGTTAAAGGTTTGATTGATTGATTGATTGATTGAAAAGTTTATTAACAGATTGCAGAATGGGTACAGTACAGTACAGCTCAATACATACAATTGTTAAGAGGATGCAGACCTGAGAAAGACTTTCGTCTTGTTTCCATCAGGGTCCCCCATTTTCAATTCATCATATGACACACATGACATACAGATAGACAGTACTGCTACATCTATACATTTATGACATACCAGATTTTCAAATACAGTACTGTTTGTGATACTAAAAAAATCCAGAAGAAGAGTATATACATTTGACATAGAAACTGTGCATTGGGGGAGGTTGGGTAGGTGGGGTGGGGCTGTACATTGGAGGTGGGGGGGGGGGGGGGGGGTTGGGTAGGGGGGGGGACACTGTACATTGGAATACTGACTGACATACATTTGACATGGAAACTGTACATTGGAGGAGGTTGGGTAGGTGGGGTGGGGTTGGGTGGGGCTGTACATTGGAATACTGACAAAGCCATGCTTGGTCTTTATTGTACAACTGGGTTAGGACATTTGTAGGGGCCAGTTTTGAATTGCAGTCTCCCGTAGGTGTTCTTTGAGAGTGTTTTTGAAGGTGGGTAGTGATTTACATTCCTTTACAGCTTTGGGTAGGGCGTTCCACATTGTTGTGGCATAATTGCGAAACGTGTTTAGTCCCTTGTTTGAGCCGAATCTGGGTTTTACATGATTTGTGGAGCTCCCTCTGGTGTTGTGATCGTGGTATTCACTGACCTTTGGGAAGTATTTTGACATGTACATGGGTACCTTGGTCGTGTAGTGTATCTTGTAGACCAGGCCCATTGCAAGTTGCTGTACTCTGTTGTCTACTCTAAGCCATCCTAGGTTGGCAAAGTGTGCAGGGGTGAGGTGGGTTCTAGGAGTCAGGTCAAGCAGTAGTCTGACTAGTTTGTTTTGAGATGTTTGTAATTTGGTTTTTAGTGCCTTTGAGGTGCTTTGGTACCATGAGGTGCAAGCATAGTCGTAGTACCCTTGAATGAGTGCTCCTGCCAGAGTCTTCAGGGTATTCTTGTTTACCAGGGAGGAGATCCGGTACAAGAATCGAGTTCGTTGATTGACTTTTTTTATTACATTGGATGCCATTTTGTCACAGGAAAGATTAGCCTCTAGGATGGAACCCAGGTAGGTAATTTCATCTTTCCTTGTGACAATATTGTCACCCACTGTAACTGAGAAGCCGTCTGTTTTGCTGAGTTTGTTATTTGAACCGAAGAGAATGGACTCTGTTTTGCCCATGTGTAATGATAGTTTGTTGTCGGCGAGCCATATGCAGATTTTGCCTAGTTCCGAGCTGAGGGTTTTTTCAACCTGTAACTTGTTCTTGTCAGAGACCAGCAGGGCTGAGTCGTCCGCAAACAGGAACAAGTTGCAGTCACAAGCTGACGACATGTCATTTGCATAAATTAGGAACAGTAGTGGTCCTAGTATGCTTCCTTGTGGAACACCACAGTTCACTGTGAGGGGGGGGGGGATAGGGTACCGTTTACCTCCACCATCTGTTCTCTCCCCTCCAGGTAGGATTGTATCCAGCTCACTGATAAACTATCAAAACCAATTGCTTTTAGCTTGTCAATCAGAATGGTGTGATTGACAGTGTCGAAGGCCTTTTGTAGGTCTAGCATGACCATGCCGCAGTATTTGCCCGCGTCCACCTCTTGCTTGATGTGGTCGTTCAAATAGAGAAGGCATGTGTCAGTGGAGTGGGATGTTCTGAAGCCAGATTGGAATTCGTAGATTAGATTTTTATCCGTAAGGTACTTTTCGTAAGGTAGAGTCTGTAATGTCGTCAAACAGTAACCTCCAGGCAAACGAGCCCCCAAAGCCCACCAAAAGAGGACCGGACCAGTAAATGGTATCAGGAGATACTTAAAGTTTAGGAGTCAGTTAGTTAATAAAGCAGTCTTTAATCATGATAGTTAATAAAGCAGTCTTTAATCATGATAGTTAATAAAGCAGTCTTTAATCATGATAGTTAATGAAGCAGTCTTTAATCATGATAGTTTGTGACGTACGTGGGTTGGTCATTATCATTATTACTGTATTTGGAAGACCATGTGAACATTAGATTAGTATCGTTTGTATGTGTGTGTGTGTGTGTGAACATGAGAGCTAATGATATCTCTTCTTCTCTTCCTGTCAGGTGCTGCCCGTCCCTATACTGAAGGGTGCTGATTGCCTAATGAAGGACAGCTGATGGCAATCACATCAAGAGGGGCGGGTGCACAAGTAGCTGACAGAACACACACACGGGAGTCTCGTTGCTGGAGTCACTTGCCTTATGGTAGAGTGGGGAGGCTGCTGTCTCGCCTATCTATGGCCTAAGCACAACACTGTGTGGCACGGTGCCATCTTATTTGCATGGAGTGTGGGTTAGACTCCACAGCTGTGGTGGCCTGGGATGGGCCCAAGGTAGTATCGTGACTACTAAGTGTTTGTTTGAGTTGTCTTATCTGTATGTCTTGTTTGTCCTCCCATACCTTTTCCCTTTGTGTGTGTGGTGGGTTGAAATCCCCACTGACAACATCCCTTTTCCCTTTGGGAAAAGGCCGTGGGTTGGAAGCCCCACATTACAATAAACATAATTTACCATTTGAAAAACGTCTTTGTTTACTATCTGCCTACCCGGGACTGTTTGAAAAGCATTTTTCTACTGAGGGGGTTGTTTCTGCTCATGTACCACCTGCCCAGTTACTATCTTGTATGGTCGATAGACCTCTGTACATGACATGGGGGCTCGTTAGGTTTGCGCAATTGTATGGTTCCTTGTTGGTAAAATAACGGGGTGACTTGTCGATTGAAGCATGTCAGGTGTAGTAAGATAGCGTTTTCTAAATTGGTAAGTTAGTGGGTTCCATTGTCCGTGCACAGTTGCTTGATGTAAACCATTATTGTTGTGATGCTCTTAACCATTCTATTTTTCTGCCACATAGGTAACAGGGGGGGGTCACCTGCTTGGCTAGAGGGTGGGGGGCACGAGTCGTGATTCCGGTGGAGCGCGCAATGAAATCGGTAAGCGACTGAAGATATGTGTAGCCTTTCATCCAGGTAGTGGAGTAGTTTATCTGGGATAGGCTAGAGTGACACAGGTGACTCCTAGTTGAGTGGTTAGGACCATTTGTTATTGTTTTCATTTAGTAGATGTGGTCAGTTGGATTGTTTTGGTTAAGAGGTATAAAAGCAGAATGTGTCTATTATTATTGTGCACGGTCATGGTTAATTAAGTGAGGACGTGATATATATATATATTTTATATATATTTTTTTTTTACGCACGCATAAAGACATAATATGGCTGCGTCAGCGTTTGTTTTTGAAGTCTTCGTGGCGGATCCGACAGAGGATCAGGTGAAAGGTTGCACTAAGGCGGAATTATGCCTTATTGCTAAGCATTATAATATTACTGTGCAAAGTTCCCAATCCAAGGCGGATATGAAGGCAGCTGTAATAGCGGGGTTGGTGGAGCAACAGGTGTTTAGCACGGCTCGGGGAGTAGTGAGTCATAGTGATCAGGAGGTTGAACACACCGGCGAATGGGTTGACTCTTCCTTGCGTGATCTTAACCCGGAGGGTGGTGCTATTAGGAAGAATGGTAGTACGCCCAGAGCTGAAAGTGAGGGTGCGGGCGATTCGGATAAAGAATCCACGTCTTCTGGCCATACGCGCTCTAGTCTGCGTTTTGCCCGTCTCCAGATGGAGGAGAGAGCGCTTTTGCGCAGAGAGGACAGAGAGGACAAAGCAGCTGTACGAGACAGAGAGGACAAAGCGGCTGTACGAGACAGAGAGGACAAAGCAGCTGTACGAGACAGAGAGGACAAGGAGAGGGAGAGGGAGAGAGACAGGGAAGAGCGAGGAAGGGAGAAGGAGAGAGATAGAGAGCTCCAGATTACACTAAAGAGGATGGAACTGGAGAGTGTTGGCTCTTCTTCGCCCTCATCTGAAGGTTACCAGGGCAGTTTTAATGTTGGGCAGCATATTGCTATGGTTCCTGTTTTTCGAGAGTCTGAGGTGGAAGCATTTTTTGTTAATTTTGAGCGGGTAGCGGGGGCTGCGCATTGGCCGGAGGATCAGTGGGCACTATTAGTGCAATATAAGCTCACGGGTAGGGCTCAGGACGCATGCCAGTTATTATCGAAGGAGGACAGCATGGTATATGAGAAAGTGAAGGGTGCTGTCTTGCGCGTATATGAACTGGTGCCGGAGGCGTATAGGCAGCGGTTTAGGGGACTAAGTAAAGCTCCCTCGCAAACACATGTGGCATTTTCCCATGAACAACGGATGATGTTCACTCGTTGGTGTGAAGCGTGTAAGGTGGATGGGGTCGAGGCTTTGAGCGAGTTAATCCTCATTGAACAATTTAAAAAATGTGTGCCCGAACACATGATAATACAGTTAGAGGAGCGAAAGGTTTCTACCCTCCAGGAAGCTGCAGTTTTGTGTGACGAGTTAGCAATGATCCACAAAAATGTTTCTGTACGAAATGGTGTGTATGTAGGAGGGGGCGCGTTTTCTCCGTCGGGGCCGCCGTATCGCGGAGGTGACGAGCGACCATTCCGACCTCGCTCACCGCCGTCTCGAAATGCCTTGGGTGACGAGCGAGCTTTCCGATCACGCTCTCTGCCGTCTGAAAGGGTGTGTCATTATTGTAAAAAAGAAGGGCATTTTGTGAAGGACTGTCATGCGCTAAGGGATCGACAGGAGACCAGGGAGTCAGCCCAGGAACCGAAAGGGGTGGGTTGATTGGTACGGTGTCATGTCCTGACCAGCATAGCTCTTTTGAGCCCTTTTTGTTTGATGGTTGGGTGTCCCTGTCAGGTAAAGTTGGGGACTACCAACGGGTGAGAATACTCCGTGATACAGGAGCCTCTCAATCGTTCATCCTGGCTGATGTGTTACCATTGGATGTGGACTCCTGTCGGTCGAGCGGATTGGTGAGAGGTATTGGCATGGGGTGTGTGCGCGTGCCGTTGCAGAAGGTGCATGTACAGTCTGCACTGATCACAGGTTGTTTTCCGGTCGCGGTTCGCCCATGTTTTCCCGTAAAAGGCGTGGATTTCGTCATGGGGAATGATATCGCTGGGGGTAAGGTCGTCCCTGTGTTGGAGGTTGGAGACGCTCCGTTTACTAACTTGTTGTGTGATGCATTGATTAATAATCACCCCAATGTCCCTTCTATTTGTGCTGTCCCTAGGCATTTTGAGGCGGGGGATGAGGTGTTTATTGTGCTGCCCACGCCTAGTACGGTGCTCACTGCCCGGTTCTCGGGACCTTATGTGGTAAGAGGAAAGGTCTCTGCCACTAAGTATATGTTGCATACGCTCGGGCGGCGGAGGAGGACACGCTGGTGTCATGTGAATAGGCTAATGGAAAGTCCTGCCCGCGTCTCGTCGGAGTTGAGATGTGACAGGACTGTTGTTTCACATGCTGTGTTGTGTTCTAATGTGCCTTACAGGACGCACGGGGTTGATGTTGGGAGTGCGAACACCATTGAGCAATTTGCGTATGGTTGACTACAGTATACCGTCATGGCCTCGGTATGAGGAAGGTGCCAGCCACGTCCGGCGGCTGATGCGTCTGGTATTGGGTGAGGTGGTGGTTGACCGTGTGGGCCCAAAATAGGGGCATGTGGTCTATATGGAGTGTGATTTCTATTTATTTTTGTTCTGTTGGTACTAATCGGATGTTGGTTGATAATAAGTGATAATGTTTTGCTAACCCTGCGGGTTCGCTCTTATGGGGGGAGGTGTGACGTACGTGGGTTGGTCATTATCATTATTACTGTATTTGGAAGACCATGTGAACATTAGATTAGTATCGTTTGTATGTGTGTGTGTGTGTGAACATGAGAGCTAATGATATCTCTTCTTCTCTTCCTGTCAGGTGCTGCCCGTCCCTATACTGAAGTGTGCTGATTGCCTAATGAAGGACAGCTGATGGCAATCACATCAAGAGGGGCGGGTGCACAAGTAGCTGACAGAACACACACACCGGAGTCTCGTTGCTGGAGTCACTTGCCTTATGGTAGAGTGGGGAGGCTGCTGTCTCGCCTATCTATGGCCTAAGCACAACACTGTGTGGCACGGTGCCATCTTATTTGCATGGAGTGTGGGTTAGACTCCACAGCTGTGGTGGCCTGGGATGGGCCCAAGGTAGTATCGTGACTACTAAGTGTTTGTTTGAGTTGTCTTATCTGTATGTCTTGTTTGTCCTCCCATACCTTTTCCCTTTGTGTGTGTGGTGGGTTGAAATCCCCACTGACAACATCCCTTTTCCCTTTGGGAAAAGGCCGTGGGTTGGAAGCCCCACATTACAATAAACATAATTTACCATTTGAAAAACGTCTTTGTTTACTATCTGCCTACCCGGGACTGTTTGAAAAGCATTTTTCTACTGAGGGGGTTGTTTCTGCTCATGTACCACCTGCCCAGTTACTATCTTGTATGGTCGATAGACCTCTGTACATGACATATGTTACACCCGCTAAGTTCCTAGCTTTAAGAAAGACACAAGAGTGTAGGTTAATTTAACCATAATATTTATTACATAAAAAGGAGTGGACAACATTTCTATAAGCCCACTTCAACCTCATGCTCAGGAACCCCAATCAGTCTTGACCGGGCAGGGTTTTATTCACAGCAACCTGGTGACACTTCACACAATGAAGGAGTAATATCAATTGTCAATAAATAGCATTTCATACGATCAATTGTCAATAAATAGCACTTCATACGATATCGATTGTTAATAAATAGCACTTCACACAATGAAGGAAACTTTATCACACATCAATAAATACCACGTCAAGAACTGTATAAAAAGGGATGTCAAACTTCTCACAATGAAGTAAACAGACATCCTACCACTCGGTGATTCAACTTGTGCAAACTGTGCATAACCACGGCATCCATATGATAATGGCACACTAAGCCTGCCCGTGTTCACGTCTGAGAGAGGTACCTTGTACATGGGTTGGTGTTATGGTGGGGGGGAAACGGACACACAAATAAACATACATGTAAAGAAAACTAATCCGGCCCAAGATTAGACATTATATTATAACTACCAAACAATATACTAAAAGTGTTTCACGGCAAGAGCAGCTGGACCACTGGTGCTCTGCCGGGAAACAAACACAACAGTATTAAAACACTTTATTATTAAAACAATAACACGCATAATTATTAAACAACATTACATGCTAAAACAAAGTACTACATTTAAAATACCTGGTTCGTCGGTGGTCCTATAATCCTACCGACTACTTTCAATCCCGCTGGGAACCAGGCAAGTGATCTGGAACAAACACTCCATGTCACACATATTGTCGAGCACCTTAAAACCCGCTATTCCTATACCATAATACTACCACTGCCTACCTTAGCGTGTAATGCTTGTTCCTGCATTCCGGAGTGAGGTGTGCACCTACCTCACTGCACCGGCCGCAACAAACAATTCCAACTAACGTTCCTCCCGCAGGTATCTCCCTATAACGGAACCTGGCTCATTGAGGCCCCTCCTCCTTTCTCATTAATGCCACCCGTCACACATAGTTAATAAAGCAGTCTTTAATCATGATAGTTAATGAAGCAGTCTTTAATCATGATGGTTAAGTAAGAAGTAATGTTTGTGCTAGTGAAGTAATGTTTGTGCTAGTGAAGTAATGTTTGCTAGTGAAGTAATGTTTGCTAGTGAAGTAATGTTTGCTAGTGAAGTAATGTTTGCTGTTATGAGTGGAACGCTTTGATGGCATGATGTGGTGTGGAACCCAATTTGCAGTATAGACCCGAGGAGAGGATAGATAGGAGATGGTAGGCATTGGTTGCTTCTTTCAGAATAACGTGCACTTTATTGACACACAGAATCTAATATGAAAAGAACACTTTGAAAAGGAAAAGAAAAGAGAGACTGTGGTCTCAAACAACGATATAAACACAACACTAAAAGAGTACTCACAACGGTGAACAACAAACAAAAGTAATGATCCAGCAAAGGACAGCTGGATTGACAACACTTATATACCAGGACTAATTAGAGACAAGAGGATGATTAGTGAAATGACACACAGCTGGGTAATGACTAAACATGAAACGTAACAGGGGAAATATACAGAAACATGACAATACCAAACAGCACATAGATACAGACACAAGGAGACAAACCTAAATTAGACAATGGGGCACAGTAAGGACAACAGATGAACACACAACAGATTGGTGATGACAGACAGGACATTAATAAATAAAAGACAACAAAGATGAATGCACTGAACTAGTCACCCTGGTGGTTGAGAGACGTAGTTCAGGCGTGGGAATTGTCCATGGACAGATGAGGGTTGTGACGCAGGACCGGGGGAACCCTTACAGTTTACTAGTGAAGTAATGTTTGCTAGTGAAGTAATGTTTCTGCTAGTGAAGTAATGTTTGTGCTAGTGAAGTAATGTTTGTGCTAGTGAAGTAATGTTTGCTAGTGAAGTAATGTTTGTGCTAGTGAAGTAAGGCTGAGCCCGAACGTTCGAACGTTCGTTCGTTACGTTGACATTCGGACTTTAATTAATAGGTTCGAACATTCGGTAAAAAAAAAAGCAGGCGCGCGACGTTGAGGCGATGTGAAGCGGCGCGTCCCCCGAGTGCGCTCGGCTCAACCAGTGTGGTCTCTGCCGGGCTGTAGCTGGATACTATTGTCTCAACCAATGCAATAGAACCATTTTGATTGACAGGCGATTCTGCCAATTACGTCACACCGCTTGCACCCGCCTCTGCTGTTACCACCAATCGGCAAGCGTTTATTTATTTTTTTACTTCCGGCAATACATTTATCTGCTTGCGAGAGTCAGACCGAGAAGCACAACAGAGTGAAGTGAACAGACTCCGTAGCTCCCCGCCGAGGAAGGATCATTAATGAATACCAGCCTTTTTCGGCCACGGAGCGCGAGCTTCATGGCGGGAGGTGGTTGCGTTCAAAACAACTCTGGCCGAGGGCGGACGGGCGGCAGGCGTGTTGGGAGCCGTGTCTCTCCGTCTCTCTGCCGTCCCCCGTTCCGAGACGGTGGACCGAGGCGCGCGCCTCTCTCCCTTCCCCGTCGACCAAGAGTGAATACCTGTTATTGAACGTGTAACACTAACTATATAACGTTAATGCCACAAAACGAATGCCTTTTATGCCCCTTACGTGACTGCGGTGTGCAAGGGCTATTGTTTATCATAAGTAGTAACTTTAATGCAGTAGCTTGTTTATTTTCTTCTGAGTGCTTTGTTTAATTACATGTTTACATGAACAGCCACCACTGTAAACAATATGTTTTTCACCAATAGACTATGCAATGCCGCCCTCCGTAGGATCTATAATAATACAATACAAATTATTAAAAAAATGAAAAAAAATTATTAAAAAAAAAATTATTAAAAAATTTAAAAAAACGAACGTTCGAACGTTCGTTCGATAAAACCTGGCGAACGTTCGAACCCTAAAAACAGGGTTCGGGGACAGTCTTATAGTGAAGTAATGTTTGCTAGTGAAGTAATGTTTGTGCTAGTGAAGTAATGTTTGCTAGTGAAGTAATGTTTGTGCTAGTGAAGTAATGTTTGCTAGTGAAGTAATGTTTGTGCTAGTGAAGTAATGTTTGCTAGTGAAGTAATGTTTGCTAGTGAAGTAATGTTTGTGCTAGTGAAGTAATGTTTGTGCTAGTGAAGTAATGTTTGTGCTAGTGAAGTAATGTTTGTGCTAGTGACATAATGTTTGTGCTAGTGAAGTAATGTTTGTGCTAGTGAAGTAATGTTTGTGCTAGTGAAGTAATGTTTGTGCTAGTGAAGTAATGTTTGTGCTAGTGACGTAATGTTTGTGCTAGTGAAGTAATGTTTGTGCTAGTGAAGTAATGTTTGCTAGTGAAGTAATGTTTGTGCGAGTGAAGTAATGTTTGCTAACATTCCACAGGTGTGTGGTGGTGAGTCTAGGAGAGGACCCCCCACTGACCAGACTCACACTGGACAAGGTATTCAGCTTCGGTAAGAGACCGCCCATTTACACTAGTGAAGAAATGTAGCTTTTCACATCTTTGTTTTCTGTTAACCCCTTATGCATAGGGCACATATTGCATAAAACCCCTGATGATTGCATACCCAAAGTAATTAGCGATGTATTCTTTAACCACTTATAGCACATGCACGAGTCGGGTCTCTTTTGAAAGGAAACATTCTGACAAACATTCTGACAAACTTTCTTCCACAACAGAAGTGGTGTATTGGTCATGGGCAGGCATGCAGTGGTGGTCAAACGCGGTTAAACGCCGTTTAGGCTACGTCACTGAGGCAGAAGGGCGCGCATCCTATTATTATGCAAAGTCTAGGTGATAAGTGCCGGCCGGGGTATACGGCGCGACGACACAAAAATTACTTGTGTGTGTGTGTGGAGCGTTGGGCGTGTGTTATGTGACAAAAGACCGCCCGTCTCGTCCCCAGCTCCGCCTCATGAAAGAGGAGAGAGACATGTATGGGCGTGCGCGCGCGTGCACGTGGCGTTTGGCCTTGGCCCATATTACGACTGCACCACTGGTCATGGGACGGGGTTGCACGCCGTTCAACCAGGTCTGTGAGCAGGAGCAGGCAGGAGCACGTGCACGACAAGAATGCGCCAACTCAACTCATGCGCCAACTCGCCAAGTACCCACCTGGCTACTTTGCATAACAATAGCTCAGGTCGTCAGGTGTGTTCAAATACGCCCTCAGAAACATTCACGCAAAACTTGTGAATGAAATGTGTTACATTCCATTCCTAGAGGCAATTAGGCATTGTCTTTATTCTGTGCGCACGCGAGGGAATATTTATGCGCATGCGCGGGAGCACGCGCTCGTGCACGCAACGTCATTAAAACACTGTGCAACCAGGTATGAAATCACCAACGCACCACTGCACAACAGGAAGAATCACTCTGAGTGCTAATGTAATAGAGTTACAGAGGTCCGACACTGTTTGACAAACGATGTTACTTTATGTTATGTCGTGTCTGTCTACTATGTTTGTTAATTTGTCATCTCTCCCCCCCCCCCTCTGAAAGGCGCTATATAAAACGAAGTTATTATTATTATTATTACTTACCCTTAGCTGCCAGAGTTGTACCCTTCCTGCTGACTTGTAAGTCGCTTTGACTATACAGATTGTTATTAACTCTAGGAGGCATGACTTTGACTATACAGATTGTTATTGACTCTAGGAGACATGACTTTGACTATACAGATTGTTATTAACTCTAGGAGGCATGACTTTGACTATACAGATTGTTATTAACTCTAGGAGACATGACTTTGACTATACAGATTGTTATTAACTCTAAGAGACATGACTTTGACTATACAGATTGTTATTAACTCTAGGAGACATGACTTTGACTATACAGATTGTTATTAACTCTAGGAGACATGACTTTGACTATACAGATTGTTATTAACTCTAGGAGACATGACTTTGACTATACAGATTGTTATTAACTCTAGGAGACATGACTTTGACTATACAGATTGTTATTAACTCTAGGAGACATGACTTTGACTATACAGATTGTTATTAACTCTAGAATACATGACTTTGACTATACAGATTGTTATTAACTCTAAGAGACATGACTTTGACTATACAGATTGTTATTAACTCTAAGAGACATTACTTTGACTATACAGATTGTTATTAACTCTAAGAGGCATGACTTTGACTATACAGATTGTTATTAGCTCTAGAATACATGACTTTGACTATACAGATTGTTATTAGCTCTAGGAGGCATGACTTTGACTATACAGATTGTTATTAACTCTCGGAGACATGACTTTGACTATACAGATTGTAGCGGCTCCACCATTGACGGGGGCTACAAGCTCATCCGATCACGACTCCATTATCCTCATTCCGGCTTATAAACAAAGATCACGTGAGGCCGACAAATAAATTGACCGACCAATCAGAGGCCACGCTTCAGGACGCGCTCGAGGATGTTGACTGGAATATGTTTCAAGGAAGCGCCAGTGACGTCAGCGAGTTCGCCGACAGCGTTATCTGCTTCATCACAACACTGGCTGATAGTATTGTACCCACAAAGAAGGTGCGGGTGTTCCCAAACCAGAAACCGTGGGTGGACAGTACTATCAGAGCAGCTCTGAAATCCCGCACCACTGCCTACAACCTGGGCAGAGAGTCAGGAAACATGGAAGAGTACAAGGCTTCAGTCTATACTCTGCGCAAGGCTGTAAAACTTGCAAAACGGACATATGCTGATAAACTGGAGACACAAATGGCACAAAATGACACAAGAGGCTTATGGCGGGGACTGAGGACAATAACTGACTACAAAGTCAGCGCCCCCTCAATGGGGAGCGACGACGCCTCTCTCGCGGACAAACTCAACTCTTTCTACGCTCGGTTTGGTGTAGACAGTGGCGCCGCTAGCTCAACGGCTAGTGACGTCACTGGCGCGCCGGCTGTTGTGGAGGGGGGGGGCAACCGCGGGGGGGCGGGAACGCTCTCTCGTTGTCGGAACACAGTGTGAGAAGAGCATTTATGCAGGTGAACACCAGAAAAGCTGCTGACCCACATGGTATAACAGGACGCATACTTAAGTCCTGTGCCAACCAGCTAGCCCCTGTGTTCACCGCCATATTTAATCAATCCCTGGCGGAGTCAGTGGTCCCTGCCTGCTTCAAGATGTCTACCATCATCCCTGTACCAAAAAAAAACTCCACAACATGTCTCAATGACTACAGACCGGTGGCACTCACCTCTGTGGCCATGAAATGTTTCGAGAGGCTGGTCAAGGATCACATTTGTGCCTCCCTCCCCAGTGATATGGACCCCATGCAATTTGCATACAGGCCAAACAGGTCCACTGACGATGCGGTCTCCCAAGTACTGCACAGCACCCTCTCTCACCTTGACCGCCAGAAGGGGGGCTATGTGAGACTGTTGTTCATTGACTACAGCTCAGCGTTCAACACCATAGTCCCCACCAGACTGGTGGACAAGCTGATCGAGCTGGGTCTGAGCTCCGCTCTGAGCGCCTGGATACTGGACTTTCTGAGCGAAAGGCCCCAGGCGGTCAGGGTGGGGGGTCAGACCTCCAACACCATCACCCTGAGCATCGGGTCCCCCCAGGGCTGTGTTCTGAGCCCCCTGCTGTACTCACTATACACACAGGACTGTGTGGCCAAGTTCAGCTTCAACTCCATAGTGAAGTTTGCGGACGACACAGTGGTGGTGGGGCTGATCTCGGACAACGACGAGAAGGCCTACCGGGAGGAGGTTGAGGTACTGGAACGCTGGTGCCAGGACAACAGCCTGCTCCTGAACATTTGTAAAACCAAGGAGCTGATCATGGATTATAGGAGAGGACAGCAGGAGACACACACCACTGAGGATAAACGGGGCTACCGTGGACAGGGTGAGCAGCTTTAAGTACCTGGGGGTCCACATCTCAGAGGATCTGACATGGTCAACACACATAGACTCAGTCGTAAAAAAGGCGAAGCAGCGCCTCTACCACCTGAGACAGTTAAGGAAGTTCAGAGTATCTGGGAAGATACTCCAGTCCTTCTACTCCGGAGCTGTAGAGAGCATCTTGACTGGAAACATCACTGCCTGGTATGGAAACAGCACGGCACAGGACAAGAAGGCCCTACAGAGAGTGGTGCGCTCAGCCGAGCGTACCACAGGTATTGCACTACCACCCCTGCAGGTTCTATACAACAAGAGGTGCAAATCCTGCAGAATAATGAAAGACCCCCACCACCCCAACAACAGCCTGTTCATGCTGCTGAGGTCAGGCAGACGCCTGCGAACCCCAGCTACTAGGACAGAGAGGCTTCGGCTCAGCTTCTTCCCCCAGGCCATCAGAGCCCTGAACACTGAACTCTCCACACACAAGCACACATGAGCACACACACGACACACACACTGTACACGCTCACACACTAGCAGCCACTTTAACATGAGCAAGCACACACTCATGCTGCACACGCCCACACTTATGGCCACTAAGGAAAGGTCACTTTAAAAATAGTATAGCATAACTTGAGATTGTATAAAATAGCAATGTACAGAAAGACCCAGTGCCTCATCCGTAGCTAACAGTGTATTGCACTACCACAGGACCTAGCATGTCCTTCATGCTCTGTAAATAACTATGTACAAATACCGATATGCCCTACTATGTTACTTGTTTATTGCACAATATTGTTTTATTGGATTCTATTATATGTTGTTACTACTGTATTGCACATGTATCGCAAGACCACCCGCATTTCATTGTATACTTGTATGCCGTGACAAATAAAACTCTTGACTTGACTTGTTATTAACTCTAGGAGACATGACTTTGACTATACAGATTGTTATTAACTCTAGGAGACATGACTTTGACTATACAGATTGTTATTAACTCTAGGAGACATGACTTTGACTATACAGATTGTTATTAACTCTAGGAGACATGACTTTGACTATACAGATTGTTATCAACTCTAGGAGGCATGACTTTGACTATACAGATGGTTATTAACTCTAGGAGACATGACTTTGACTATACAGATTGTTATTAGCTCTAGGAGACATTACTTTGACTATACAGATTGTGCAGAACTTCACCAGAACACCCCTGTTCACATCCTTCCCCTGGAGAGGGAGAGCTTGTGTGATGTCACTAATAGGTTGAATTTATCGTGGCTTGAAAGGTGGTAACTTGACACCTTTAGATACATCATACACCAAAAATTGAAATTGGTGCTTTTAGCCTGTGTGTGTGTGTGTGTGTGTGTGTGTGTGTGTGTGTGTGTGTGTGTGTGTGTGTGTGTGTGTGTGTGTGTGTGTGTGTGTGTGTGTGTGTGTGTGTGTGTGTGTGTGTGTGTGTGTGTGTGTGTGTGTGTGTGTGTGTGTGTGTGTGTGTGTGTGTGTGTGTGTGTGTGTGTATAGAGTGGGCTACAGATGAGGTCATGTTCTACACCAGTCAGGAGGGCCTGCGCTGTAGCAGAGTGTTCCGTCTGGACCTGATCTCCACTGGAACCCAGAGAACCCTGGTGTATGAGGACACACAGCCTGAGTAAGTGTGTGTTTGTTTGTGTGTGTTAGATAGATCAATAGGTAGATCAATAGGAGAATTGGCTTCAGAAGACCAGACCGGAGTCCTTGGCCTAGGACCCGGAAGTGGCTCCCAGAATACGTCGATATTTATACACGACAAAAGGGGTGTTGTCAGGTGACCAGGTGGGAAGGGGATGGGAGGATGAGACAAGGGGTCAAAGGGAGGGGCTGGAGAAGGGTGAAGGAGGGGTGAGCCAGGAAGGAGGGGGAGACACACATGGGTATTTGACACACAAAGGAAAGGTGGGGGAGGTGTTAGGACAGGATGTCTACCACAGTAGTTATTTGAATAGTTTGTTATTGTCTTCTGTCTGCCCCCCTCTCTCTCCGTCATTCTCACTGTGTGTGTGTGTGTGTGTGTGTGTGTGTGTGTGTGTGTGTGTGTGCTGTCATTTCAGTGTGTTTGTGGAGATGGCTCGGTCCAGAGACCAGTGTTTACTGACCATCAACTGCAGCAGCAAGACCAGCTCGGAGGTGTGGCTTATTGATGTGGCCACGCCTCTCTCTGAACCCTTCCTGGTTCAGCCACGCCTACCAGAACTCCTATGTCACGTAGAACACTGGAACGGTTGGCTGATTGTGCTGGCCAACACAGGGCCTGGTCAGGAGTACCAGGTAAAGACATGGGCAGCATTCATAGCATTACATTTCATTTTAACAGTACTGGCCATTATGGACAATACCAACCACCCTCTCCACCGCACCCTGATGGGGCAGAGCAGCAGTCGCAGCGGACGGCTCATCTCCCTGCACTCACGGACTGAGCGGCACAGGAGGTCCTTTGTCCCCACTGCCATCAGACTGTACAACAGCGTAATATAGTGCGGGGGACCTTGACCTCTGACCCACACACCTGTTTTTACACCTGTTTTATACACGTTTTTATTTTATTTTTACACCTGTTTTTACACACTTGTTTCATACACCTGCTTTTATCTCATCACGCTCTTATTGATATTGATGGATATGATTTAATTGAATTTTATCATGTGCTTATTTTTTATTAATGATGCAGACATAACGTGAAACAACTGAATGAGAACTGTCAATGTCTGTATATACTGTGTGAGCTGCGAGATACCCTGAATTTCCCCAAGGGGATTAATAAAGTATCTATCTATCTATTGTAATGGGAAATATTAAAGGGACAAACGATGAGCCGTTTACATTAATGATTCTGAGTCATTATTAATAATAGGAAAGTTTATTTCATCCGTGGCCACAAATGAAAGGACAGTTTACAGTCAGAGACAACATGTTAATACAGTAGCGTCTGGCCATAGACTGACCAAGAGTTCTGTTCAGACATATGTTAAATACACAGTTGTCAGACATAACATAATATCAGATATGATGATGAAGGTAAACAAAAATGGTTCTCAGTCACTGGAAGCAACAACAATTTTGTTATGGCTGGGGGATGTTGGAGTCTTCTTAAAGAGACATACACACATTAACCAGTCAAGCTGGTCACACTGAAAGTCACGCTGTATAACATGATATCTCAACACAGATCTATAAGGACATGATAATATATTCCATGACACTATCTATCTATATACCTGTATGTCATGTATGTCATAAATGTCACTATGAATTGAAAAGGGGGGACCCTGATGTAAACAAGACAAACGTCTTTCTCTGGTCTGCATCCCCATAACAATTGTGTGTATTGAGCCGTACTGTATTGTACCCATTCTGCAATCTGTTAAATAAAGTTTTCATTCATTCATCCATTCATTCATCCATCCATTCATTCATTCATTCATTGGTATCTCTTTATCTCACCTCTACCATGCCAGGTGCTGAGGGCCCCTCTCTCATGCTGCTCCATGGCCTCCTGGGTGCCGCTGTTCACCCCTGCTCCTGGCACTGCTCTCAGGGACATGGAGGTGGTTGGGGACTGGTGTGTGTTGACTACCAGGGTGCCAACGGGTCACCTGGCACTGAGCCTGGTCCCACTGGCACACCCACAGGACACTTCCACAGTACAGGTTGGTACATTAGACACAGTATATCTCTAGTGTCTGGTCCTAATAGAGACAGTATATCTCTAGTGTCGTATATCTCTAGTGTCTGGAACTAATAGAGACAGTATATCTCTAGTGTCTGGTCCTAATAGAGACAGTATATCTCTAGTGTCTGGAACTAATAGAGACAGTATAACTCTAGTGTCTGGTCCTAATAGAGACAGTATATCTCTAGTGTCTGGTCCTAATAGAGACAGTATATCTCTAGTGTCTGGAACTAATAGAGACAGTATATCTCTAGTGTCTGGAACTAATAGAGACAGTATATCTCTAGTGTCTGGAACTAATAGAGACAGTATATCTCTAGTGTCTGGTCCTAATAGAGACAGTATATCTCTAGTGTCTGGAACTAATAGAGACAGTATAACTCTAGTGTCTGGTCCTAATAGAGACAGTATATCTCTAGTGTCTGGTCCTAATAGAGACAGTATATCTCTAGTGTCTGGAACTAATAGAGACAGTATATCTCTAGTGTCTGGTCCTAATAGAGACAGTATATCTCTAGTGTCTGGAACTAATAGAGACAGTATATCTCTAGTGTCTGGTCCTAATAGAGACAGTATATCTCTAGTGTCTGGTCCTAATAGAGACAGTATATCTCTAGTGTCTGGTCCTAATAGAGACAGTATATCTCTAGTGTCTGGTCCTAATAGAGACAGTATATATCTCTAGTGTCTGGTCCTAATAGAGACAGTATATCTCAGTATATCTCTAGTGTCTGGTCCTAATAGAGACAGTATAGCGTTAGCCACGCTTCTAGGCCTCTTTTCTTTTGGAAAGAATGATAAAAAATAATAATAATTTCTTTTTGTTTGTTTTTGTATTCGACTAAGAGGTTGGCTAGTCGACTACGGCTCCTTTCGATTGATTAGTCGACTAATCGACTAATAGGGGTCAGCATTACGTAACAGTAATATACAATGTACAGGTGATTAAACTGGTTCTAAAATATATAAATGAGTATTACTGAGTAATAGTAGTACTACACGGAGGGGGAGCATTGTACTGTATATTGTATTGTAACTCAGTTACTTTTTTACTGGGTCGTGTTCCCCGCTGTCTCGTTGGGGAGCTCAGCCAGAGCTCAGCCAGCCTCCCACACTGGGTTGTGTTCCCCGCTGTCTCGTTGGGGAGCTCAGCCAGAGCTCAGCCAGCCTCCCACACTGGGTCGTGTTCCCCGCTGTCTCGTTGGGGAGCTCAGCCAGAGCTCAGCCAGCCTCCCACACTGGGTCGTGTTCCCCGCTGTCTCGTTGGGGAGCTCAGCCAGAGCTCAGCCAGCCTCCCACACTGGGTTGTGTTCCCCGCTGTCTCGTTGGGGAGCTCAGCCAGAGCTCAGCCAGCCTCCCACACTGGGTCGTGTTCCCCGCGATGGAACTCTGTTGAAGTCCATGTTGAATCCTCTACTCTGACACCATGTCGTATTTATGCTTTAGATAAATAATCATTCGGGACAAGGAGAGTACGTTCGCTTTTTTATTGCAACGTCAGCAACATGAGTGTGACTCTATCCTAGGCTAGCAGCCAACTGGCCATCAGGACCCCGTGTGCGGGTACTTAAACAGAAACAAGTAGGTATATTACTGTTCTGAGTGAGTGAGCAGACTTAAAACAAGTAGGTATATTACTGTTCTGAGTGAGTGAGCAGACTTAAAACAAGTAGGTATATTACTGTTCTGAGTGAGTGAGCAGACTTAAAACAAGTAGGTATATTACTGCTAATTTTCAAAAACTGGAGCGACGCCGAACCTCATGTTGTTCACACGCCGCCATCTTGGTCTGCTTAGACATCTCTAGTATCTCTCTCTCTCTCTCTCTCTCTCTCTCTCTCTCTCTCTCTCTCTCTCTCCCTCCCTCTCTCTCTCTCTCTCTCTCTCTCTCTCTCCCTCTTTCTCTACCACCTTCTCAATTCAATTAAATTCAAATGGTCTTTATTGCCAAAGCCAGTGTTAAAACAGACAAAACAAAGCAAAACAATCAAACAGAGATCAGTACAGTTAGTGCAGGAATATATGTGTGATTGACAGTCTTTATGGTGGTTGTATTCCGTTGGATGTCCTTTTCTTGTCACAGCAGCTCACAAATCTTGCTGCTGTGTTTGCACATTGTTGTATTTCTCCCAGTAGGTATGGGAGTTTTGCGTTATTTTCCATGTTTTCAAAGTATCTTTGGGTGTTTGCAATTTGTGGGAAGTATATGTCTCTGATGTCTTGGTATAGTGGGCAGGTTGTTAAGAAGTGGAGCTCGGTTTCCACCTCATCTTTGTGCAGTGGGTGCACAGTCTGTCTTCTCTTGGGAGCCAGGTCGCCTGTATCAGTTCCGCAACCGTTCCTATTTCCGGGGTAGGCCTGATTGGCCCCGACAGGCACGTGACCCGCCGCGGCCACGCCCCGCGGCAGCCCCAGGACGCGGCAACGAGGCTGCTGTGGTTCACCGCCGCTTTCCCCCTTCAACGCCGCCCGCAGCAGCAAATTTGCGCGAGCGCAGGATTATTTCAGTGTGTATCATGCAATCATTTATCATTTAACATTTAAAAGGCGTACATTGTTGTATGAAATAAAATAGTATAGAGACATATGTACAGCGTTTGATGCAGAATAGAAGTAACTGAGTTACCATACAATATACAATACGCTATAGTGCAAAGCAGAAATGGGATGAGGTACAATTTACAGTAAGGCGTATGCGTTGCAGTGCAAATGCTTCTTACTGTTGCGCTCCAGAGACCGTTACTGTACCATACAATACGCTATAGTGCAATGCACGCTAAAAAAAAAAAAAAAAAAATGTAAGGGAATAGTCACACGTGTCACAAACGGACCATAGGATCCACAGCCAAGCAGCGTTACCAATTGAGCTAGTTGTCGATGGTAAAAAAAAGGGGGATTACTGCTACATAATGCTGCCGCGACGGAGCTCCGCCGCGACAATATTATTAAACAGCGGCTCTGTCATTGAAGTGGGAAAAGTGAGCCGTATTGTATATTAGTACATTGCATAGTATATTGTATAGCGTATGGTAACTCTGCGGCGTTGAAGGGGGAAAGCAGCGGTGAACCACAGCAGCCTCGTTGCCGCGTCCTGGGGCTGCCGCGCCGCGGGGCGTGGCCGCGGCGGGTCACGTGCCTGTCGGGGCCAATCAGGCCTACCCCGGAAATAGGAACGGTTGCGGAACTGATACAGGCAGCCAGGTCTGCCTATGGCGGCCTTTCTCAATGGCTAGGCTGTGCTTGCTGAGTCAAGGATAGTATTGGGTCAGTCACAGTGCTCAGGTATTCTGCCACTGTGTACTCTCTGTTTAGGGCCAAATAACATTTCAATTTGCTCTGGTTTTGGGTTGTTTCTTTCCAATGTGTCAGATAGTTTTCTTTTTGTTTTCTTATCATTTGGTTTAGTCCAGTGTGGTTTCTGTCTTGTGGCTCTGCTTGTGTTTGTGAGCAGAGTCCCAGAACCATCTGGCTGAGTGGGCATCTCTCTAGGGTCTCTCTGTGGGTGAGGGCTTTGTTGTGGAGTGTGTCTGGTTCACTTTCTTTTTGGTGATTATAAAATGTAAATGCTCTCTTTTGGATTTTGATCATTAGTGGGTATCTTCCTAGTTCTGCTCTGCAGGCATTATTTTGTATTTTCCGTTGGGTGCAGAGAATGGATTTGCTAAATTCTGCATGCAGAGTCTCAATTTGGTGTTTGTCCCATTTTGTGAAATCTTTGTTTGCAAGTGGGCCCTAGACCTCGCAACCATACAGGGAAATGGGTTCTATGACGGAGTCTAATATTTTGAGCCAGATTTGAATTGGAATGTCTAGCTTGATGTTCCTTTTGATAGCATAAAAAGCCCTTCTTGCTTTATCTCTCAGGCCGTTCACAACTTGGTTGAAGTTCCCTGTGGCGCTGATGTTTAGGCAGAGTTAGGTGTAGTTTTTGGTGTGTCCTAGGGCAATTGTGTCTAGGAGGAATTTGTGTTTGTATAATTATTTGTAGGCTGGATACAAGAGAATATCATATTTTGGAATATCATAACTTTTGTTTTGGTTAGATTTACTGTCAGTGCCCAGGTCTGGGAGAATTAGTGTAGAAGATCAAGGTGCTGCTGTAGCCCTTCTTTTGTTGGAGACGGCAGCACCAGATCATCTGCAAGCAGTAGGCATTTGACTTCTGTGTTTGCTAGGTTGCCAGGTGCTGCAGCGTGTTCCAATGTTTTTGCCAGTTTGTTGACGTATATGTTGAAGAGGGTTGGACTCAAACTGCACCCCTGTCTAACCCCTTGGCTTTGAGGAAAGAAGTCTGTGTGTTTTTACTCATTCCTCACAGCACATGTGTTATTGGTGTACATTGCCTTTATGATGGGTTTTCCCTCCAATGCCACTTTCTAATAGTTTGTACAGCAGACCCTTGTGCCAAATTGAGTCGAATGTTTTTTGTCAACAAAACAGGAGTATAATTTGCTTTTGTTTTTATTTATTTGGTTGTCGATTAGGGTACTGAGGGTGAGAATGTGGTCTGTTGTACGGTGATTTGGTAGGAAGCCAATCTGTGATTTGCTCAGGGCATTATTGTTTGTGTGGAAATGCATGGGTCTGTGGTTGACACAGATCCCACGGTAATTATTTGGGTCAAATGTGTCTCCACTTTTGTGGAGCGGTGTTATGAGTCCTTGGTTCCAGATATTGGGGAAGATCCCAGAGCTAAGGACAATGTTAAGGAGTTTTAGTATAGCCAATTGGAATTTTGTCTCTCTCTCTCCCTCTTTCTCTATCACCCTCTCTGTCTCTCTCTCTCCCTATCTCCCTCTTTCTCTACCACCCTTTCCCTCTCTGTCTCTCCCTCTCTCTCCCTCTTTCTCTACCACCCTGTCTCTCTCTGTATCTCTCTCCCTCTTTCTCTACCTCTCTCTCTGTTTCTGTCTCTCTCTCCCTCTTTATCCCTTTTTCTCTACCACCCTCTCTGTCTCCCTATCTCTCTCTCTGTCTCTCTCTCTCTCTCTCTCTCTCTCTCTCTCTCTCTCTCTCTCTCTCTCTCTCTCTCTCTCTCTCTCTCTCTCTCTCTCTCTCTCCCTCTCTCTCTCTGTCCTTCCCTCCCTAGCTCCCCTCCTGGGCCTGTGTCTTTGAGTCTTGTAGACCAGGCCTGTCGGAGGACCAACGTAGTGTGCTAGAGTTCCACCTCTCCTCTCCAGTTCACCCCCCAGTGCCGTACCGCCTCTACCCCAGCGATGGGCTCATCTTATCGGGTACAGAGGATGATGACGGGCGCCCCCCAGAGAACCAGGCCTGGGGCAATTATATCACCACACGCCTTGAGGCCCCCAGCCAGGTAGGAGCAGTCGGGCAGATACACAAAACAGAACGTGCGCACACACACACACACACACACACACACACACACACAGACACACACAGACACACACAGACACACACAGACACACACACAGACACACACACACACACACACACAGACACACACACACACACACACACACACACACACACACACACACACACACACACACACACACACACACACTGCAAAGGTATCTGTGTGGAGGTAGACATGTGTCTCACTCTCAAGTGTCCCCTGGTGATATCCTGCTTTAGCATTTAGCCACCTGAGTGACGTCTGCCATACAGTCAACACCAACACACACACACACACACACACACACACACACACACACACACACACACACACACACACACACACACACACACACACACACACACACACACACACACACACACACACACACACACACACACACACACACACACATTCCATCAAACACCTAATATATGTAAACTATAGTACATTTCTTTTACAGAATCACTGATAACATGTTAAATATTGCAGCCACAATTGCTGTAGTTAATAAGACCTTTTATGCTTGTGTATGTGCTTGTGAAGATATCTTGATAAAATGTGTGTGTACAAGATGGCGGTTTGCGCATAAATCTTCTCTTCTTTTACCTAAAGGGGAACCTAAAATATGTTTCTGACATATTAACGGTAGGTTTGATATGCTATTGCTGGATCTTGAGTCATATTTGACATGATATTGCTGGATCTTGAGTCAATGAGTCATATTTGATATACTATTGCTGGATCTTGAGTCATATTTGATTATGCTATTGATTATACAATATTAAATATGGTCTCTCTCTCTCTCTCTCTCTCTCTCTCTCTCTCTCTCTCTCTCTCTCTCTCTCTCTCTCTCTCTCTCTCTCTCTCTCTCTCTCTCTCTCTCTCTCTCTCTAGGATGGTACCTTGGTGCCTGTGACCGTGCTCCATGCAGTACCAGTGGGGTCCCTGAAGGGGGTGCCCCTGCTGGTCCATGTGTATGGAGCCTACGGCAGGGAGTTGGACATGTCCTTCAGCCCAGAGAGGAGACTCCTACTGGAGGAGGGCTGGGCGCTGGCCTACTGCCACGTCAGGTACACACACACACACACACACACACACACACTGTACAGTACACTACAATACACCACTGCCACGTCAGGTACACACACACACACACACACACTGTACAGTACACTACAATACACCACTGCCACGTCAGGTACACACACACACACACACACACTGTACAGTACACTACAATACACCACTGCCACGTCAGGTACACACACACACACACACACTGTACAGTACACTACAATACACCACTGCCACGTCAGGTACACACACACACACACACTGTACAGTACACTACAATACACCACTGCCACGTCAGGTACACACACACACACACACTGTACAGTACACTACAATACACCACTGCCACGTCAGGTACACACACACACACACACACTGTACAGTACACTACAATACACCACTGCCACGTCAGGTACACACACACACACACTGTACAGTACACTACAATACACCACTGCCACGTCAGGTACACACACACACACACACTGTACAGTACACTACAATACACCACTGCCACGTCAGGTACACACACACACACACACACACACACACACACACTGTACAGTACACTACAATACACCACTGCCACGTCAGGTACACACACACACACACTGTACAGTACACTACAATACACCACTGCCACGTCAGGTACACACACACACACACACTGTACAGTACACTACAATACACCACTGCCACGTCAGGTACACACACACACACACACACTGTACAGTACACTACAATACACCACTGCCACGTCAGGTACACACACACACACACACTGTACAGTACACTACAATACACCACTGCCACGTCAGGTACACACACACACACACACACTGTACAGTACATTACAATACACCACTGCCACGTCAGGTACACACACACACTGTACAGTACATTACAATACACCACTGTCACGTCAGGTACACACACACACACTGTGCATTACACTACATCACTGCAGACTGCCACTGTCCTACAACTGACAAACACACACTGTACATACAGTATTTAATACTGTATAAATATGATAAAAAATTACGATACAGTAAAGTGCAATTTGTGTGCAGTAGATGTGCATGCAGCCTTTGCTAATTATGAACCAAAGCTATGAAACACCTTGTCACCTATGGACATTAGGGAGGCTAGCTCACTACATATTTTCAACAGTAAGCTAAACACGTATCTCTTCACCTTTAGCCTTTTAATATATTCTGCCACTTTGCACTCATTACATCCACACATATCCACATGTATTGTAAATTAGATATATTTTATTGTTGTTTTTTATGCTTCTGTGAAATAAATAAAGTTTATTATTATGAGAACCACAGGTTTATCGACTACTTCAGCTAGCTAACCCAAACTGGCCAAACAGCTAGCTTTAGCTAACCCAAACCGGCAAAACAGCTAGCTTTAGCTAACCCAAACCGGCCAAACAGCTAGCTTTAGCTAACCCAAAAACCGGCCAAACAGCTAGCTTTAGCTAACCCAAACTGGCCAAACAGCTAGCTTTAGCTAACCCAAACCGGCAAAACAGCTAGCTTTAGCTAACCCCAACCGGCCAAACAGCTAGCTTTAGCTAACCCAAAAACCGGCCAAACAGCTAGCTTTAGCTAACCCAAACCGGCCAAACAGCTAGCTTTAGCTAACCCAAACCGGCCAAACAGCTAGCTTTAGCTAACCCAAACCGGCCAAACCGCTAGCTTTAGCTAACCCAAACCGGCCAAACCGCTAGCTTTAGCTAACCCAAACCGGCCAAACAGCTAGCTTTAGCTAACCCAAACCGGCCAAACAGCTAGCTTTAGCTAACCCAAACCGGCCAAACAGCTAGCTTTAGCTAGACCAAACTGGCTAAACATTAGTAAACAGCTAGCTTTAGCTAACCCAAACTGGCCAAACAGCTAGTGTTAGCTGCCTCTTAACCTCGTTCCCAGTTTTATCTCCGTGAGATAAAGCCTGGTAAAGAACTACACCGAAAGTGTCTGTGGGGTAGAATTTCCGGTGTATGTACCTCCCCTGGTGGAAGCTGCCTCTGAACGGACCAAACTTTTCCCGAATCCTGTCGGCAAACAAACTAGAACGTCCCGATCATGTAGTAAATTCTTCAGGCAAAGCCGTTGCAGTGGCTTAAACGAGGAAATATTGTGCACTTCACACGTTTCTATAATTGTTTTGTCGAAACCGGAAAGCCTGTAGCCTGTACTTCCTGTACTTCCGTTTAGACATTTTAGGAGGCATATCTTTACCAGCCTAGCGGCCTCTTAACCCAGTTAAACTGGTTTTGGTAAGCAAAAGTAATCAAAATAAATCAAAAGTATGATTTCAATATATTTAAGCACATTATAAGTAAAACTTTTAACACACTAAGTACAATTAAAGTGGTTCAATTTAACACAACTTTAGTATACTTTCTGAATACATAAAAGGTATAATAAATTATACAAAGTATACTTTCATAAAATATACTTAAGTATATATATATATATATATATATTTATTTAAATATTTATAGTCTTGCATGTGCCCTGCCGCTGACACCTATGTTCCCGTGCCGTATCTCCTCTCTAGGGGTGGAGGGGAGCGGGGTCTGGCCTGGCACAGACAGGCTCGCCTGGAGGGGAAGCCCAGAGGCGTGGAGGACCTCCTGGCCTGCCTCCGTCACCTCCACGCCTCGGGGGTGTCCTCTCCTCGGCTCACCGCCCTCTCTGCCTGCAGCGCCGGCGCCGTCCTCGTGGGGGCGCTGTGTAACACCCACCCTCACCTGGCGCAAGCCACCACACTGCAGGTGCGGCAGGAAGATGTGTGTGTGTGTGTGTGTGTGTGTGTGTGTGTGTGTGTGTGTGTGTGTGTGTGTGTGTGTGTGTGTGTGTGTGTGTGTGTGTGTGTGTGTGTGTGTGTGTGTGTGTGTGTGTGTGTGTGTGTGTGTGTGTGTGTGTGTGTGTGTGTGTGTGTCAGTCTACTACTGTTGTACCAGAACACTGAGGGTACAGAACACTGAGGTACAGAACACTGAGGTACAGAACACTGAGGTACAGAACACTGAGGTACAGAACACTGAGGTACAGAACACTGAGAACACTGAGGTACAGAACACTGAGGTACAGAACACTGAGGTACAGAACACTGAGGTACAGAACACTGAGGTACAGAACACTGAGAACACTGAGGTACAGAACACTGAGGTACAGAACACTGAGGTACAGAACACTGAGAACACTGAGGTACAGAACACTGAGGTACAGAACACTGAGGTACAGAACACTGAGGTACAGAACACTGAGAACACTGAGGTACAGAACACTGAGGTACAGAACACTGAGGTACAGAACACTGAGAACACTGAGGTACAGAACACTGAGGTACAGAACACTGAGGTACAGAACACTGAGGTACAGAACACTGAGGTACAGAACACTAAGAACACTGAGGTACAGAACACTGAGGTACAGAACACTGAGGTACAGAACACTGAGGTACAGAACACTGAGGTACAGAACACTGAGAACACTGAGGAACAGAACACTGAGGTACAGAACACTGAGGTACAGAACACTGAGGAACAGAACACTGAGGTACAGAACACTGAGGTACAGAACACTGAGAACACTGAGGTACAGAACACTGAGGTACAGAACACTGAGGTACAGAACACTGAGGTACAGAACACTGAGGTACAGAACACTGAGAACACTGAGGTACAGAACACTGAGGTACAGAACACTGAGGTACAGAACACTGAGGTACAGAACACTGAGGTACAGAACACTGATGTACAGAAGGGTAAAGCCTGATCCCAGCCACCTTAAACAGAAGGCCTCGCTGTAACACAAATATACTAATATACTTCAGTTACTAGGGATGTTCGATAGGGATGTCCGATATTATCGGCCGACCGATATTATCGGCCGATATCGGCAGTAAAATGTGATATCGGAAAATATCGGTATCGGTTTAAAAACAAAAAAAAACAATAACAATATTTGTTATATATATATCCAGAGAAATTATTAGTTACCTGAAATTATTCAGTTTTTTTGGATGGGGAAACCCTGCATATATCGGTATCGGTTGATATCGGTTGATATCGGTATCGGAAATTAAGAGTTGGACAATATCGGAATATCGGTATCGGTAAAAAAGCCAATATCGAGCATCCCTAATGTTCGATGTTGGCTTTTTTACCGATATCCGATATACCGATATTGTCCAACTTTTTTATTTATTTTTTTACTTTTCACAATAAATAAAATAAGAATTTGTTCTTACTTGCTTGCCTGGGTAAATAAAGGTTAAATAAATGTAAAACCAAACATTTTCGATATTACATTTTAATGCCAATATCGGCCGATAATATCGGTAGGCCGATAATATTGATCAGTTACTCCTTCTGGTCGCGTCTGCAGGCGCCGTTCCTGGATGTGTTGGGCAGCATGGAGGATCCCTGCCTGGACCTGACAGCAGAGGAGAGAGAGGAGTGGGGAGACCCCCTGACAGACCCCCGACACAGACACGCCATCGCCTCCTACTGTCCCCTACGCAACATCACACCTCAGGTACGAAGAGGGAGGAGGGGACGATGACACCTAAACTAGCATGTCCTCTGACATCACAGCTCAGGTATGAAGAGGGAGGAGGGGACGATGACACCTAAACTAGCATGTCCTCTGACATCACAGCTCAGGTATGAAGAGGGAGGAGGGGACGATGACACCTAAACTAGCATGTCCTCTGACATCATATCTTGTGTGTGTGTGTGTGTGTGTGTGTGTGTGTGTGTGTGTGTGTGTGTGTGTGTGTGTGTGTGTGTGTGTGTGTGTGTGTGTGTCTGTGTGTGTGTGTGTGTGTGTGTGTGTGTGTGTGTGTGTGTGTGTGTGTTAGCGTTACCCCTCCATGCTGCTGACAGCCTACAGTGGTGATGCCAGAGTGCCATTAGCAGGGGTCCTGAAATACACAGAGAGACTGAGGGAAGCCATCAACACACACCCTGCACAAGGTCAGTACACACGCACACCCTGCACCAGGTCAGTATACACACGCACACCCTGCACCAGGTCAGTATACACACGCACACCCTGCACCAGGTCAGTATACACACGCACACCCTGCACCAGGTCAGTATACACACGCACACCCTGCACCAGGTCAGTACACACACGCACACCCTGCACCAGGTCAGTATACACACGCACACCCTGCACCAGGTCAGTATACACACGCACACCCTGCACCAGGTCAGTATACACACGCACACCCTGCACCAGGTCAGTATACACACGCACACCCTGCACCAGGTCAGTATACACACGCACACCCTGCACCAGGTCAGTATACACACGCACACCCTGCACCAGGTCAGTATACACACGCACACCCTGCACCAGGTCAGTATACACACGCACACCCTGCACCAGGTCAGTACACACACGCGCACACACACACACACACACACACACACACACACACACACACACACACACACACACACACACACACACACACACACACACACACACACACACACACACACACACACACTGTATCAGTACTACAGTAATAGCAGTGCTGCTGCTGGGTCAGTACTACAGTAATACAGCTGTTAGATTATAGTGTTCATCTTCATCGTTGATGGTTATCAGCCTCCTCTCCTGGCCATCTCTGCATTGTGTATTTGTTTTGTATTGTTGAGGCAATCCTTCGCGGAATTCTTCTTCTTCCCCATTGCATTGGAAACAAACATTAGTTGAGTCGTCGTTTCATATCAGAAGGCTGTTTATTTGCATAAACAAAGCTCTCACACGGAATGCAAATCTAATTGAAAGTCTTTAAAAGGCTAAGAAACTAAATGAATAAGTTCTATCTCTCTTGGTTGTGCGTCTCTCCTCACTCACTAGCGGCCTATCCCCCCTTCCTCCACCAGGAGGGAAGCCCTGTCTGCCTGATGTGTTCTGTCTCGCTATTCAGACTCAACTGAACTCGATCGGAAGAGCCCAACACTTTTATGTCGGTCTACTGAACGTGAAAACGGTCTCTCTCTCTCACTCTCTTTCTCTGGTTCTGTCTCGTGTTATCTAACCTCTTCTTAACACTTTGGGTGCCGCGTTGTTTCCGGGCGACGGCTATGCGAGGCCACGCATTAAACTAATGGAGTCCGTCACCTTGTTTGTAGAGCTATAACTATATTGTATATTATAGCTATGGATACAATACTATGGTCATTTGACACTGAGTTTCTTCCGGTCAAGATGCAAAAAATAAAAATAAATTCCATCCATACGTTCCCGTTTTATACCGTGGTGAATGAGTGTTATTTCGGAATGATCCGGGCCTATTCCTGGGAGGCTGGTTATAAGCCGCAACGTGTATTATACTAAATCCATTGGCGTTTTGTCCCTACACATGCTACAATTAAAAAATCAATAGGTATTATGTTTCATCATGAATGCATGAATGGGGGGTGGGGGGGTCGTTTTTTGATGTTTTGATCGCCATCAACGGCATGGCATACATTGTGGACTATCGTTACACACATACACTCGGATCGCAATGAAAACATTCTTGGATCAACGCAAGATTGATATCATATAGCCCTTACCTTGACTAGGATGTACCCCAAAAACAATATTCCAATGATGTGATCGCCATTCCAAGTATAGATGTCAATCGTGTCGCCAACATAATCCATCCCACAACACCGATCGGAAGTATCTAATTCTTCTCAATCCGAGCGTTCTAACCGATTGTCTTGCCCGGAGAAAAAGAGCCGAGCCAGACCCATATAATCGACGCACAGCCCAAGACACAGAGTTTCAAAGGGTGCTCGATACCGCCGCCTGGTAGGATGCGGTCGGTACTGCACCTTCGGAGTCCCAGTATGCCTTTTACAGGCAACATACAGTTCCCTGACATTGAATAGGGTATTCAAATCGAGAGAGAAAAAAGTTAAAACGATCCAGAAACGAGAATCTTCGTTTATGGCACTGAAAGGGTTAAGGCCATTAACAGGAAATTACCTCCTTAACTCGCATCACTACTAGTTTGGAACTCTAGACCCTATATGACACGCTCAAATGATTGGCTTACACTGGAGGTCCCCATGTACAGACCCAACTTGGAAAATCAGCCTTTCATTATAGTGCCCCTACTACATGGAACTCTCTTCAGCTTTCGCTGAAGATAAAACGTCCTATAATGCAGGGGAAGTTCAGAGGCTTACTGGCAGGCCTGCCTGCAACAGTCTGTAATTGTTTTTGACTTAGCCTACTTATATTAGTTAAAAACAGTATAGTCTTTCAGGTGTTTCACACATTGGTCTTTGTTGTATCTTCATCTGGGATGCAGTTTCCGGTGGGGCGTGTCGTGGTTGGAGGGGCGACACGGGTAGTTTGAGTGTACTTGGATTGTTTGTGCATGGTGGTGGTGGGGGTGTCGTTTCTGTGGGCTGCTTTGTTGCCTCTGGTCCTGGTAGCCTTGCCGTTGCGGGGGGGGATCGTGGGGTTCTGCAGGTTGGATGGTGGTAGGGCTGGGCGATTCTTGCTCAAATGTGAATCACGATTTTTTCCCTCTTAAGAATTGAGGTCACGATTCTCTCACACGATTCAAATTTTTTCAATAAAATCATTTATTGCACTCAAACAGACAACATAACATATATCAAAGTGCTTGACTTAAATTTAAACATAACATATGAAAGTGCTTGACTTAAACTTAAAAGTCTCTTGTAACATACAAAAGAACTCAAGTCAGAATCGTCATCATTTAAAAAAGTTAAGTAAAGAGTAAAAAAAAAATTATAATAATTGTCTTTTTTTTTTATAAAAAAGAAATCATCATCATTTTGAAATGAGATTGCATAGGTCTATGAATCGAGATAGCAATTTTTTTTCCGATTAATTGCCCAGCCCTAGATGGTGGGTTGTAGAGCCGCGCCGGGGGGTTCGGGCGACGGTTCTGGATGTTGGGGTGGATGGACATGGTGGTGGTTGGACGGGGCACGAGTGGGTGGAGAGAGAGAGATGCACATCGCCAACTCAATCACTACCATAGTAAACATTGTGCTTTAGATTAGTACATGAGAAGTACCAAAAATACATTACAAGTATACTCTGAAAAGTATATTCTTTCGAGAGAGAGAGAGAGAGAGAGAGAGAGAGAGAGAGAGAGAGAGAGAGAGAGAGAGATGTGTCAGCAAAACGCTCTGCCCTCTTTTACCCCAATAGAGACTTGGGAGACTCTGTCTGTGTCTCCTCTCAATTATAATCTCCCTCCAACACATTGATAGTACACTCTGGTATACCGCTCTCTCTCTGTCTCTCTTTCTCTTTCTCTGTCTCTCTCGCTGTCTCTTTCTCTCTCTGTCTCTCTCTCTGCCCCTCTCTCTCTCTATCTCTCTCTGTGTGTCTCTCTCTCTCTCCCCTCTCTCCGGAGTCTTTGATAAAGTGCTGATGGCACACACACACACACACGCACACACACGCACACACACACATGAGACGGGTGGATCCATTAGCATGGTAAAGAGATAGTGTATCAGAAGGAGAGATTAGACACCATACACTGGGAGCTGTCAAGGTCAAGACCACGCTTGTGAAACACCCTCCCACCACGGAGGAGAGGAGGGAGGGAGAGAGAGGAGAGGAGGGGGGGCCATATCAGATGGGAGTGGGGATAAAGTTAGAGCGGGGGTGGGCGGTTTGGGGGGGGGGGGGGGTGAGGGGGAGAGAGACACAGAGAGAGAGGGGGGGAAGGAGGAGAGGATGGAGGGTGATATCAGATGGGAGTGGGGGTAAAATTAGAGCGAAAGAGGGGGGGGATAGGCAGAGGGAGGATTGATTGATTGATTGATTGAAAACTTTATTAACAGATTTCAGAATGGGTACAGTACAGCTCAATACATACAATTGTTAAGGGGATGCAGGCCAGAGAAAGGCTTTCGTCTTGTTTACATCAGGGTCCCCCATTTTCAATTCATTATAACATATATGACATACAGATAGACAGTACTGCTACATCTATACATTTATGACATACCAGATTTGCAAATACAGTACTGTTTGTGATACAAAAAGAGTCCAGAAAAGAGAGCATATACATTTGACGTAGAAACTGTACATTGGAGGAGGTTGGGTAGGTGGGGTGGGGTTGAGTGGGTGGGGTGGGGGGGGGGTGGGGGGTGGGGGCTGTACATTGGAGGTGGTTGGGTGGGTGGGGGGGGGGGAGGGGTTGGGTAGAAGGGGTGGGTGGGTGGGACACACACACTGTACAACTGTACAAGCAAAACTGTACATTGGAATATTGACAACCATACTTGGTCATTTACTGTACAGGGGAGGGGGTTGGGTTAGGACATTTACAGGGGCCAGTTTCGAATTGCAGCCTCCCGTAGGTGTTCTTTGAGAGTGGTTTTGAAAGTGGGTAGTGATTCACATTACTTTACAGCTGTGGGTAGGGCGTTCCACATTGATGTGGCATAATTGCGAAACGTGTTTAGTCCCTTGTTTGAGCCGAATCTGGGTTTAACATGATTTGTGGAGCTCCCTCTGGTGTTGTGATCGTGGTATTCACTGACCTTTGGGAAGTATTTTGACATGTACATGGGTACCTTGGTTGTGTAGTGTATCTTGTAGACCAGGCCCATTGCAAGTTGCTGTACTCTGTCTACTCTAAGCCATCCTAGGTTGTCAAAGTGGGCAGGGGTGAGGTGGGTTCTAGGAGTAAGGTCAAGTAGTAGTCTGACCAGTTTGTTTTGAGATGTTTGTAATCTTGTTTTTAGCGCCTTTGAGGTGCTTTGGTACCATGAGGTGCAAGCATAGTCATAGTACCCTTGAATGAGTGCTCCTGCCAGAGTCTTCAGGGTATTCTTGTTTACCAGAGAGGAGATCCGGTACAAGAATCGAGTTCGTTGGTTGACTTTTTTTATTACATTGGATGCCATTTTGTCACAGGAACCCAGGTAGGTAATTTCATCTTTCCTTGTGACAATATTGTCACCCACTGTAACTGAGAAGCCGTCGGTCTTGCTGAGTTTGTTATTTGAACCGAAGAGAATGGACTCTGTTTTGCCCATGTGTAATGATAGTTTGTTATCAGCGAGCCTTATGCAGATTTTGCCTAGTTCCGAGCTGAGGGTTTTTTCAACCTGTAACTTGTTCTTGTCAGAGACCAGCAGGGCTGAGTCGGCCGCAAACAGGAACAAGTTGCAGTCACAAGCTGACGACATGTCAGGAGAGGGGGTCGGTTTGTGAATGTGAGTACCAAATTGTAAAGCGCTTTGGATAAAAGCGCTATATAAAAAAGCAGCCATTTACCATTTACCATCTCTCTCTCTCTCTCTCTCTCTCTCTCTCTCTCTCTCTCTCTCTCTCTCTCTCTCTCTCTCTCTCTCTCTCTCTCTCTCTCTCTCTCTCTCTCTCTCTCTCAGATGGTGAGCCAGTTCCCAGTGTGGTCCTGAATGTCCAGCCTGGAGCAGATCACTTGGGACCAGCAGACTTTGATCTGTGTTTGTCTGAGGTAACATGCCCTGCTAGAGGAGAAGAACAGACTCTTGTCTTGGAACAGTTTGGGGTTTTAAAGAGTTAGCCTATCTCCCATAATCATCTGAAAACAAGAGCAAAGGCTCTCGGTTGTCTTCAGGTGTGTTAAATCGTGTGCTTATCTTCAAGGAAATAACTCATTCAGCATGGAAAGAAGCCAAATGACTAATCGACTAACAAATTCTTAACCGACCGATTAATGGATTAATGGACAGCCCTAGAATGAAAAACAAAAAGAAAGTAAACAATGTTCCTCATTAGATCTACAGACAGAAGACAATGTTCCTCATTAGATCTACAGACAGAAGACAATGTTCCTCATTAGATCTACAGACAGAAGACAATGGACCTCATTCACCCACATTGTCGTAAGTTTCCTCTTCACCTCTTAAGCCCTAGCCATATTTTCAGAAAATTCGCCTAAAAATACATACCTAAATAAATAGAAGATTGCTCCATTTCTACAAGGTCCATTTGCATGTTCTTGGTATCTACATTCTCAGGTAATGTATGCCCAGTGTCAGAAATATTGTGTCTGTTACTAGGCTTGAGTAAATTGTAATTAACCAACAGAGAATATCAATTTCTTATTTTTTTTTTCATTTTTTTTTGTTAGCATGGTGTTATTCACCGTCAAAGAAAAAAAGAAAATATTCTTTTTTATATTCTCCTTTGGTTCATTACAATTTACTCGAGCCTAGTAACAGACACAATATGTCTGACACTGGGAATACATTCACTGATGTCCCTAGATATCAACAACATGCAAATATGCCTTGTAGAAGTGGAGCAATCTTCCATTTAATTAGGTATGCGTTTGTAGGCAAATTTTTTGAAAATGGGTTTAAGTGATTAAAATGATAAGCACATCTCTGGTCTGCACTAGATTTTAAATGATAAGCACATCTCTGGTCTGCACTAGATTTAAAATGATAAGCACATCTCTGGTCTGCACTAGATTTAAAATGATGAGCACATCTCTGGTCAGCACTAGATTTAAAATGATAAGCACATCTTTGGTCGGCAATCATTTCATGATAAAAGCACCTCTCAATTTGCACATTCCATGAGCGAAAAGTGGCAGGGAGAAAAACATCTTATTTTGCCTGCCCCCTTACTCAAAACAATAAATAAACAATAGAAATAGATGGTCTGTCAATTGCGCATATTTAACAATCAATACTTACAAATAACATGGGAAAAGAAGGAAAGAAAATAGTCATACGGAAAGCTATTAGCCCTCAACTTCATGAAGTCTAGATGTTCACATTACATACAAATGGTAATGCATTTATATAACAGCTTTTATCCAAAGCGCTTTACAATTTATTCCTCACATTTTACCCATTCACTCACCGACGGCAGAGGCAACCATGCAAGGTGCCAACCTGCTCATCGGGAGAAATTAGGGGTTAAGTGTCTTGCTCAAGGACACTTCGACATGCTGCGCGGGAGGAGCGGGAATCGAACCTCCGGATTACAAGACGACTGCTCTTGCTCTACCTCCTGAGCCACTGTCGCCCCCGACATTTAGACATTCAGTTCATTTTCTTGAACTGAAAGATATTTGTACAACTCTTTAAATCATTCCATAGAGAATTCCACAGTTTTACAACACATACTGAAATACACATCTGCTCTAAAGTAGTCCTACATACTGATGCTTAAAGGGGAACTCCAACATTTTGGGAAATTAGCTTATTTAACATCTTCCCTGTAGTTAGACAAGAAGATACATACCTTTTTTGTCTCTGTGCGTGCATTTTAGCTTTGGGAATAGACGCTCCGTTAGCATAGCTTAGCTTCATCACTGGAAGTGGGGGAGGGTTAGAGCCTTACAGTGCCTTACAGTGTATTGCAAGGTCTGACATTGACCAAACTTGATATGCATGACCTTGGTGGGCTCTAGGTCAACTCCTGAAAAGGGGGTCAATGTCAGACTTTGCAATCAAAAGTTAGGGGGCTAATAACCCTTGCCATAATTTCAGTGCGCCCCTAACTTTTGATTGCAAGGTCTGACATTGACCCCCTTTTCAGGAGTTGACCTAGAGCCCACCAAGGTCATGCATATCAAGTTTGGTCAATGTCAGACCTTGCAATACACTGTAAGGCACTGTAAGGCTCTAACCCTCCCCCACTTCCAGTGATGAAGCTAAGCTATGCTAACGGAGCGTCTATTCCCAAAGCTAAAATGCACGCACAGAGACAAAAAAGGTATGTATCTTCTTGTCTAACTCCAGGGAAGATGTTAAATAAGCTAATTTCCCAAAATGTTGGAGTTCCCCTTTAAAATGACATTTCCTTGTGTGGTTCTCGTCCTCTGAAAAACGTCTGCACGCATTTTGGCAATACTCTGCTATATCTTTAAGTTTCATAATTCCCAACTTAATAAACAGTCTGTTTGTGTTTTCTCTTGAATCCACTCTTTTTAAATTTTAAATTTTTTCTTTTTTTTTTTTAGCGTTTATCGCTTTTTCTGGTCAAGCATGACCGACAGAAACAGGTTGAAATGGGATGTAGAGCAGGGAAAGACACTCTGAGAAAATACGGCGGGTCCGGGAATCGAACTTGTGTACCCCAGATCCGTGACGAGCACGGTTTTCCCCAACGCAGAAATAGCGCCGAGATATGCGGTGAGCTACGGGAGCTCCCCTGAATCCACTCTTTGACTGCCACGCTGTTTTTCCATCTGTACTCCCTGGTGCCAGCGTTTTTTTGACCATTTTCATGATGTTTGCAGACCATCGTATATTCTATATTATAGCGATGGAGATAATAGTATGGCTCATTTGAAGGAACAAGGAAAATAAAGGCCACTTTGAGGAAAGAACTGATGTGGTTCTTGTATAGTATAGTTTAGAAATAGCAAGTATAGCATAAGGATATAGAGTAAAAACTGTATATTGTATAGGAGTGTACATAGGATCCAGTGCCTTAATCCGTAGCTAACATTGTATTGCACTATCTCAGGACTTTAGCATGTCTATTTTATCATGCCTATTTTATGTCTATTTTATTACCTGTGTATTATGTCTATTTTATTATTTAGTATATTGCACAATCAACGCGGGCATGGCCACCCACATTTCACTGTATGCCCTGGTATGTATGTGACAAATAAACCTCTTGAATCTTGAAAGGAAATATGGAGTATTCCAACAGGGAAAAAACCGTTTAGTTCTACATACCTTCGTTCCTGCGCTATCCCATGCAAAAAAATTGCCCAGTTTCAAAATAATCCAGTTCCGTTTCCTGGAATGCGAGATATGACGTGTTTTCTGCGCATATGAGCATTTCGTTGCCCGCCTGACACCTATATTAGGGGGGGGGTCCCTTCGCGGAATCGTTTTCTGACGCTTGGATCATTACAAAGGCATGTTTTATGATGGGGTTCGGTAAAATAGATGTTACCTTTGTCAGCAGGTCCACCAAAACCCTGTCCACTCTTGCTCTGAAGTGTCTTGGGTCAGAACAGGAACAATGAATAACGTCAGGTTATTCTATAACCCTAGTTATATGAGTATAGCGAGCGCTCTGCTCTATTGGAACTATCCCTTTATCCAATCTAATAATGAATAATTTTCTCCACATGCACACACCCATCCGCCTGGCCACACCCACATCCGCTCCTCTACATAAGCGGGGTCGTGGCCACACCATCAGCTCCTTCCCAAGTCTTTCACCACCGAAGGCGAAGACCACGGGGTCCTTAGTGAGTCAGAGCAGAGCGCTCGCTATACTCATATAACTAGGGTTATAGAATAACCTGACGTTATATTATCGTATAGCTTACACTCTGCTCTATTGGAACACAGGAGCTGAGCAGAGCGGAAGCTCGACAGATGTACCCGCTGAGGCCCCCCACAACCATCAGAACCAGGGAGGACCTGAGCCCCCGGACCCCCCTAGAGGGGGACGGGAGGGAATCGGATCCGACTGTGCGAAGAGGGTTTAGCACCTCAAAACGCACAGGGTGAGCAGACCGTGGGACTTACCTTCACACAGAAGGACCCGCGACCACTCAGGCGCGCATCCCACATGCCACCAGGGAACGGACGGGAAGCAAAACACCCCCGTCACAGCCCCCAACATCACAGGGTCAAAGGTCAAGAACCCAACCCTGTGGCAAGGAGCGGAGCGCGGAGGAGGACCCAGCCCCAGGAACAGCCTGAGGGCCAGGACCCCCCAAAAAAGGGGGCCCGGTGAGGCCAACGATGCCGTAGCATCGGGACCCCACCAGACGGTCACTGGTGACACCACCCCCCACATCGCCAGCATATCGGACAGGGCCCAATCCAAGAGCAGGCCCTTCCCCCCTACGGCATGCCGCCCTGAAGCACTCCCCAAGAGGCTAGCCCCCCACAACACTGTGGGGCCAGTCGGTGCACCGGGGAGACAACCCCTAAAGAGGTTGATCCCTCAATCAAGGCAACAGGCCCCAAGAGCATAACTCGACCTGTGCCCGGAGCACTGCGGACTAGACAGGCGCCTAAGGGGTCTACTGTGAGAACAGCACCCCGGCGGAAGGGATGTTCGGTATGCTGTGCACCATGTCGCAACCTCCAGAAACCCGACCCCTCCAGTGAGGTCGAGGTTCAAGAGAAGGCTGACATGATTGGCAGACGTCATGAAAGGTGCGGGGGCACACTCGCGGGCAGACGGGGTCAAGCCCGGCCTCAACCCGAGAGTCGACTCTGCTACCAACACACCGGGGAACCAACCACCCCCCTATGTTTAGTTTAACAGGAGGCGGTTGTTCCTTTAACCCACCAAGAAAAAAATCAGAAACATAACTGCGCATATACACCGGCTATACAGGCAGTACAAGTGTTTCAGTTTTCAAAGGGGTTAACCCAGGCCAACAGGTCGACGAGAACGAGTTCGGACCTGGGCCCGGCGGACCGGGACCTACACAGGGATGCCAGAGGGGTTCAATAGAAAAAAGCTCCTCGACAGCCCCCTCCCATCCCTGCCCAGCAGGGGGAGGGAGGGGTGAAAACAAATGGAGAAGGACCAGGCCCCTTAGCACAGCGCAAGGTACAACACAATATGGACCAAGCACATCACTGTGAAGGGCAACTCGTAGTGTCATACATATGACACACACATCCATGATATCAATCCCCGTGACGCCCGGGCCGACCCGGCATTTTCCCCCCGGAAAAGCACAAAGTCCTTCGGGGTACCAGAACAGCAGATCTGCGCCCCGGCGGACAACGGGTTAACTGACCTGGTCCGGCGCGACCAGAACCCGTCCCGTGTCCTAGTCACACCGCCATCCCCAGTCCTAAGAGGGGGGTAGGTACGCGTGTCGATCCAAAACATCACAGAGGGCGCCACCAAGATGGTCAGTACGTGAATGCACTGCACCTGGTGGCCCACCCCATGGGCGTGAGATCCCTCCGCCAATGCTTTGATCTACTCCGTCATCTCCCCCCGAAGATGAACGTGAGTCGTCAAGTCTAACCTAGTACACTGGCGCTCGGAAGAGATAAAACCTCCTTCCCAGTCGCTCGCATAAAAAAACGCAGTTTCTATGAATGAGCAACCAAGGCGCGCCAGCCCATGACGTGGTTCCACACCGAAAACACCCAGGGCCAGCGCTATGTACACGTCGAGACCCAAAAAACACATCAATGGTAATTCTAATAAGAAAACCAGACAACGTTCCCTCCATGCCGTCTGGGACGAGCGGCAGGAAGCCGGCCAAACAAGACACAGATATGGGTCCCATATGACGATGTAAACATTGAGCCACGTGACCAAAAGCCCAATACATATTTAAATAGAGAGCAGAGCAGAAAACGAACAGTTTCCAACGCATTGCATCACCCAACCTTGACAATGACAGTGGTCCGTAGTATGGAGCCTGAAAGAACTCACGGAAGTCTCATGGCCAATAGAAACGCGCCCAGTGACGTATTCTATGGCCGGGGAAATCCCGTGACCCACCTTCCAAATATGGCGTGGGACCAGGGAACTCCCCTGACCCCACAGCGTGACAGGAAGGCAGACGAACAGGAGGTCCAACCCCCTGGCCAATCAGTAAAAGGGGGGAGGGATTTATCAGTTCACCCCCTATGACCCCACACCCCGGATACGATGAAAAAAACCACCGGTATGACTGTGTTTGAACGAATAATGGACTCTGTGAAGCACTCTGAGTCAGAGAAGAGCGCTATATAAATCCAATCCATTATTATTATTATTATTATTATTATAAAATAACAAGCAGCGCATGACACCAGTTGTCTAGCATGCTACATGAAAAAGCGTATATCCTCTAGGATAAAGCTTAACAGTTGCACGCCAGCCACAGACGATAAACTTGTTTGTGTAAAAAACGGGTTTTTATACAAGGCTTTAGGCTCATGTGCGAACTTGCCACCCGCATTTTTATACCTTTACCAAGTAAAGAAAAAAACAACAGACGTTAAAGAGAGGGTCCAAAGACCTCGGTACAAGCTACATGTGATTACTTCTGTAGGCTAACACTCAACCTAGTTGTGGACTCGATGCCATGTTTCCCAAACGTAACAGAATACACACAACCCCCTCAGATAAAAAAGGTAAAGTTTACCCTTACTACTGCAAGAAGAACGCGTCTTTTATGATGAGAGAAGACAAGTCTTTTGACCGAGTGCTAGCCACAGGCCTTGCTAAGCACACATATATATAGCGACCAGAAAACAATTTTCAAAGAAAACTGCCCCACTCCCTAAGCAAGCACACAACCCCACAGCTAGGTGAGGGTTATACATCGTATCCCCAATTAAACACACGTTTTGTGACAAAAGACATTCCCTCACCAGGAGAGACTTTTTATTTAATAACAAAATTATATGTTGGGGGGGGGGGGGGGGGGAAACAGGGGAGTCACTTGCGCCGCCTGCCGCGTGCAGAGTGCTGTTTGCCCCCACGGGCAAACTGGCTGCAGCGGTCGAGGCACTCCCTCCACTCCTGGCCTTCTTGGCGGAAGGCCCAGCAGCGGCGGCGGTGACGGAGGCAACGGTCGCGGCCCTCTGCCGGCGTTGCTTCTTCCGGACATCACCGGTGGCATCGATCGGGGGAAATGGGGCTGGAGCACGGAGCGCTCCTCCTCCATCTCCCTGCAGGCTGCCGTCATCTGCTGCATTGCCGACCCGAATAATCCAGCATCGGAGAGGGGGCTGTGAGCAGCGGAATCCTCCTCTGGTCCGGCACCCGCGCCTGCTCCAGCCAAAGGTGGCGCTGGATGAGAGTGGCCAGGGCGCGCTCCTTCCCGGCGGCTGTCGCCTGCAGCTGGGTAAGGTGCAGGATGGCTCCAGCTGCCTGGGCGTGAAGGTATCGTTGATGGTCATCCAGTACAGACCCGCCCGCCATCAGCCCCGACATGTAGCGCGCCAGCTGCGCGATGTTGGAGGTCGCAGCCAGGCTCTGTGTCGAGCCCATGTACACCTGGTCACTCCACGATGCCAACTGCCTAGCCGATTTCCCCTGGGGAACCGGCTTCCTTAACGGCTCCCACACCATTTCGGGGCAAAGTATGGCTGCCATCGGGCTATCAAGCCGAGGCACCCCGTCCTTAAGCCCCTGGACCAAACCTGCCACCCAGGTGACTGGCACGTAGGCGGGGGTAAGGTCAATGATGCGGGATATTACCTGTCCCTGTGCCACGTAAGCCTCCATTGCTGGGAAGAATGGGCAGACAACGCCCGTCTCTCTCACAGGACGACGTTGCCAGAGATTACCTATCATGTCATCAGGAACAGGTGTCGGCAGTGGCTGCGGCAACGCCATGCCATTAGCGGCTGCGGCGGCCGCAATGAGCTCGGGGAACAAGGCAAGCCCTTGCATACCTTCCTCCACGTCACTCGCGTCCCTCGCGTACGGGAGGCTGCCTCGGCCGCCAACGTCCGACGCGGCAGATAGCTGGGCATCTTGTCTCGGGGTCGGAGGTTCTAACCCAACCCTGGAGTACAAGGAACCCCAAGGAGACTCAGCACCCCCTGCCACTCCCCGAGGGGGAGAGTGATACGTCTCTACTGGGGCTTCGAACAAGAGAGCTCCCGCCCCCTCCATGTAATCCTCAGTTTCCATCGGAAATGGAGAAGAGGCAAGAGAACTCTTGCTCGTCTCCAGCACAACACTAAAACAGCACCTGGCTGCCACGACCGCGGAGCCAGAGACGCCCCACGACGCACGGAGGACGCTGCGATAGTGAAGCGCTGGTGGAGGGTAACGTTGTGAGCGTCTAGACCCTCCGACGGCGAAGACATTATCTCTTCGTTTTTTCGTAAATTTGCGAGAGAGAAAAAACAAAGATACAATGTCAACGTAGCTCCTTTCCAACAACTATTTCGGCACTAAACTTAAAGTGGTGTGTTACAGACTGTGTTACAGACACTTTTCGGTGGTGAAAATAGGGAAGGAGCTGATGGTGTGGCCACGACCCCGCTTATGTAGAGGAGCGGATGTGGGTGTGGCCAGGCGGATGGGTGTGTGCATGTGGAGAAAATTATTCATTATTAGATTGGATAAAGGGATCGTTCCAATAGAGCAGAGCGTAAGCTATACGATAATATAACGTTAGTTGGCCCTGGCAGTGCCGTTAGTGTTACATCCAAACAGCCTGTTTGAAAATACTAGAATCCAACATTCAAATGCACCTTATCATCCATAAGTGTGATAGTTTTGTCCTCTTCATAATAATCTCCAATAGTTGCCGGTACAGTTGCCTCTGGAGTGCTCTCCCGGCGGCGACTGCTGCGGAGTGTTGTACAGAATACGTTACCTCCTCGGCCGGTTTGACTATAGTATTTTTATGATTTACCAGAAGTGTAGGGGTTAATGTAGTCTGGTGAAAACGCACCTTATCATCCATAAGTGTGATTGTTTTGTCCTCTTCATAATAATATCCAATAGTTCGCGATCGCCATTGAAGGTACCTCTCTATCCACTCCTGCTGCCCCTGGTGTGCTCTCAACTCCGGCGGCGATGATCCTGCCAGCGTGAGTGAGCAACCCCCCCCCCACAGTAAACTAGCCCAGTTCAAAAGGTAGGCGATACTGCCACCTATCGGGATTCGAACGTCATTTCAATTCCAATTCACTCAGAGCTACCAGGATCACCTGTTTAGTATAATAATAATAAAATAATTATATTTTCTTTTTTTAACTCATTCTGCGCCAGTCACGAGAAAACTCTGGTTTTAATCGTTATTTATTTTATTAGCTATATCCATTCATTTTTCATCCATCCAGCCTGATGTTATCATTGGGAATGGGTCTGAGCTCGCAAAAGGGCAAATACCGCCGGCCTACGCCTTCCAGCCGGTATTGCACTCCATTAGAAATGGTGTAGTTTATTTTCTGGGCCGATCTGAGCCATGCGGGTGGGGTTTAAATACTCCGGCAGGACTAGCGTTTACAACGTTACATCTGCGATGCTGCCCCCCCCCCCCCCCCCCTTCATATGCAATGCCGGATAATGTGGGACGGAATGGCGATCAGATCATTGGATAATTTCTTTTGCATTACATCACAGACCAGGTAAGGACTCTTTATATCCAATCTTGCGTTGATCTGATATTTCTTTCTACCGCGATCGAAGCTGTCTGTGTGGAATGTGTTGTGCTTTTTACCGTTGGCTGCGGTGGGGGGGGGGGGGGGGGGGGGGGGGGGGCGCGAGCGCCACGCTACGAGGGCCATTTCATGTATGCACGAGGAGATATAATAATGATAATCTAGTGTTGATTTCAGGAATATTCGATAATCAGGCGAAAAATGACAACGTGATAAGTGTATTCCACTAAAACGCTATTATCGCGTCTTTTCCTGGGATTACTAAGAATCACCAAAACTATACTCATATTCAAAACGGTATAAAACGGAAATGTACGGATGAAAAAACAATCTGTTTTGTGCATGTTGACTGGAAGCAACTCACTGACAATCGACGGGTGTATTAGACCCATAGCTATAATATAAGATATATTTTAAGCACTCGCAAATTTCGCAGTCTCCCCATTGATTAAAGCGATGGCGTTCTAGCGCCCCCTGGCGCCCCCCCGCTAGCCTAGCGCTGATTGAGTTAAGAACGAGTATTTACATTTTTGGCGGCCAACGGTTGGCTGGGAAAAATGAGTATACTCGTTTTTGGTGTTCAATGAGTTAAGGACAATTCTCACCGCTCGTTCCTGTTATATAATCAATGTTGTTCATGTATGTGTTACTTTTTATGTAAAGTCATATCACTATCAACATTTCAAGATAAAAATTCAGAAGAGGGTTCCGAGGAGCGAATGTGAGGAAGCCACGACGTGAAGCACATCGTTCGCTTTGATCTTTTATATGAAGAATTAAACGAAAGAAAAACGTTGTGTGGTTGTTCCTGCTCTGGATGAATAGCACGGCTGTGCACAGGGTGCCACTGATTCTCAGAAGAATGTCCTCTAAGTCAAGGACAGGCGTAGTTCCTTCCTTCCCTGTATTTACACATTTAAAATGCTAGTAATACTTCACACACAACGGCACAGGATGAACCCCTATTATTACAACATCCTTCGCTTTTTAGTTTGAAATGTAATTGAGACCGTATTTGCTTTGACAGAGTCCAGGCTGTAGTATATATCTTTTAGAGACTGACTATAGTCTGACCTTTGCCCCCTACCCAGAGTGCCCTACAGCTGGCCTTTCTCTACGCAGAGCTGGGCCTGGAGCCTCCACAACCTCCACGAAGGAGGAGGAGGTAACAAGACGAGGTTCCTGGTAGATTAAGAGGACCGGGACCTCAGGAGGAGGAGGTAACAAGACAGGGTTCCTGGTAGATGAAGAGGACCGGGACCTCAGGAGGAGGAGGTAACAAGACGAGGTTCCTGGTAGATTAAGAGGACCGGGACCTCAGGAGGAGGAGGTAACAAGACGGGGTTCCTGGTAGATGAAGAGGACCGGGACCTCAGGAGGAGGAGGTAACAAGACAGGGTTCCTGGTAGATGAAGAGGACCTGCTCCCGGGACCTCAGGAGGAGGAGGTAACAAGACGGGGTTCCTGGTAGATGAAGAGGACCTGCTCCCGGGACCTCAGGAGGAGGAGGTAACAAGACGGGGTTCCTGGTAGATGAAGAGGACCTGCTCCCGGGACCTCAGGAGGAGGAGGTAACAAGACAGGGTTCGGGCTCCCGGGACCTCAGAAGGAGGTGGCAGCAAGGACCCTGGTCTAACTGACCTGGACCTGCACAGCATGTGGCCACAGTGTAGCTCTGGACCGGGAAGATCTTTAAATTATGGTATTCTTAACCTCTTACTGTAACACACTGTCACATGACCCCTAGGCATTTTCAATAAATATATCCTCGTCACTCGGTCGAGCTCCAGCTCTGTCACTCAATGACTTTTCCTAAAAGTACCCGTTTTATCTGGCACGGTTTCTGAAATTTCAAAATTACTTCAGGAAAATGTAATTAGAATGTTATTCCACATATGGGCCGTTGGAACAGACGAAAGTCACAGCACTTTGTGAGCGTCTAGTGCAGGGGTGGCCAACCCGTGGCTCGCGAGCCGCATGTGGCTCTTTGCCCGTCAATGTGTGGCTCTTCCATCCAAAAAAATTATATATTTTTTAATTAATTATTATTATTTTTTTTATGTCACTCAAACCTACATTTCATTGTGGTAAACCTCATATTTTTATATTCAGAGGCAATTATATAGTTTACACTGTTTATTTTTCTCATATTTCTCATATAAGCTGTCGGGTCGTCTGACCCGTTCCTGGCGGGACTTACTGGCATTTTCTCCATGGCTGTGCTAGTGTTAAGGATAGCTCCTCATTGAACTCTGTCCCCTTTAAGATTACCAAAGATAGATTTACTTACCTAGGTGTGACCGTTACTAGAAAACCTGAACTGAATAACAAAACAAATTGCCTAAGAATAGAATAAAATATACAGTAAATAAATACAGTAAAAATATACAGAAGTCTACAGTAAGTGTAATATTGAACAGTGTTGTTTTAAAAGTAAGAGTCCAGTAAGATGGTAACTGTCACTCTGTGCTCAGTGATGCAGTGAGGCACAGTGATGCATTGTAAAGTCTGATGGCTGTCGGAATGAAGGACTTTCTGTGCCGTTCAGTGCTACATTTAGGGAGTGTTAGCCTAGCACTGAACATGCTCCTCCTGTCAGCCAAGTCTGTGTATAGTGGGTGGGAGGGGTTTTCCCTGATGGCCTGGCGCTTAGCAAGGCTCCTCCTCTCTGCCACCCTCACTGGAGAGTCCAGCTCCACCCCAACCACGCTACTGGCCTTCCTGACCAGCTTATCCAGCCTATTTGCGTCCCCTGCTCTCAGTCCGCTGCCCCAGCAGGTCACAGCGTACAAGAAGGCGCCCGCCACCACCGACTCATAGAACATCCTCAACATCCTTGTACAGACGGTGAAGGATCTCAGCCTTCTGAGGAAGTAGAGTTGGCTCTGGCCCTTCTTGTACAGTGCCTCTGCGTGTTTTGACCCGTTCAGTTTGTTGTCAATGTGCACACCGAGGTATTTGTAATCCTCAACCATGTCCACATCGACTCCCCTGATGGAAACGGGGGTCACTCACAGGTGTAGACGGTGAAGAGGAAGGGAGAGAGGACTGTCCCCTGCGGGGCCCCGGTGTTGCTGACCAGTCTGTCTGACACACAGCTCCGTAGGCACACATACTGTGGTCTGCCCGTCAGATAGTCAACAACCCAGGACACCAGGGGGGCCTCTACCTGCATCGCCTCCAACTTCTCACCCAGCAGCCCAGGCCTTATGGTATCAAAAGCACCAGGTAGTAAAGGGGCGGTGTCAAAATTATACCAGACACTTTTCAATCAGATGATAGTTAGCACAGAAAGATATAGGACTGAGTGGGAGTCAGAACTGGGGGTACCCCTCAATGAGGAATTTTGGGAAACGTGTCTTACAAATATTCACTGGTGCTCAGTAAATGTTAGACATAATTTGATTCAATTTAAAGTGATACATAGGTTGCACTACTCAAAGGTGAAAGTAAATAAGATTTATCCTATTGTATCAGCATTGTGTAACAAATGCAAAAATCAAGATGATACCCTTACACATCAACTGGTCTTGTCTCAACCTACACACACATTCTGGTCTGCTATATTTTACTTTTACTCAAAATATTTGAACAAACAGTGGACCATTAGTGGCCATTCTGGGCTCTTTCGACGATGCTACTCTGTACCCTGGCAGTGAAAAATGGCCGGTATTTCTGGGTGCTGTATTGGCTAAAAAGCTCATCTTGAGACTCTGGAAGTCTGATGCAGCACCCTCATTTGAAACGTGGATGAGAGAGCTGGGTGAGACCCTCTACTTAGAGAGGCTTAGATTAAAAAATGCAGGAAGGAGAAAGGTGTTTGATAAGACATGGGGACCGGTGTTGGATTACTTAAAGGGTCTGAGGGACCCTTTAAGTAATCCAGTGTTATTCTTGCAACATTTTTTTTTATTTTTATTTTGATTTGAAATCTTTATTTCGAACATGCAATGAATACAAACAAACAATAACAAAAGCAAAACAACTCAATCTACATGTTCGAAAAGGAGTAGGAAGAAGTATACACTTATTTAATCCTACCCCTTTTCCACTACTCAAATGAGTGTACTATTTTAAAACATAAAAAAGAAAAGAAAAAAAAAATATATATATATATATGCAAAACAAAAAAACAAAAACTATATATGTAAAACATGAAAGAAATAAAATAAAAATGTAAACCCCCGTGAATATCAAGTCCCTTCCTCATCCCTGTACCTTGTGAACATCATTTCCTTATACATCAGTTTGAATTGTCTCATGTTTGGACATTTCTTTAGCACCACATTTAGACTGTTCCACAGTTTCACTCCACATATCGAGATGCAGTGTCTTCTCATGGTAGTGCGTACATTTAGCACTTTTAAATTGTGTTCTCCCCTCAGATTATAACCCCCCTCCCTATCAAAGAACAATTCTTGAATGTTTCTTGGAAGTGCATGACTTTTTGCTTTATACATTAATTGTGCCGTTTTCAATTCCACAAGATCATTTAACTTCAATGTCTTTGACTCCAAAAACAATATGTTAGTGTGATCACGATAACCTGCAATGTGATCTATCCTTATGGCCCTTTTTTGGAGTATAAAAAGTGGTTGTAGTGTAGACTTATAATTGTTTCCCCAGACTTCAGCACAGTAATTTAAATATGGTAAAACTAGTGAACAGTAGAGAATGTAGAGTGATTTTCTATACAATGGCTCAATGTATATTCTCTGTTTTGTCTTGGCTTTTTGCCTTTTTCTATTGTTTTGGTCTTTTGGTCTCTTTCTATTTTCCAGCAAGAATCTATCTCATTTAGCTATCCTGTTAATTTGTATGTATAAATCTGCTAAATGATAGAATGTTTGTTGTTATATGCCGCTGTAAAAATTGTCTTTGGAAAAAAAAGAAAAAAAGTTTGCTTGTGTGCATCAATATGGAATGTATTCAAAGTACCCTGCAATAAAAATATTTATAAAAAAAAAGACAGAACCATGTAAAATATGCTTATTTTTAATAAGATAAAAAATACACAATTCAATAACATTCACTCTGTTCCACATCTTGTCGAGTCAGATCAGCAGGATTGTGTTTTGGCTGAACCGTCCCTTTTAACAGGTGAGCCATTTGGCATTAGGACAATTACAGACTAGACAAACCCCAAAGGGCCTTTAATACAGTATCAATAATCTCTGCTGATAATCATTTGATTTGGCCCAGTACATAAAATGTCAAGGATGAAGCTGAAGTCTTGATTGTCTACTGTAATCATTTAAAGGAACACATCAACATTACTGTAATCATTTAAAGGAACACATCAACATTACTGTAATCATTTAAAGGAACACATCAACATTACTGTAATCATTTAAAGGAACACATCGACATTATGGGAAATGCACTTACCTTCTTCTCCAGAGTCGGACAACAAGATGGATACCAATTTCCTCTCTGTGTGTTCAGTGGAAAGCTATCCGGCTGCAAGCTAACCTAGCTTAGCACAAATTAATGGAAGTGAATACCGACCAGTTATATATCAACTGGCTATCGCGTCTCGCTCTGCCTACTGAGATATAACCCATCATCTCTAGCACCTAGTTTGCTCCGGGAAACAAAACAAATGCACCCACTTGCACGTGACCACGCCACTCCCATGCGTCCCCTATATTACGCCCGGAAGTGGTCACGCCTCACCCTTCCTCATTCCTTTCCAACGCGGAAGCAGCTAGATGCACTTCGGAACTGGCGATTGTTATGAAGCAGAAGGAGAAATTACACATGTTGGGAATTCGCCAGAAGTTCGCCAGCCCCCGGAACCTTCTCTGCACGTCCTGACAGCACGACGGCCCTATCCTGTTTGTTCCTTGTCGCATTACAGCAGACCGAGGGACTTTGCGCGACGGTTAGCAGTCGAGCTACGTCGCGCCCAGGTAGGACCTGCACTAGCAGGCATTGGTATATGTAATACTGCTCGTTGTCTCATGAGACAGCCGGGTGATGTATTGGCGCGGGATATTTGGATAAACGTGGTCATCATGACTCACTTTTGGATGCTTTTCCAAGTATCCTAGCACACGCAGCTAATGCTAATGCTACAGTGTTGGGGCGCCGTTTCCCATGTACCCTGCCGAGGGCTGTCTTTACTGTCTTCCCTCCTCTTAACCATTCATGCTGACGGTCAATCGGTGTCTAATGTTGGGGGTTTAGCGGAGGCTTATTTACCCTTTACATTGGTGGATGGGCTGACTACAGGGCTCAGGGCAGGTGTGCTTTTTGTGAATCTATGAATTGAAATGGGGGACCCTGATGTAGACAGGACTAACGTTTTCTCTGGTCTGCATCCCCTTAACAATTGTGTGTATTGGGCTAGCCCATTCTGCAATATGTTAATAGAGTTTTCGTTCATTCATTTATTTATCCCTTCACGGGTGCACACCGCAGTGGGGGTTGTTACATGACTACTAGTGGAGCAGTGCTTCACTAGTAGTAGACTTTGGTCAGCAGCCACCACTGGTGTTCCGTGCTTAGTGAAGCAGGTGGCATCAGTCCTTTGCCCTGACATGGTGAAACGGTGTCCCGCCCGGCCGACGCCATGAGGCGAGTCGGCCCGGCTGGTGGGCTGATGAAGCTTATGCCGCCGCGGTACAGAATTTAGCAGCAACTGACAACATTGCTCAATTGGCTGCTTTTCTGTAAAAAATTGTGTCGGTGGTGGGGCCTTAGGGCCAGCCGACGTCAAAAACATTGCGCAAGGTTTTGAGGTTATTCAGCTTTTGACCTAGCCGCAAGCTATAACCGCAGGGAGGGCTAGGATGCTGTCAACGGTTGTTCACAGGCATCTTTGGTTGGAGCAATCTCCCCTTGAGGAGGGGAGGGGTCTCCTCCTCAGGGCTCCCCTCTCTGTGGGTGGACCTTGGTCTGTCCACGGAGGCGCGGGCGGTATTTGACCTAGGCTCCACGCCGCCCCACACCGCGCAGCCAGAGGTGAGAGCACGGCCTCGCCAGCGGCTGCGGCGAGGCCTCCGGCCAGTGGCCATGTTTTCCCCACCTGAGATACCCTGGACACAAAGAAAACAGGTGATCACAAGGCCGACAGCCTCGGCGGCCTGAGGGATCGGCTATATTAGATGGGCACGCCCTAAAAAACGTTGCCATCTAGCTGTGTCTAGCACGCTCTCCGGTTACTCCCCCCCCCGCTACACTACGGGACACAGGGCTCTGATTTGTTCCCTTTGGCTGCGAGCCGCGTTCTTCCAGTGAAGCGCACATTTCGCTTCTCATGGAGACAGGGGCTGACACCCAGTTGCTAGCTAGGCCTGGGTCTGTCTATGAGAATGCTGTGCTGTCAAGCGGCTCCGACACCACACGTCCTGCGTCTGTGTTTGGTGAGCCTGGTGTTGTATCTGTCGACGGAGCAGGGTTCCCTGTATCAGAGGGGGAACTCTAGGCCCAGGAGGTCGCATCGTGGGTTCCCCCCAGCCCGCCCTCGCCAGGCCGGGTATTACGTTAGTGCCTCCCCCGTCTGGACTTCCGATCCCGCGGTGGTCAGCAGGCATGCGTAATTTGGGTGGTAGTAATATCACTACAGGACTACGGTGTGTAGAGACCCACCCTATCAGGCAGTGTGAGGACCACACACCATGCATGTCCAGCTGCAGAGCAGGCTGTCCTCAGCAAGCTATGCCGGGAAGATGCTCAGCAGGGGAGCCTATGTCACCAGGGGTGATGGCCGCTCCCCCCGTATCAGACCGCCCCTTCTGTCGGGGTCCCCCCCTTGGGTGCGATTGCCTCGTTGGTAGAGTCAGGGTGCGATATCCTGGCTCCACGAGACACCCTGCTCGTGCGGTTGGCGAGACCAGGGTTGACAACGCACAGCAGGAGGGACCGGGCCACCTATCTACGATTCCTAGTGGACCAGCGACAGTTGGCGGCGGGGGCGCTTTGGAATTTTTACCACGTATGGCTGCAGTGGTAGCCATATGTCGGTGTGGATGGAGAGAACGCTGAGGGCGGTGCTTGTGTTACAGTTTACATGCCCCCCCCCTCCGTTTTTGGGTTTGGTACAGACTCTATTATCAGAGTCCGCGGCTGTGACAGCCCTGGCCGAGGAGATTTGTTCTTTGGCGGCGAAACAGGCCGTCGTCGTGGTCCCATGGGAGGACGCGATGAGCGGCGGTTCCTCCCGATATTCTCTGGTGCCCGAGAAATCGGGGGGGGGGGGGGGGTCAGACCCAGACCCAGACCCATACTGGACCTGTCCCATGGAAGGTTCAGAATGTTGACCGTCACCCACCTGTTAAAGGAAAACTCCAACATTTTGGGAAATTTGCTTATTTAACATCTTCCCTGTAGTTAGACAAGAAGATACATACCTTTTTTGTCTATCTGCATGCATTAGGCTTAGGGAACGCCCGCACTGTTAGCGTAGCTTAGCTTCATCACTGGAAGTGGGTCAGACTTTTACTTTGGATTTACTCGCCCAAACCCTGTAGCCGTGCATCGCTTAGATGGAATACAGCCTTCCATCTAAAAACATAAATTAAAACTTACCACAGTCATGGTATCCATAAACTTCAATCGGTTCGGATCCTTTGAATGAAATGAAAATGTAAACAAACACTGGCGTCACGTTAGAAAGTAGCACTGCGTTGCGTGAAATCACTTTTTTTGCTTAGAAAACGTAAATGTCGAATTCAATTATTTTTTATTTCTCCACGTGGTAAATACACAGGTCACAACATGTTTACAGGAACGTTTTGGAGTGTATTTCGTGACTGTAGGGGACTGTAGGGAACTTCAGGGTAAAAGTCTGACCCACTTCCAGTGATGAAGCTACGCTAACGGTGCGGGCGTTCCCTAAGCCTAATGCATGCAGATAGACAAAAAATGTATGTATCTTCTTGTCTAACTCCAGGGAAGATGTTAAATAAGCTAATTTCCCAAAATGTTGGAGTTTTCCTTTAAGCGCTGTCAGGTTCACCTCCATAGACCTGAAGGATGCGTATTCGCATCCCGATCTTCCCTCCTAGGACATACCTACGCTTCCTTTTTCAGGGCTTAGCGTACGAGTACCAGAGGCTGCCGTTCGGCTACTCTCTGGCTCCTCGCATCTTCACCAAGTGTGTGGAGACTGCGCTGGGGCCTCTGCGTCGTCAGGGGATACTAATTTTATTCTACCCTGGACGACGTTCTGGTCCTCGGTCGGTCAGAGAAGATCGCCAGGTCTCATACCAGGCAGGTGGTGGGATTCCTCACCAGCCTGGGTTTAGCTGTAGACTGGAACAAGAGTACTCCTCTTCCCAGTCAACGGGTGGAGTACTTGGGCTTATTTCTAAGCTCAAGGTCTATATGGGCGTCCCTCTCAGAGCGGCGGCGAGTGGGTGTTCTCGGCGCGCTCGGGAGGTTCCGTCCTGGCAGGACGGTTACGGAGCTGACCGTGATACGCCTGCGCGGTATTATGGCACCTGCTCAAGCTGTGGTCCCTCTTGGTCTCCTCTTCATGAGGAGGATACAGAGGTGGGTTTTTCAGTGTGAAAATAGACCCTGTGAGAGTCAAGTGGAAGCTGCTGAAGGTTCCCATGTCAGTACTGGGGGATCTCGCCCTCTGGGGGGGCCTGGGGCCCTCACCAGCGGGGTCCCCATGGGCGGCAGGCTGTCGCACGTCACAGTCTTCACCGACGCCTCCCCCACGGGATGGGGGGGGGGGGGGGATTTGTCGGACCGACGCAGTAGGGGGCAGCTGGCAAGGACCATGCTGCCCGGTCTGCGCTACATATCAATGTGTTGGAATTGAAGGCAGTGCTTCTAGTCCTCGGACGGCTCGGCCATCATGTGATGGGCGAGCATGTTCTGATCAGGACGGACAGCACGACGTCGGCGTCGTATGTTATCAGACAGGGAGGAGTACGCTCCTCCCGTCTCCACCGGGCGGCGGCTGTACGCCCGGGATTCTGTATGCGTTCCCCCCCATACACCTGATAGCTCAGCTGTTGGGTGGGTACGTCAGGAGTGCAAGACTTTGATCCTGGTTGCGCCGGGCCGGGGCACGGCTGTGTGGTTCCCGGCCCTGATTCAGCTCTTGGTGGCCCCGCCGTGGCCTGTTCCGTGGTCACCGCGGGCCCTCTTTTCAGGCATGTGGAACTCTGTTCTGCCTCCTGTTCTGGGGCAGCCCCTGGTGGCGTGGCTGCTGGAAGGGTGAATCTGGTGGGGATGCGTCTTAACTCTTCTGTGGTTAACGCCATACGGAACACGCGTGCTCCCTCCACTACCGCGGCTTACGCAGGGAAGTGGTGTATGGTTCGAGAGTGGTGTGAGGTTGGTGGGCTTGGACCTGGTGTCATGCCCCCTGGACTCGGTTCTGTCCTTCTCCAGTATATCCTGGATGGGCGGTCGGCCTCGACAGTGAAGGATATGCCGCAGCTATATCTTCTTGTCATGTGGGCTTTGAGGGCAGAACACTGTTCAGCCACCCTCTCGTGGGACGTTCTTGCTTGGCGCACGGCGTCTCAAGCCTGTGGAACGTTCTCTGTCTCCGAGTCGGGACCTCCAACTGTTCTGGAAAGGCTGTTGGGGGCCCCGTTTGAGCCTCTTGAGCAGGCGCCATTGGATTGTCTGTCTTACGACCGCGTTCCTTTTTTGGGTCATCACCTCCGCTAAATGCGTGGGTGAGCCATGTGCTCTCTCGGTGCGGTCGGAGTACCTGTCTATTCGGGTCGATAGCAGGCGACTCTGTGGCCTGATCTGGCCTTCGTGCCAAAGAATATCCGGATCTCTTGTCGCTCCTGGGATATTGTGATTCAGGCGTTTCATCCTCCTCCTCACGCTAGTGGGTTGGAGTCGAGCCTTCACCTGTCGTGTCCTGTCCGTGCACTGGGGGTTACCTTAGTCACGCGCAGGGTCTCAGGGCTTCCGATCAACTGTTTGTTTGTTACGGTGGCCCTCGCGCAGGTGAGGCGCTGTCCAAGCAGCGCCTGTCACATTGGTTGTGCGAGGGCATTGCCCTTTGCTACACGTTGGCTGGACAGGTTCCCCCCAGGCGCACTCCATTCGTGGTGTGGCGGCCTCTGCTGCCCTGTTAGGGGGGGCCTCGGTGGAGGACATTTGTGCTGCGGCCTCCTGGTCCTCTCGAGTCCTTTTGTAGGTTTTACCTCATGGACATGACTGGGGATTCTGTCTCCCAGGCAGTCCTGAGGTCCGGGACCTCTCCTGCATCCCGCCATCAGGTGGGTTAGCGGGAGTGTGTGGGTGTGGACCGCGGGGTGCTGTGTCACACGTGGTCCCGCTTGAGCTGTGCGTTCAGGGGTGCCTGGTTCCCCCCATTCTTCGCACTTTGGTGGAGTTGACTGCCTCCCCCCCTTCGTTAGGACGGGCGGGTGGACGGGACTCCCCTCCTCCCTGGCTGGGGCTTACGGGCCCTCAGGGGGTGCATTTGTCTGGGCCACGTGTCCGCTCTGCCCTTATCTCAGTAGGCAGAGCGAGACGCGATAGCCAGTTCATATATAACGTAAGGTTATCCTATAACCCTAGTTATATGATACTGGCTGAGCGTCTCGCTCTTAGCGCCCTGAGGTCCCTTGGATGTTTTCTGCTTATGGAAATCAAACTGGGAAGGGTGAGGCGTGACCACTTCCGGCGTAATATAGGGGACACATGGGAGTGGCGTGGTCACATGCAAGTGGGTACATTTGTTTTGTTTCCCGGAGCACACTAGGTGCTAGAGATGATGGGTTATATCTCAGTAGGCAGAGCGAGACGCTCAGCCAGTATCATATAACTAGGGTTATAGGATAACCTTACGTTATCTTAGCACACAATGAAAACCCTTTTACACCTAAGCCTGAAATAGTCCGCCTGGGTATATGTAGTTATTGCTGTGTAATTGTCAGAGAATGTGCTGTGAGTAAGTGCTTTTCACCCTTTTTTCAGAACTACTTCAGCTTTCATAAATCTATTATTATTATTGTTTTAACTTTACTGTATGTTTTGAGTGTGTATCAAATAGGGGTGGGAATCACCAGTTTCATCATGATACGATACGATATTGATTCTTTGGACAACGATACGATATTTGCCGATATCACAAAGTCTCTCACGATACAATACGATACGATTAGATTCAGGTGCCTGCGATCGATATGAGATGATATCATATGCCCATTTAACACAATCAGTAACATTTAGATCAACAAAAAAAAGGTAATGAAAATATCATTTGACATTTGGGAAAATCAATCTATTGTTTTTAATACAAATAGACCTCCTGTTCACTGTAAAGTGCCACGTTTTTATGTATTGAGCTTTAAACTTTAAGCTAAATTTTTTGGAACTCAAAACTCACAACCTCCCTCTCCCAAACCGTTCCTACAACAATTTGTTGATGTTGCATGATCATGTATAGGCCTACATTTATTATGTATTATATTGTTTATGTTTAAATAACATTTAAACATCAAACTCCTCTGACCTCATCTGGTCTTTCCAAAGACGCGCGCACACACACACACAGAAAGGGAGAATGCTATGCTGTAACGTCTACACACACGGAGCTACTGCTGTTGTTCTTGGGCGGATATGAGACTAGCCACAGGATTTTCAAAATAAGAGTATCGATATGAATCGATCTTATTACATCGCATCGATCCGATTCGATTGTTGATAATTACATCGATGTATCGATCTGGATCGATGTATCGTCCCACCCCTAGTATCAAACTGTTTTACACAAGAAAAACTCAAATCGGAATTAAATTTTTTGAACTTGGAACTATTATGCAACTGCAATACGGTTTGTGAACCCTGGCCTTTTAGATTTATTCTTCTTAGGGCTTGTGTCCATAGCAGACGTTTTATGAGTTGTCAGCTCTTTTCTGTCATTCATTTCTATGCTGGAGACGCGACAGGCGCGCTCCTTTTCCCAGCCCCGCGCCTCACGTTTTAGCGCTCTCGGCGGCAGCGTATTTTGGGCGGAGCGCTCTCAGCGCATAAAGTTGAAACTAGTTAAACTTTTGGAAAGGAGCGCGCTCATCAAGGTAATCAACATCGAGGAAGTGGCGCAGCCGCGGCAGTCGCGAGACTCAGGAAAACGCCTGGAGCTTTTTTTTTTTTTTTTTTCAAATCGGTCCGCCTTGAAAAAAACGTCCGCTATGGACACAAGCCCTTAGGCTCATTTTTACTCACTTTTGTCTAGGCGGAATTTGACCTCGGTGGTTGACCTTGAATCAGGTAGAATTCTACCTGTATTTACTTCCTCAATAACTCCTGCAGTTTTTGGATTACCATAATAAGCCAAATATGTGAAGAAAGCTTAGCTCCTTGGCTTTCAGACGGCGCTGAGATTTTGTTTATAACGCAAATACTCAAAGAGTGACGGTAAGGAGAAGCAGCAGTGGTAAATGGGCCCCAGGAGCGGCCCGTAGGCTTAAAATGAATGGAAGCGGATACCAAACAGCGATCACATTTCCCATAATGTCGGCATGTTCCTTTAACCACTGCGGTCCATCCCTGCTAGCATGTATACAGTATGTCCATGGCCGCCAAGTAGCAGGCCTTCTCTGAGACGTAGCAGCGCGCGGGGTGGTTGTGGTGGAAGCGAGTATCGGTGGAGAACTCCAACACCAAGCCCTCCCCGGCCGCCGTGGAGATCTCAGACTTCGACACGTGTCTCCCGTCCTTCGCCCCCCCGTCGGTGCTCAGACGCACGGTCAAGCGGTCCGGCAGCTCTCCGACGGAGCGGAGGTCGGTGACGGCGGACCTCGTGCCGAAGTTTAGGACGATGAGGAAAGCCCGGTCGAGGCCGTCCAGCTCTCGGACGTAGGAGAAGACGTCGAGGTCGGCGTGGACGGAGCAGAACCAGCCACGGTGGAGCGGGAGCTCGGACTGACGCAGACGACTCAGGGAGCGGTACTGGAGCAAGATGGAGTCTTCAGCATTCATCTGGGTCTGGGGGGGAGGGAGAGAGACAGAGACATACATGGAGAGAGAGGGAGACAGAGACATACATGCAGAGAGAGACATAGAGATAGACAAAGAGGGAGAGAGAGAAAGAGGGAGACAGAGAGAGGAACAAGTCATAAGAATAGAATATCACACAGATCAACAACATCTCAAATATGTGATTTGACTTCTACTTCTACATCACTGAGTCATAATGTTTATTGAGACTGGCTTCTACATGACTGAGTCAATTACCTTCACGCAATGTTTTATTACCTATTCATTCTTCTTGCCCCTGACAAATACCCCCCATGTTATAATAAACAAAGACAAACAGGTTTTAAATAATACAACCTGAACTAAAAGTAGCAAACCTATGCTGGAAACTTAACTGAAATTGAATTGAATTGACAACATTCAAATTAAAAACAAAACGGAAACGAATGAAAAATACCAAATTATAATAACCCTGATTCAACACACAGAGTACATTTCAACCAGAAGAGAAGAGAGACAGCAGATACACTAGCAGTGCCTCTAAAGTTGTAAGGAGAGTCAGTGTCATTTATAGTATAGTAGCGTGTTTATGCCTTACATCTATGACCGGGTGCACAAGGTTTGAATCTCCACGCCTGTGAAGGCTGTACAAAGGAGAAAGTGGTGCCAGGCGATTAAGCTGTCTGACGCAGAACAGGGAAGAGAACATTCACTGACTCCTTGCCCTCCCTAGATGACGGACGGACACTTTGTTCTATGTTTCTAAGGGAACGTTTGACCCAGAACGAGTGCTTCCACTCCTTCGAGAACAGATTGGTTGACCACTTTGCAGGGTGGACGCACCACCACTGACTTGAGTCCTGAGACGTCTCTTGCTTCTATGTTGCTAAAAACGCAGAAAATCGACTAGAACTGCTTTTAAAAGCTGCCATACAAACTTTTTCGGATATAAATGTGCACCTCTGCAAACGTCTAAATAGTGTTATATATCTTTAGTAGTGAATTAATAGTGTGATATATCTTTAGCAGTGAATTAATCCTTTCACCGCCGCACTACCAAACGGTTAACCCTTTCACTGCGCCAATACACAGAAGGTTAACCCTTTCACTGCCACACAACAGCCGTCGGTTGTGTGATAGTAAAGGGTTAACCTTCTGTCGTGTGGCAGTGAAAGGGTTAATAGAGTGTGGTATATAGTCTCTGGGTAATTTCTTGTTTCCGGTAGGTCCCGCTCCTGTACGCCAAACGCGGTTGGGTTTGGAGCGTCGGGAGCGTGAGACCAGCTTCACTGCACCCACCTCTACGTTGGGTTTGGAGCGTCGGGAGCGTGAGACCAGCTTCACTGCACCCACCTGTACGTTGGGTTTGGAGCGTCGGGAGCGTGAGACCAGCTTCACTGCACCCACCTCTACGTTGGGTTTGGAGCGTCGGGAGCGTGAGACCAGCTTCACTGCACCTCTACGTTGGGTTTGGAGCGTCGGGAGCGTGAGACCAGCTTCACTGCACCCACCTCTACGTTGGGTTTGGAGCGTCGGGAGCGTGAGACCAGCTTCACTGCACCCACCTCTACTTTGGGTTTGGAGCGTCGGGAGCGTGAGACCAGCTTCACTGCACCTCTACGTTGGGTTTGGAGCGTCGGGAGCGTGAGACCAGCTTCACTGCACCCACCTCTACGTTGGGTTTGGAGCGTCGGGAGCGTGAGACCAGCTTCACTACACCCACCTCTACGTTGGGTTTGGAGCGTCGGGAGCGTGAGACCAGCTTCACTGCACCCACCTCTACGTTGGGTTTGGAGCGTCGGGAGCGTGAGACCAGCTTCACTGCACCCACCTCTATGTTGGGTTTGGAGCGTCGGGAGCGTGAGACCAGCTTCACTGCACCTGTACGTTGGGTTTGGAGCGTCGGGAGCGTGAGACCAGCTTCACTGCACCCACCTCTACGTTGACTGTGGCGTAGTCGGGATGCACCGGCAGCCAGGTGAGGTTGGTCACGTCGTTGAAGCCTGCGTTCATGCTGTTGCTCCACTGCATGGGTGAGCGCTGGGGGTCCCGACCGGCACTCTGCAGAGAGAGGGGATGCTATGGTGAACCATTGATAATAATTAGTGCTGTCAGGCGATTCAAAAAGTAATCTAATTAATTACAGGATTTTGTAATTAATTAATCTAATTAATCTCATTTTAATCTCATAACCATTTTAGGCCTTATATTCTATAATCATATTTCAAATTGCATGTTGTCCGGATGGCAGAATTCAGTACTGTATCTACAAAACCTTCATCTTCCATTATCTTAATCATCTTCCATTTATTAATTTGCTTAAATTTTTCAGCTCTGGTCAATTTTAGCATGGTGTTATTCACAGTCAAAGATAATAAAAAAAATTATTGATATTCTCATTTGGTTCATTACAATTTACTCAAGCCTAGTAACAGACACAGTATTTCTGACACTGGGAATACATTCCCTGAGATCCATAGATGTCCCTAGAATTAGATACCAAGAAGTCTGTAAATGTGTATTCTACGTTCTTATGGAATGAATGAGATAAAAATATATTAAAAAAAATATATATTTTTTTTAGTTAATTTTGAGTTAATTTTCATAACGCGATAATTTGCTGTGTAATTAATTAACGTGATAAACTGACAGCCCTAATAATAATAGCAATAAACTTGATTTGTATAGCAAGAATTTCAGCTCAAAGTGTTTCACAGCAGTAAAAAGACACATATGAGCACAAAATGGGCATAAAATGAGCACAAAATGTACAAAGAAGTGCAGACATAAAACAAGTATAAAATAGATGGCAGCAAAATAGACAAAGTCAAGGCAAGGCATAGAACATTAAATCACATCGTTTTTCATATTAGGATCTAACATCTTAATAGATAATGTGTGACAGGAGCTTGACCCCATTGACATTGTATTGGTTTGTAGCTAACTATCCAGAGCTAGTATGAGGAACAGCATGGTTTGTAGCTAACTATCCAGAGCTAGTGTGAGGAACAGCATGGAGTGTAGCTAACTATCCAGAGCTAGTGTGAGGAACAGCATGGTTTGTAGCTAACTATCCAGAGCTAGTGTGAGGAACAGCATGGTTTGTAGCTAACTATCCAGAGCTAGTGTGAGGAACAGTGTGGTTTGTAGCTAACTATCCAGAGCTAGTATGAGGAACAGCATGGTTTGTAGCTAACTATCCAGAGCTAGTGTGAGGAACAGTGTGGTTTGTAGCTAACTATCCAGAGCTAGTATGAGGAACAGCGTGGTTTGTAGCTAACTATCCAGAGGGGAGCATGTCTATGTTCCCCGGGTCCCATGTTCCCCGGGTTCTATGTTCCCCGCTTTGATTGATTGATTGAACATTTTAGACCACCAGCCCTGATTCCAAACTCTAACCTTAACCAGTTCTAAAGAGGGCCTAAGCTTATCCGTTCGAAACAAGGCGGACATTAATAATTAATAAAATAATAAAAATTTATAAAATGTTCAATCTATTAATCAATCAAAGCGGGGAACATAGAACCCGGGGAACATAGGACCCGGGGAACATAGGGATGATCCCATCCAGAGCTACAGTAGTGTGAGGAACAGCATGGGTTGTAGCTAACTATCCAGAGCTAGTATGAGGAACAGCATGGTTTGTGGCTAACTATCCAGAGCTAGTGTGAGGAACAGCATGGTTTGTAGCTAACTATCCAGAGCTAGTGTGAGGAACAGCATGGTTTGTAGCTAACTATCCAGAGGTAGTATGAGGAACAGCATGGTTTGTAGCTAACTATCCAGAGCTAGTATGAGGAACAGCATGGTTTGTAGCTAACTATCCAGAGCTAGTGTGAGGAACAGCATGGTTTGTAGCTAACTATCCAGAGGTAGTATGAGGAACAGCATGGTTTGTAGCTAACTATCCAGAGCTATAAGGAACAGCATGGCTTGTAGCTAACTATCCAGAGCTAGTATGAGGGACAGCATGGATTGTGCTGAGAAAGGACTCTACCGATCAACAACATAGGGCTCCAAAATCTGTGTATGTGTATGTATGTATGTATGTATGTATATGTGTCTGTATGTATGTACTGTATGTGTATGTACTGTATGCGTGTGTGTGTGTGTGTGTATGTATGTATGTATGTATGTATGTATGTATGTATGTATGTATGTATGTATGTATGTATGTATGTATGTATGTATGTATGTATGTATGTATGTATGTATGTATGTATGTATGTATGTATGTATGTGTGTGTGTGTGTGTGTGTGTGTGTGTGTGTGTGTGTGTGTGTGTGTGTGTGTGTGTGTGTGTGTGTGTGTGTGTGTGTGTGTGTGTGTGTGTGTGTGTGTGTGTGTGTGTGTGTGTGTGTGTGTGTGTGTGTGTGTGTGTGTGTGTGTGTGTGTGTGTGTGTGTGTGTGTGTGTGTGTGTGTGTGCGTGTGTACTGACGGCGTTGTGTTTGCCAGCAGGGTCTTGTATTTGGCTCTCTGTGACGTTGACGTTCTCCATGCCGATCTCCTCGCCGTAGTAGGTGGTGGGCGTGCCGGGCAGCGTCAGCAGCAGCATGTTGATGACACGCGCGTAGCTCCGCCCAGCACTGGAGGCGATCCGAGGATGGTCGTGGTTCCCCACCTGCAGAGAGTGGGGTCGTTCGAAGGTTAAAGGAACACGCTTACCGCCCTTCTCCAGAGCCGGTTTTACAAGCTACGTCATCTCTGCGAGTTCAGTAGAAAGTAGGGATGTTTGATATTGGCTTTTTTACCGATATCCGATATACTGATATTGTCCAACTCTTCATTTCCGATACCGATATATGCTGGGTCCCCCCCAAAACGGAATAATTTCAGGTAATTAACATTACATATCTCTTATGCATACTTTTGACAATAAATAAAATAAGAATTTGTTCTTACTTGTTTGCCTGGGTAAATAAAGGTTAAATAAATTATTATTATTATTATAATTCTTTTTTTTAAACCGATACCGATCATTTCCGATATTACATTTTAATGCCAATATCGGCCGATAATATCGGACATCCCTAGTAGAAAGCTATCTTAGCACAAATTAATGGAAGAGGATACGGACCAGCTAGCCTAGCCGTTGGCCAAAAACACCTAGCTTTTAAACTCTGGAGAAGATGGTAAGGGAATTTCCCATAATCTTGGCGCGTTCCTTTAACCTGTTAAGCTCTAGCCCTATTTTCTGAAAATCCGCCTGAAAGTAAATGGAAGATTGCTCCACTTCTACAAGGTCAATTAGCATGTTATTGGTATCTTGGAACATCTATGGACCTCAGTGAATGTATTCCCAATGTCAGAAATATTGTGTCCGTTACTATGCTTGAGTAAATTGTGATGAAACAGAGGAGAATATAAATTATAATCTTTCTTTGCATCTTTGACAGTGACTAACACCATGCTAACATTAAGGTCGGAGGAATTTCGCTCACTGAGCTCATTCAGCATGTTCTTGAGATCAAGTGTACAAAAGGTTGAAGCAAATTAATAAAGGGAAGATGATTAAACAGAAGGATTTGTAGATACAGCACTGAATTCTGCCATCCGGATACATGCAATTTGAATGATAATGCATTTGAATATAGAATATCAGGCCTATAAATGACCTTATTATGGCCAAGCCAAGTTTTGATAGGGTTATGGACTGTCTTTACTCTTGGTTACATTTGAAAAAGAAACACAACATTAGATCGATTTATGATGAGAACAGCAGGGGGGGACCCTAGGGCTTAACAGGGCGAGAGCGATGGAGAGTGTAATGTCCTGGTTTACTGTACAGGCTGGTGTCATGCTGATTGACTGTAGGATGAAGGCTGCTCACATGGTCTAGAAGTACAGGGGGCTACATGATGCCAGTGTGGACATATGATGAGCTCCACTCTTTTGCATTTCCACCTAGATCCAGCAGAGTGCGGTCCATATTGTGCTATGTCTGGACTATGAAACAGCCTTAAAGGAACACGCCAACATTATGGGAAATGTTCTTACCGTCTTCTCCAGAGTCAGACAAGAAGATAGTTACCAATTTCTTCTCTGTGTGTTCAGTAGAAAGCTATCTACTAGCTAGCCTAGCTTAGCTCAAATGAACGGAATACTATTATTTTGTGTCATGTTTCCAAATAAGATTTGTCACAACGAAATGCTATCTACTTCAATTTGTTGGTTAGAATAGATGACCTCCGTTGAAACTTCACTGAGACTAACACAGTCTATTTGTGAGCTCCTGCACAGATGATAATAATAATAATAATAATAATAATAATAATAATAATAATAATAATAATAATAATAATAATAATAATAATAATAATAATAATAATAATAATAATAATAATAATAATAATAATAATAATAATAATAATAATAATAATAGCTTCATTTTATATAGCGCCTTTCAAGAGACCCAAGGTCGCTTTACATAGGGGGGAAAAAGAACAAAGTAACAAACATAGTGGACAGACACAACATAAATATTCGCATCAAGTTCGCATTTTTATTGATCACATAGGCAGGCTATACATGGCATAGGCCCAAGGCCAGATTAAGACTTCAGAGGCCCCTGGGCCAGATTCTTGTGGAGGCCCCCCCACACACACGTGCATGCACGCACAGTGGCATTTTTATGTCACTTTAAAAAATATATAGAATACCGTAATTCCTCTAATAGTAACCCCGGCTTGTATTTGTTTCAACTGTAGTGGATACCAGGCTTGTATTAAGAGGAGGCATGTATAAGAGAGAGGCCTATATTTCTAATTTTCGTATCTCTTTTATTTTTTTTACTGAATGAATGAATGAAAACTTTATTTAACAGATTGCAGAATGGGTACAATACAGTACGGCTCAATACACACAATTGTTAAGGCAGACCTGAGAAAGACGTTTGTCTTGTTTACATCAGGGTCCCCCATTTTCAATTCATATAGACATTTATGACATACACAACATACATGACATTTATGGCATAGGGACATATAGGTATTTAGTACTAGTACTAGTGTGTAGTGTGGAGGCCCCTAGTCGCGTTATTTCTAAACCTAGCCGCATTTCTGGCAAGACGCTCTCTGATTGGCCGATGCCTGTTTCTACACTGGTTAAGCTTAGGCACTCGTTCGAAGTTGGTTAAGGTTAGAGTTTGTCTTAGAGCGTGACGGGCTGACGGCAAGTTCTTTTGACGGTTAAGCTTAGGCACTCTTTCGAAGTTGGTTAAGGTTAGAGTTTGTCTTAGAGCATGGCGATAGAACGCCAGGTAGTTTGCAGGCTGTTTGACGAGGAAATGGGCAAAGACACAGCTCGTCACGCGATTGGGCAAACATGTCAGTGGCCAATCAGAGAGCGTCAGTCAGTGCCAATCATTCAGTGTCACAGTATGACATCGATCTCCAAAATAAGAAAAAAAAAATAAATAAAATGTGGGGCTTCTAGTGACGAGGGGCCTCCAAAAATGTTTAAAATAAAAGTTAAAAAAAAATAAACAAATATTTGGGGCCTCTAGTGACGAGGGGCCTCCAAAAGAAAAGAAAAGAAAAGTAAAAAAAAAATAATAATAATTTGGGGCCTCTAGTGACGAGGGGCCTCCAAAAGGCCTCGTGTGATGAGCGGCCTCCAAAAAAATTTATAATAAAAGTTAAAAAAAAATAAAAATAAAAGCTGGGGCCTCTTGTGACGAGGGGCCTCCAAAAGGCCTCTAGTGACGAGTGGCCTCAAAAAATAAAAAATTAAAGTTAAAAAAAAATAAAAAAAATGTGGGGCCTCTAGTGACAAGGGGCCTCAAAAAATTTTTTTTTTTTTTTTTTTTTTTTTTTTTTGAGGCCCCTCATCACTCGAGGCCCACGGGCCGCGGCCCGGTCGGCCCGGTCGTTAATCCGGCCCTGCATAGGCTACATGGCAGTGAGATGCATTGTTCTTGTATGCTCTCGTATTATTGTTATAGTATACTATTGTCAAGAAGGAAGTACATTCTTTTCAATTGTGGCTTTAATTCGTATAGCCGAGAAGCAGTCTCCTATCAGCTTCATTAATCCCGACCCATTTTAGCCACAGCATAACTGGACTACTGTAAATAAAATAGCCTATAACATTATAAAGGATATGGCTATAGCAGGGGTTCCCTTTCTTCCCCGAGCCCCACGATTCCTTGGAGACATATGATATATAGGCTATACATGGGTCCGTCAGCGAGGAGATTTAGCCATTTGAGAATAGGCTATTATGGCCAAACAAGGGCCAATAGCCTATAAATATTATTAAATGTTTTCATAAGCGTAAAGATACAAGGACAACAGTTATATTAACACATTCCCTGCCACGCTTATATCCATCAATGTTTGATCACTGCCACCAGTCTAAGCCTATGGAGATGTTTACCTTCTTTGCAGGGCTATAACTTTTTAAATTGTATTGCTAAATTGACATTACTATGGCCCTATTGCTAAATTGACATTACTATGGCCCATTCAACATCGATTATCTATCGTTCAGGATGTAGGAACGTTTTACTTTTTCATTCATAGATTCATACGAAAATACGTCTAGAATATAAATATGTTTTTATCGTTTTCTGCAGTAATTCCTAGAACGTGAGATCTAGGCATAAACGCATATAGATTATCAACTACAGTTTGTTGGCGATACACGCTATATTAAAAATTTCAACGCGGATGAACGGGGGGGGGGGGGGTCGTTCATAATTCCGTGATCGTCAGTAAATGCTTTATGTAGTATGGGTCAGTGCATGTGAGCGGATCGGAGCGTGAGCGGCGCAGGGCGCGGAGCGGCCGGTTTTGACGTGAGCGAGGAGTGGGTTTTAAAATGAGTCTGCGCGACGTCCGGAGCGAGAGTTCTCCTCCGCTCCAATCCACTCCAGGCCGCTCACAGTGGTTTAACACTGATGTAATATATACATGCAGTACAATGCCAAAGCAACAGATGGCGATGTACAAACATGAAGGCCATTTTCAACCAATGAGAAGGGTGAACCTGTGATAGGCTAGCCTGTTCAGGCTTTGTCACTGTAGAGACGCCCACACTCACTCCAGTTAGAAAAAGTATCGACGCCAGACGTTAGCTTACATGCTAACGTTAATGGCAGCGACCATAGCATTGTGGCTCGGCTAGCCTATCATCGCTTAATAGAACTAGTGAATGGATAAACAACGTTATTTAACATTGCAGAATGGCTACAATTACAATGCGGCTCAATACAAACAATTGTTAAGGGGCCCAGGGGGTGTAGACTGTTGTAGTTTGAGCTAATTTACACCATGCTCCAAAAAAAAAAAAAAAAACTGCTGAGCGATCTGGCGCGGGGAGTGGGGAGCGCTCGATTCAAGGTGAGCGGGGAGCGAGCGGAGAGCGACTTGGGGGCGGGGTCAACATGAGCGATTAGCGGAGCGGACCAAGCTTTAAAGAGCGAAGAGCGGATTTCTCGGCCGCGCCGATCCGCTCACGTGGCCTGGTATGGGTGATATATTGATCAGAGCAGTTTGCATGGATAATAATAAACAAACGCGCAGAAAATGACGTCAGCGTCCTCTTACTCCGTACTGGAGTAAAAAGATCCCACTTATTTGACGGCGATCTCCTAAATCCATTTCCGGTTTGTATAATCATAATAAACGCCCAAATCGTATCGATTATTCATGGCAGCGATCGCTACACACGGACGTGTGTCTACAGTCCCGCAACAATATGCGAGTGCCGGACGCATTTGCCAGATGCACCGGAGATCTCCAGAGATCCACTTCCGGTTGCAACTCGCCGATCATCCACCAGGCAGCAGTATTGAAGCGTTGCAGAGTTGTGCAGGCTCCCACTGCATCAGACCAGGCTCCGTGAGGGAATTATGAATAACATGTCGAAAAAATGAAATATGATCTCAATAACGTCGTACGCCATGGAATGGCAGAATTTGCATGAACTTGAAACACGTCGTAAGCCGTTTCCGGCGGTGGATGTGTTAACGATCAAGTTAGTTTACTGTATGCAGGTTTCGCGGGGGTCCGTGTGACATGTCTGTGCCATGCTGCGTTATGCGCAAATTACTGTTGCATAATGTAGGCTATGCATATATAATTTATATACACTGTAAGAAAAAAAGCTGCAAGAAAATGGTAAATGTCTGGCATCAATGGTTGCCAAATACTTACTGTCAAATTACAGTAAAAAAATCAAATACATTTACAGATTACAACCTTTATTTAATGGTTATTATTTTGATAAAAGGTAATTTACTGTATTTGTATGGCATTTACACTTAAAGTAGAAAAACAAAAGTAATCTGTAAAATAATACAGTGAATTTCCTGTGAAAAAACATTTATTTTTTACAGTGTAGGCTATACCTAATACCGACATCAAAATTATATGCCTGTACAAATCGTATTAAACAAATCATATGCCTGTACAAATCATATTAAAAAATATAAAAAAAATGCAGGTAGAAGATTTACGGAAAATCCGTCACGATTTGGAATCAAATTGACGGAGTACTTTAATCCCTGGGTATTAATCGAACGAAACGAAAAAAGGCAGTCATATTCCAGCATGGTTATTAATGACACCAACGGCAAACAGTGGTTAACGGTCTTTATTAGTGTTTGCGCTGCCCAGGCAGCAATGGTCTTTAGGAAGTTAATAGATATCATATCCGACATCACCGTCTGTCAGCCTGTCTCGTATTTCTCGCGTTTCATTACCGTATATGGTTAATTAGAGGCGGTTCTATATGCAAATACTTAAAATCATGCACGAGCACGGAGCATAGGACAAGTGGCATTTATCAACACGGAGTACTTGCAGGTGTGCGTAGGACCTGTGTACGCACGTTTGATAAATCCCGATTTTTCTGTGCGTAGAGACATTCTAAATTCTGTGCTTAAGAACGAAAATAGAACACTTTCTAAGCATTGTTGATAAATGAGGGCCTGACCTCCCAAAACAAACTAGTGAGACTCCTGCACAACCTTCACTTTAGGACTCACCTAACGCCAGCTCACTTTATCAGTCTGGGATGGCTCAGGGTTGAGGAAAGAGTACACCAGCTTAAAATGCTTCTGGTACTCAAAGAAACGGTCCCCAAGTACCTAGTAAATTATTTTAATAAAGTAAGTGATGTCCACAAATACGCCACAAGAGAAAAACGCATTATTTTACTCTGCTATTGTGATGTGGAATGCCCTGCCAACATCCCTTAAACTCTTGAACTCCCCTCTCGGATTTAAATCTGCCCTAAAATCATGGCTCAGCAGAAACTCAAATTGGTCTTAATTTGGTTTTTATCTCTTTTATCACAAGTGTTTGTGGTTTTTTAATTTCTTTTAACATTAGTTGACTTTATGAGTTTTCAGGTTAGGTGTTTTTGTACTTGCATTTAGGGTGTCCTGTCTGTGTACATGTTCTTTCGTGTTTTTCGTGCCTTTTTATGTTCTATGTAAATGGTCCACAATGGAAACAAGCCTATGGCTTTATTGTGTCCTATCCATTTGACCAGCGTTTGACATTGTTGTTTCAAATGTTGTTTTACTGTTGTGTCAAGTATTCAATTAATCAATCAAACCACAACCATCAGTAGGAAATAGGGCTGAGGGTCCAAAAGGCTGAACAATCCCTTCAATTTAGGGGTAAGCCGGAGCACCACTCACCGGGGTGTAAAAAGTACCCAGAAATTATACTTAAGTGAAAGTATGGGTACCGTCTCAAAATCATACTCAAGTAAAAGTCAGAGTATCTGGCTAAAAACACACTTGAGTCAAAGTAAAAAAGTTTCTACTTTTAAATGTACTTAAGTACTAAAAAGTAAAAGTAAAAACTTTTTTTCTGACTGTCTATTCTTCTGATAGCACGTGTTTAATCAAAGATCCCTGCTTTCTAGTCTTGCACAAGGACCAATCAGCATGGGCATGGGCGGGTTAATTTTCCATTGATGGGGATTTGATTGGCTGTTTTTAAATAAAGTGTGGCCGCAGGATTAATAACATTAACGTTAGTTTGGCCAGAGAAACAAATATACAAATTAAAATGGTTGGACCTGCGAGATTTGTACTTTGTACTTTGTAGGTCTGCATTTTAAATGTAAGGAGTAAAAAGTATGTTTTTTTTCTCTGAAATGTAATTAAGTAAAAGTAAAATAATACAAACCTAATAATACTCAAGTAAAGTACAAATCCCCCAAAACAGTACTTAAGTATGGTAACAAAGTACAATTACTGAAGTACTATACACCCCCACTCACCACCCAGTTGGGCCACTGTCCCTCTGGCATGTTGTCCAACCAGAGGTGGACCAGGTGTTGAACCCACAGGCCGCTGGCACTCTGGGGCAGATCCAGCAGGTAGAAGTTGAAGGGGAAGTCGCTCTCCTTCACCTGCGGAGTGCCGTAGTACATCATTGTCTTCTCCACCTCCTGGTAGTCGTACGACTCCGTCACCATGAACCTAGAGGCGGGGGGCAGGGGTGATGACACAGCAGTGAGTAGTAGAGCAGGTGTACAAAATTATTAATAATCGATGCGTCGTAACTCGTGATGCATCAATATGAATGTGGGAACTTAATACTATAGCCAACACAGTCTACAGTCTAACTGAAACATGAATAATATCAAAACGGAAAACACACCATACATGTATTTGTAAATATGTAAAATAAAAGACCGCCTACCTCCGGTCAATGGTCTCTAACTACACACCCTCAAGACCCCTACGCTCTGCATCTTCTGGCCGCCTCAGACCTACTCCTATCCAAGCTCCGGGAGGGTCATCAAAGAGAAGCCGCCTATTCTCAGTCCTTGCCCCACAATGGTGGAATGAACTACCCACCCCAGTTAGGACAGCGGAATCCCGTCCAATCTTTCGCGGTCGACTAAAGACTCACTTCTTCAACCATTATCTGAAATGATAATAATAAAAAAATAATAAAAGAATAAATAAATAAAAATCTAACCCTGACTAACCTTACTGTCATGCACTTGTCCTAATAAACGAACCTACACTGTAACACGCAACACTTTGATAAACATTGTTACTCAGCTGATAGAGTTGTACCCTTCTTGCTGTCTTGTCGTACAGAACTTGTAAGTTGCTTTGGATAAAAGCGTCAGCTAAATGACTAAATGTAAATGTAAAAAGATATGTTCCATGTATCACCACGCTGTTACCTGTATCACCACTCTGTTCAGTTGCTATCGCATGCACTTATCTGTGTTTCATCACGCATATGAGTGCATGCTTACCAACTGTTTCGCCTGTTTTATTGCAACACTACTATCACCGACATCTAAGAAGGGAGATCCGCCCTTGAACGGCCCTTCTAAGGTTTCTCTCCTCCACATTGCCTGTAGTGCATTTTTTCCTATTGCTTGGTTTTAGTGAGTTTTTCCTTACCTTCGCGTGGGGGTATGTCTGGGAGTGTTGCATTTATTTAAAAAATTTTGGACTTTATGGTGTTTTTGTGTTGTTCTTGATTTATCGTGAAGTTTCTTCTTGACTTGTTTAAAGAAGACGTGTCCGGCCCATGGGGACATTAACCTGTATCTCCACTCTGTTACCTGTATCTCCACTCTGTTACCTGTATCTCCACTCTGTTACCTGTATCTCCCACTCTGTTACCTGTATCTCCCACTATGTTACCTCCACTCTGTTACCTGTATCTCCACTCTGTTACCTGTATATCCACTCTGTTACCTGTATCTCCACTCTGTTACCTGTATCTCCCACTCTGTTACCTGTATCTCCCACTCTGTTACCTGTATCTGTTACCTGTATCTCCACTCTGTTACCTGTATCTCCACTCTGTTACCTGTATCTGTTACCTGTATCTCCACTCTGTTACCTGTATCTCCACTCTGTTACCTGTATCTCCCACTCTGTTACCTGTATCCCCACTCTGTTACCTGTATCTCCACTCTGTTACCTGTATCTGTTACCTGTATCTCCACTATGTTACCTGTATCTCCACTCTGTTACCTCTATCTCCCACTCTGTTACCTGTATCTCCCACTCTGTTACCTGTATCTCCACTCTGTTACCTGTATCTCCACTCTGTTACCTGTATCTCCACTCTGTTACCTGTATCTGTTACCTGTATCTCCACTCTGTTACCTGTATCTGTTACCTGTATCTCTACTCTGTTACCTGTATCTCCACTCTGTTACCTGTATCTCCACTCTGTTACCTGTATCTGTTACCTGTATCTCCACTCTGTTACCTGTATCTCCACTCTGTTACCTGTATCTGTTACCTGTATCTCCACTATGTTACCTGTATCTCCACTCTGTTACCTGTATCTCCACTCTGTTACCTGTATCTCCACTCTGTTACCTCTATCTCCCACTCTGTTACCTGTATCTCCCACTCTGTTACCTTTATATCCCACTCTGTTACCTGTATCTCCCACTCTGTTACCTGTATCTCCCACTCTGTTACCTGTATCTCCACTCTGTTACCTGTATCTCCCACTCTGTTACCTGTATCCCCACTCTGTTACCTGTATCTCCACTCTGTTACCTGTATCTGTTACCTGTATCTCCACTATGTTACCTGTATCTCCACTCTGTTACCTCTATCTCCCACTCTGTTACCTGTATCTCCACTCTGTTACCTGTATCTCCACTCTGTTACCTGTATCTCCACTCTGTTACCTGTATCTGTTACCTGTATCTCCACTCTGTTACCTGTATCTGTTACCTGTATCTCTACTCTGTTACCTGTATCTCCACTCTGTTACCTGTATCTCCACTCTGTTACCTGTATCTGTTACCTGTATCTCCACTCTGTTACCTGTATCTCCACTCTGTTACCTGTATCTGTTACCTGTATCTCCACTATGTTACCTGTATCTCCACTCTGTTACCTGTATCTCCACTCTGTTACCTGTATCTCCACTCTGTTACCTCTATCTCCCACTCTGTTACCTGTATCTCCCACTCTGTTACCTTTATATCCCACTCTGTTACCTGTATCTCCCACTCTGTTACCTGTATCTCCCACTCTGTTACCTGTATCTCCACTCTGTTACCTGTATCTCCACTCTGTTACCTGTATCTCCACTCTGTTACCTGTATCTATTACCTGTATCTCCACTCTGTTACCTGTATCTCCACTCTGTTACCTGTATCTCCCACTCTGTTACCTGTATCTCCACTCTGTTACCTGTATCTCCACTATGTTACCTGTATCTGTTACCTGTATCTCCCACTCTGTTACCTGTATCTCCACTCTGTTACCTGTATCTCCACTCTGTTACCTGTATCTCCACTCTGTTACCTGTATCTTCCACTCTGTTACCTGTATCTCCACTCTGTTACCTGTATCTTCCACTCTGTTACCTGTATCTCCACTCTGTTACCTGTATCTCCACTCTGTTACCTGTATCTCCCACTCTGTTACCAGTATATGTTACCTGTATCTCCCACTCTGTTACCTGTATCTGTTACCTGTATCTCCACTCTGTTACCTGTATCTGTTACTTGTATCTCCACTCTGTTACCTGTATCTCCCACTCTGTTACCTGTATCTGTTACCTGTATCTCCACTCTGTTACCTGTATCTCCACTCTGTTACCTGTATCTCCACTCTGTTACCTGTATCTCCCACTCTGTTACCTGTATCTGTTACCTGTATCTCCCACTCTGTTACCTGTATCTCCACTCTGGTACCTGTATCTCCACTCTGTTACCTGTATCTCCCACTCTGTTACCTGTATCTCCCACTCTGTTACCTGTATCTGTTACCTGTATCTCCACTCTGTTACCTGTATCTCCCACTCTGTTACCTGTATCTGTTACCTGTATCTCCACTCTGTTACCTGTATCTCCACTCTGTTACCTGTATCTCCACTCTGTTACCTGTATCTCCCACTCTGTTACCTGTATCTGTTACCTGTATCTCCCACTCTACCTGTATCTCCACTCTGTTACCTGTATCTCCACTCTGTTACCTGTATCTCCACTCTGTTACCTGTATCTCCCACTCTGTTACCTGTATCTCCACTCTGTTACCTGTATCTCCACTCTGTTACCTGTATCTCCCACTCTATTACCTGTATCTCCACTCTGTTACCTGTATCTGTTACCTGTATCTCCACTCTGTTACCTGTATCGCCCACTCTGTTACCTGTATCTCCACTCTGTTACCTGTATCTGTTACCTGTATCTCCAGTATGTTACCTGTATCTGTTACCTGTATCTCCACTCTGTTACCTGTATCTCCACTCTGTTACCTGTATCTCCACTCTGTTACATGTATCTCCACTCTGTTACCTGTATCTCCACTCTGTTACCTATATCTCCACTCTGTTACCTGTATCTCCCACTCTGTTACCTGTATCTCCACTCTGTTACCTGTATCTCCCACTCTGTTACCTGTATCTCCACTCTGTTACCTGTATCTCCACTATGTTACCTGTATCTGTTACCTGTATCTCCACTCTGTTACCTGTATCTCCACTCTGTTACATGTATCTGTTACCTGTATCTCCACTCTGTTACCTGTATCTCCACTCTGTTACCTGTATCTGTTACCTGTATCTCCCACTCTGTTACCTGTATCTCCACTCTGTTACCTGTATCTCCACTCTGTTACCTGTATCTCCACTCTGTTACCTGTATCTCCCACTCTGTTACCTGTATCTCCCACTCTGTTACCTGTATCTCCCACTCTGTTACCTGTATCTCCACTATGTTACCTGTATCTCCACTCTGTTACCTGCATCTCCACTCTGTTACCTGTATCTGTTACCTGTATCTCCCACTCTGTTACCTGTATCTCCACTCTGTTACCTGTATCTCCACTCTGTTACCTGTATCTGTTACCTGTATCTCCACTCTGTTACCTGTATCTCCACTCTGTTACCTGTATCTGTTACCTGTATCTCCACTCTGTTACATGTATCTCCACTCTGTTACCTGTATCTCCACTCTGTTACCTATATCTCCACTCTGTTACCTGTATCTCCCACTCTGTTACCTGTATCTCCACTCTGTTACCTGTATCTCCCACTCTGTTACCTGTATCTCCACTCTGTTACCTGTATCTCCACTCTGTTACCTGTATCTCCACTATGTTACCTGTATCTGTTACCTGTATCTCCACTCTGTTACCTGTATCTCCACTCTGTTACATGTATCTGTCACCTGTATCTCCACTCTGTTACCTGTATCTCCACTCTGTTACCTGTATCTGTTACCTGTATCTCCCACTCTGTTACCTGTATCTCCACTCTGTTACCTGTATCTCCACTCTGTTACCTGTATCTCCACTCTGTTACCTGTATCTCCCACTCTGTTACCTGTATCTCCCACTCTGTTACCTGTATCTCCCACTCTGTTACCTGTATCTCCACTCTGTTACATGTATCTCCACTCTGTTACCTGCATCTCCACTCTGTTACCTGTATCTGTTACCTGTATCTCCCACTCTGTTACCTGTATCTCCACTCTGTTACCTGTATCTCCACTCTGTTACCTGTATCTGTTACCTGTATCTCCACTCTGTTACCTGTATATCCACTCTGTTACCTGTATCTCCACTCTGTTACCTGTATCTGTTACCTGTATCTCCACTCTGTTACCTGTATCTCCACTCTGTTACCTTTATCTCCCACTCTGTTACCTGTATCTGCACTCTGTTACCTGTATCTGTTACCTGTATCTCCACTCTGTTACCTGTATCTCCACTCTGTTACCTGTATCTCTCACTCTGTTACCTGTATCTCCACTCTGTTACCTGTATCTCCCACTCTGTTACCTGTATCTCCCACTCTGTTACCTGTATCTCCCACTCTGTTACCTGTATCTCCCACTCTGTTACCTGTATCTCCACTCTGTTACCTGTATCTCCACTCTGTTACCTGTATCTCCCACTATGTTACCTGTATCTCCACTCTGTTACCTGTATCTCCACTCTGTTACCTGTATCTCCACTCTGTTACCTGGATCTCCACTCTGTTACCTGGATCTCCACTCTGTTATCTTTATCTCCCACTCTGTTACCTGTATCTGCACTCTGTTACCTGTATCTGTTACCTGTATCTCCACTCTGTTACCTGTATCTCCACTCTGTTACCTGTATCTCCCACTCTGTTACCTGTATCTCCACTCTGTTACCTGTATCTCCCACTCTGTTACCTGTATCTCCCACTCTGTTACCTGTATCTCCCACTCTGTTACCTGTATCTCCCACTCTGTTACCTGTATCTCCACTCTGTTACCTGTATCTCCACTCTGTTACCTGTATCTCCCACTATGTTACCTGTATCTCCACTCTGTTACCTGTATCTCCACTCTGTTACCTGTATCTCCACTCTGCTGTATCTCCACTCTGTTACCTGTATCTCCACTCTGTTACCTGTATCTCCACTCTGTTACCTGTATCTCCACTCTGTTACCTGTATATCCACTCTGTTACCTGTATCTCCACTCTGTTACCTGTATCTCCACTCTGTTACCTGGATCTCCACTCTGTTACCTGGATCTCCACTCTGTTACCTGTATCTCCCCGGCTCGCGGCTGAACAGGTCCATCTCGGCCCTCCAGCCCCTCAGCAGGTCATGCAGACCCAGTTGAGAGGTGGTGTAGTCGTGGTAGAGGAGGTCCCACTCTGAGGTCATGGACTTCTACAGTTAGAGAGGAAAAGTAAACCAGGAGTAAAAGACAGGCAGATTAAACGTGTGGGTGAGTGTGTCTCAACATCTACATGATCTCTTTGAATTCTACTAGATTTTGGATGTAGGTACGGGGACACGGCTGTCCGTTAAAACATCCTTGGACAAAGTTCCCAGTGCATTCAGTATTTGAAACCCAATTGCCCACCGAGCTTGATTTAAAATGTACTCTCTTGGGGCGCTCTAGTAGCACACCATGTATCGCGCTGCGTCGCGAAGCGGCCGTCCCGGGTTCGCTTCCCACTCCCGGTGACTCCCATTTGTCGCATTTATTCCCCCTCTTCTCCCGTTCATCCTCTCCTCATCTGTCGGGCATGTCTGACCATGAAAAAGCGATAAACGCTAAAAAATAAATCTTGAATTTTTTTTTACTCTCTTCAGTGTTAATTTCAGCTATTTTAAATTTTAGTTTTAGTCTTAGTTATGTCTCAAATTCTCTTTTTTCATTTTCATCATATTTAGTCACCTTTATCTATTTTTCTTTTAGTCAAGTTTTAGTCAACTACAGGTCTGAGCATTTTCGTTTTAGTCTCGCACTTTTTTGTTTAGTCTCGCCACTCAGTTACAGCCTCATAAGTTGGCGTGAGCTTTTTCTAAACAAAAACCTTTCACTACCACACTACAGAAGGTTAACCTTTCACTACCACACTACAGAAGGTTAACCCTTTCACTGCGACAATACAGAATGTTAACCCTTTCACTGCCACATGACAAAGTGTTAACCCTTTCACAACCACACTACAGAAGGTTAACCCTTTTACTACCACACTAGACGGTTAACCTTCTCTAGTGTGGTAGTGAAAGGTTAACCGTCTCTAGTGTGGTAGTGAAATGGTTAACCTTCTGTAGTGTGGTAGTGAAAGGTTAACCTTCTATAGTGTGGTAGTGAAAGTGGTAGTGAAAGGGTTAACCGTCTAGTGTGGTAGTGAAAGGTTAACAGTCTGTAGTGTGGTAGTGAAAGGGTTAACCATCTAGTGTGGTAGTGAAAGGGTTAATGCAGCCACAGCCTGTTGGAGTAGCAGCTGAAACACGCTGGAAGCAGAAGGGATGCAGAAAGGACACTGAACCCATGTTCAAGAGCCCGTCGGTCTGGATGTTCAAGAGCCAGTCGGTCTGGATGTTCAAGAGCCCGTCGGTCTGGATCTTCAAGAGCCTGTCGGTCTGGATGTTCAAGAGCCCATCGGTCTGGATGTTCAAGAGCCAGTCGGTCTGAATGTTCAAGAGCCAGTCGATCTGGATGTTCAAGAGCCAGTCTGTCTGAATGTTCAAGAGCCAGTCGGTCTGGATGTTCAAGAGCCAGTCGGTCTGGATGTTCAAGAGCCAGTCGGTCTGGATGTTCAAGAGCCCGTTGGTCTGGCTGTTCAAGAGCCAGTCGGTCTGGATGTTCAAGAGCCAGTCGGTCTGGATGTTCAAGAGCCAGTCGGTCTGGATGTTCAAGAGCCAGTCGGTCTGGATGTTCAAGAGCCAGTCGGTCTGGATGTTCAAGAGCCAGTCGGTCTGGATGTTCAAGAGCCCGTCGGTCTGGATGTTCAAGAGCCAGTCGGTCTGGATGTTCAAGAGCCAGTCGGTCTGGCTGTTCAAGAGCCAGTTGGTCTGGATGTTCAAGAGCCCATCGGTCTGGATGTTCATGGACGCTGCTGTCCAGACTGCAGCGCCAGACTCCATAGAAACACAGTATAGACCTGTTCGCCGTTTACAAACACACCGTGTTCGAGCCAATCAGCAATACCAACTGAGTCACGTGACTAAGTTACCCCGGACCTGCGCAAGCTGCTGCGCTACTCTATGGACAATGGGGCTCTATGGAGAAACAGTGACTCCCCTGACTAAAAGTTGTTTCAAACTTGTTGCCAAATCAGCATGGCTGTGAGTGTGAGTCTTTCACCTGTTTACATATCCGGCTTTGGCATGGATTGATTGTTTAGATCGCTAGCATGGCTAACAAATGCCAGGATTAGGTTCCTTTCTGCTCCGGGGATGCGCGCCGCACACTGACTCTGACGTATAAAGTGAACAGGTCTATAGAGACAGAGATTCACTCTCTGTGGCCCCAGGATACAGTCAACCACCCCACGCATCCAATCATTCTGCTCCCACTTACCATCTGTTTCAGGGGCCAGTAAGTATACTAGTCAGTCTGGACAGAAGACTACAGTCGTCACTAGTAGATAAAACAGTAGGTCAACAGCCAGTAAGTCTGGGAGTCACAGTGTAAATCACTGAAGCAGTCAAATCTCTCTCTTAATCTAACTGGAATGCTGTAGCAGCCAGTCGATGGAAAACAGACGGGTCTGTCTGGGTGTAATGCTGCAGCAGTCTGTAAATCCCACTGATTTGTTAATCCAGTGAAACATGCCTAATCTCTGCCGTCTCGTACGGACATTAGGAACGTTCAGTGTGGAACAATGCTTTTATGTGACAAGCGGGAGCAGCGTGGAACCAAGCAGCGAACTGAGTGAACCCAGGCCACCCGAGAGAGGAGTCATTGGCTACCTCGATTCGATTCGTAAAATTTTTTATACATTTTCTATCAGTTAATTCCCCCCAAAAATTTGAATACACAAATGTGGCTGGGGGAACTGATTCACTCAGCATGAATGGACTATAGGTTGATAAAAACAATACACACAAAAAAATACCTTTTTTAATTTTTTTTTAAATATATATATATTTTTTATTTCGATTAATTTAAGATTATAATCGATTCTAACATATTCAAATCGATGCATCGATTCTAACACATTAGAATCGATGCATTTCGATTAATTGATGCATCGTTACACCCCTACTACCGTGTTATATAAAGATGGACCAGTGGAACGTCAAAGATAAGATAAGATAAAATAAGATATTCCTTTATTGATCCCCTTGGGGATCAGGAGGGGCGATAGGAGGTACAGGTTGTAAAAACAAGCAGTGTAAACAATATAACAAATCAATATAATTAACTAGCTAACTAACTGAAATATACAGTATTCACATAAGGTGCAGTATGCATAAGGTAGTGTTATTGTCCTTTTTAGGTTCCTAGTAGTGATGGCCGCTGGTATGAAGGACTGGCCGAGGCGGTTAGTTGGATAGACAGAAGGATAGGGGACCTTCCAAGGTTAACATGTATGCACCCTAACCCTAACCCCAAATAGGTATGCACCCTAACCCTAAAGAGGTATGCACCCTAACCCTAAGATGGTATGCACCCTAACCCTAACCCTAAAATGATATGCAGCCTAACCTTAAGATGGTATGTTCTAGCCTATGTCCATTGGCTACCGGTACAGTATAGAATTTATTTTAAAGTTCTCCTGTTTGTTTTTAAAGCTCTAAACGGACAGGCAGGCCCCCTGCTACATCACAGACCTCATGACCCCCTACAGACCTCATGACCCCTGCTACATCACAGACCTCATGACCCCCTACAGACCTCATGACCCCTGCTACATCACAGACCTCATGACCCCCTACAGACCTCATGACCCCTGCTACATCACAGACCTCATGACCCCCTACAGACCTCATGACCCCTGCTACATCACAGACCTCATGACCCCTGCTACATCACAGACCTCATGACCCCTCCTACATCACAGACCTCATGACCCCTCCTACATCACAGACCTCATCACCCCCTGCTACATTACAGACCTCATGACCCCTCCTACATCACAGACCTCATGACCCCTGCTACATCACAGACCTCATGACCCCTCCTACATCACAGACCTCATGACCCCCTACAGACCTCATGACCCCTGCTACATCACAGACCTCATGACCCCTCCTACATCACAGACCTCATGACCCCTCCTACATCACAGACCTCATGACCCCTCCTACATCACAGACCTCATGACCCCTGCTACATCACAGACCTCATGACCCCTCCTACATCACAGAACTCATGACCCCTGCTACATCACAGACCTCATCACCCCCTGCTACATCACAGACCTCATGACCCCTGCTATATCACAGACCTCATGACCCCTGCTACATCACAGACCTCATGACCCCTGCTACATCACAGACCTCATGACCCCTGCTACATCACAGACCTCATCACCCCCTACAGACCTCATGACCCCTGCTACATCACAGACCTCATCACCCCCTACAGACCTCATGACCCCTCCTACATCACAGACCTCATGACCCCTGCTACATCACAGACCTCATGACCCCTGCTACATCACAGACCTCATGACCCCTCCTACATCACAGACCTCATGACCCCTGCTACATCACAGACCTCATCACCCCCTACAGACCTCATGACCCCTCCTACATCACAGACCTCATGACCCCTGCTACATCACAGACCTCATGACCCCCTACAGACCTCATGACCCCTGCTACATCACAGACCTCATGACCCCTCCTACATCACAGAACTCATGACCCCTCCTACATCACAGACCTCATCACCCCCTGCTATATCACAGACCTCATGACCCCTGCTACATCACAGACCTCATCACCCCCTACAGACCTCATGACCCCTCCTACATCACAGACCTCATGACCCCTGCTACATCACAGACCTCATGACCCCTGCTACATCACAGACCTCATCACCCCCTACAGACCTCATGACCCCTGCTACATCACAGACCTCATCACCCCCTACAGACCTCATGACCCCTCCTACATCACAGACCTCATGACCCCTGCTACATCACAGACCTCATGACCCCTCCTACATCACAGACCTCATGACCCCTGCTACATCACAGACCTCATCACCCCCTACAGACCTCATGACCCCTCCTATATCACAGACCTCATGACCCCTCCTACATCACAGACCTCATGACCCCTGCTACATCACAGACCTCATGACCCCTGCTACATCACAGACCTCATCACCCCCTACAGACCTCATGACCCCTGCTACATCACAGACCTCATCACCCCCTACAGACCTCATGACCCCTCCTACATCACAGACCTCATGACCCCTGCTACATCACAGACCTCATGACCCCTGCTACATCACAGACCTCATGACCCCTCCTACATCACAGACCTCATGACCCCTGCTACATCACAGACCTCATCACCCCCTACAGACCTCATGACCCCTCCTACATCACAGACCTCATGACCCCTGCTACATCACAGACCTCATGACCCCCTACAGACCTCATGACCCCTGCTACATCACAGACCTCATGACCCCTGCTACATCACAGACCTCATGACCCCCTACAGACCTCATGACACATGCTACATCACAGACCTCATGACACCTGCTACATCACAGACCTCATGACCCCTCCTACATCACAGACCTCATGACCCCTCCTACATCACAGACCTCATGACCCCTCCTACATCACAGACCTCATGACCCCCTACAGACCTCATGACCCCTGCTACATCACAGACCTCATGACCCCTCCTACATCACAGAACTCATGACCCCTCCTACATCACAGACCTCATCACCCCCTGCTATATCACAGACCTCATGACCCCTGCTACATCACAGACCTCATCACCCCCTACAGACCTCATGACCCCTCCTACATCACAGACCTCATGACCCCTGCTACATCACAGACCTCATGACCCCTGCTACATCACAGACCTCATGACCCCCTACAGACCTCATGACCCCTGCTACATCACAGACCTCATGACCCCTGCTACATCACAGACCTCATGACACCTGCTACATCACAGACCTCATGACACCTGCTACATCACAGACCTCATGACACCTGCTACATCACAGACCTCATGACCCCCTCCTACATCACAGACCTCATGACCCCTGCTACATCACAGACCTCATGACCCCCTACAGACCTCATGACCCCTGCTACATCACAGACCTCATGACCCCCTACAGACCTCATGACCCCTGCTACATCACAGACCTCATCACCCCCTACAGACCTCATGACCCCTCCTACATCACAGACCTCATGACCCCTGCTACATCACAGACCTCATGACCCCTCCTACATCACAGACCTCATGACCCCTCCTACATCACAGACCTCATGACCCCTGCTACATCACAGACCTCATGACACCTGCTACATCACAGACCTCATGACCCCTCCTACATCACAGACCTCATGACCCCCTCCTACATCACAGACCTCATGACCCCTGCTACATCACAGACCTCATGACCCCTCCTACATCACAGACCTCATGACCCCCTCCTACATCACAGACCTCATGACCCCTGCTACATCACAGACCTCATGACCCCTCCTACATCACAGACCTCATGACCCCTGCTACATCACAGACCTCATGACCCCTGCTACATCACAGACCTCATGACCCCTGCTACATCACAGACCTCATGACCCCTGCTACATCACAGACCTCATGACCCCTGCTACATCACAGACCTCATGACCCCTGCTACATCACAGACCTCATGACCCCTGCTACATCACAGACCTCATGACCCCTGCTACATCACAGACCTCATGACCCCTGCTACATCACAGACCTCATGACCCCTGCTACATCACAGACCTCATGACCCCTCCTACATCACAGACCTCATGACCCCTGCTACATCACAGACCTCATGACCCCCTACAGACCTCATGACCCCTGCTACATCACAGACCTCATCACCCCCTACAGACCGCATCACCCCCTGCTACATCACAGACCTCATCACCCCCTCCTACATCACAGACCTCATGACCCCCTACAGACCTCATCACCCCTGCTACATCACAGACCTCATGACCCCCTACAGACCTCATGACCCCTGCTACATCACAGACCTCATGACCCCCTACAGACCTCATGACCCCCTCCTACATCACAGACCTCATCACCCCCTCCTACATCACAGACCTCATGACCCCTCCTACATCACAGACCTCATGACCCCCTCCTACATCACATACCTCATGACCCCTGCTACATCACAGACCTCATGACCCCTCCTACATCACAGACCTCATGACCCCTCCTACATCACAGACCTCATCACCCCCTACTACATCACAGACCTCATGACCCCTGCTACATCACAGACCTCATGACCCCTCCTACATCACAGACCTCATGACCCCTGCTACATCACAGACCTCATGACCCCTACAGACCTCATGACCCCTCCTACATCACAGACCTCATCACCCCCTGCTACATCACAGACCTCATGACCCCCTCCTACATCACAGACCTCATGACCCCCTTTTACATCACAGACCTCATGACCCCTACAGACCTCATGACCCCTCCTACATCACAGACCTCATGACCCCTACAGACCTCATGACCCCCTGCTCCACCACCAGGTGACCTCATGACCCCCAGGTGACCTCATTATGACCCCCTGCTCCACCACCAGGTGACCTCATCATGACCCCTGCTCCACCACCAGGTGACCTCATCATGACCCCTGCTCCACCACCAGGTGACCTCATGACTAGGGGTGTAACGATCGATTTGAATATGTTAGAATCGATTATAATATAAATTAATCTAAATTAAAAAAAATAAAAGATTTTTTTTTTTTTTTTTTTGCATGTATTGTTTTTATTGACCTATAGTCCATTCATGCTGAGTGAATCAGTTCCCCCAGCCACATTTGTGTATTCAAATTTTTTTAGGGAATTAAATGATAGAAAATGAATAGAAAATTCATCTAAAATTATTCGAATCGAATCAAATGAAGAGATTTCATGATGCCTGAATAATCATAATCGAATCGAATCGTTGTGAGGTTGCATCGTTACACCCCTACTCATGACCCCCTGCTCCACCCCCAGGTCCCTCAGGTCGGCTGACTTGGGGCTCCTGGTCGTCCCGCGTTGTAAATGTAAGCTCAGGGGTAACCATGCCTTTGCTGTTGCAGCCCCCAGACTGTGGAACAATACCCCCCAGATCTGCCCCATATGTTTATTCCTCAAGCCCGAGGGGTCCGGCACCGGACCCACAATGCCATCACGCCATAAATCCATCTCTACAGAATGTATGAATTAATGTTGCGTTCTTTTTCCAAATGTATATTTTCAGCAATACGTTTGTTTACCAATGGTTTAAAGTGTTATTAGATTTGGCCCGATCCATAGATGTGTGACTTGGCCATAATAAGGTAATTTATAGGCCTGATATTCTATATTCTATAATCATATTTCAAATTGCATGTGTCCGGATGGCAGAATTCAGTACTGTCTCTACAAAATCCCCTGTTTAATCATCTTCCCTTTATTCATTTGCTTAGATTTTCTGTACACATGATCTCAAGAAGGTGCTGAATGAGCTCGGTGGCAATATTTCATGTCTGGTAATTTTTTGCATGGTGTTATTCACCGTCAAAGATGAAAAAAGAAAAGAGAAGAAAAGAAAATGCATATTCTCCTTTGGTTCATCACAATTTACTCAAGCCTAGTAACAGACACAATATTTCTGACACTGAGAATACATTCCCTGAAGTCCATAGACGTCCCTAGATACCAATAATATGCACATGGACCTTGTAGAAGTGGAGCAATCTTCCATTTACTTAGGTATGTATTTTTAGGTGGATTTTCAGAAAATAGGGCTCAGGCTTAACTCGATCAGCGCCAGAGGGATATGTCTAGTGTGTGGTTAAAAGGCCAGGGCCCTCATTTATCAACGTGGCGTATGCACAGATATGTGCGTAACCCGTGCGTACGATAATTTCTAAGCAAAGTGTGGGATTTATCAATTTGAACTTGTGCTTGACTTTGTGCGTATATTTAAGCACAGGTCGGACCATGCGTAGCTGGCGCCGGTGGTAGAATATTTTTACAACGTGGAAATAAGCACTGACTGCGCTCCGCGTAACTCAACTCGTTATTATTTTGCGCATATATTGCAGAAATACGGGAACGCTTTGATTATATTTAAAAGGCTTTGCCATTGTTAAACGTAATAAGTGGAACCCCGAAGCTGTAAGCAGAATACAAGTCATATGAACACCCACGATATAGTGTTCTTCCCCCTTCCTATAAGAAAGAATAAAAAACGCATTGCAACGAGAACAGACTGAGGTTATTTGTTGAGTGTATGTGTATACAAAACCCTTGCAATAAATGTGTCTTAAATGAATGAAAAGCATACATGCTCTGGACACAGAGCATATATCGTGTGGGTGATATCATGACTTGTATTCTGCTTACAGAATTTCACTTATTTAGTTTTACAATGTCAAAGCCTAAATCAAAATGTTCCCGTATTTCTGCAATCTATGCGCAAAATAATAACGAGTTGAGTTCTAACAAAGAATGTATTACATGCTGGTATGCTGATAGAGTAAACTATTATATGAATATGAATAGGAATATGATATAAGGTATACACTGGTCCGTCCGCGAGGTGCATTGTGCTATTATATATGCGCAAGTTACTGTTGCATAATGTAGGCTATGGCTGCTATTATTATGTAATTCATATAGGCTACCTAATAGTATATGATTTTTAGAGGCATCTATTTTGTTGTCGGTATTAGGCTAATACCGACAACAACAGGGGGGGACCCTGATGTAAACAAGACAAACATCTTTCTCAGGTCTGCATCCCCTTAACAATTGTGTGTATTGAGCCGTACTGTATTGTACCCATTCTGCAATCTGTTAAATAAAGTTTTCATTCATTCATTCATTCAAAATAGATGCCTCTAGAAATCATATTAAATCGAACACAACTAATAAAGGCATTCATATTACAGCACGGTTATAATGACACACCACCAACGCCAAACAGTGGTCAACGAACGGTCTTTATTAGTATTTTGAGCTGTCCAGGCAGAATTGCAGCAATGGTCTTAGGGAGCCGTTGATATCTGACATCACCGTGTACAAGTCAGCCTTTTATTTATCCCATAATACCGGTTGTGTCTTCTTGGTTCGACAGCGCCTCAGTGAACAATCTCCTGTGAAGTTTCTCAGAGTTCCGCTCGGGTCAGTCCATTATTTCAGATCCCATGGGGGGTGTTTCATGACCATATATGGATAATCATGCACGAGCATTGACGGTAGAACAAAGAGGTATTTATCAACACGGAGGAGCGTAGGACCTGTGTACGCACGGTTGATAAATCCCAATATTTCTGTGCGTGCACACATTCTAAATTCTGTGCTTACGTATGAAAATAGAATACTTTCTAAGAAAAATTTATAAATGAGGGCCCAGCATTCTAAAGTATAGGAATACGTGGCGGTGTTTGCAGGGCTATAACTATATTATATATTATAGCTATGGATACAGTACTATGGCCCATTTGACATCGAGTATCTATCGTTCAATATGTGAAAAAAAATGCATTTGTCATCCAATACATACGCTTTATACCGTGGTGAATATAAGTATGGTTTTAGAGCGGTCTAGGGTAATTCATGGGAGGCTGGTAATAGCCCCCAGCGTATATTATACTAAATGCATTGGCGTTCCGTCCCTACACATGCTACAATTAAAAAATCAAATGCATATGATAGGTATTATGTTCCATCATGAATGCATGAAAGGGTGGAGGGGGTAGTATCGTAATAGGAGATAGGGGTTTACCTTAACCCATATATCTAAGCTACTCTGCGTTGTGTTCTGTAATGACCCTAAAACCTATTACTAGATAAGACCCACGGTCTGTAGGACGGCCCAGGAGCAGGAAATCAATGAGAAAAGGAGAGGGTTCTATTTCCCAGATCTGTTTTATTTCAAAGTCCAAAAGTGAACAAGAATTGTCTGGTTCAATGGAAAAGGAATGTGCAATAATATCAATGAATTCAAGCACTATGCCGCTTGTCATTAATATTAGTCTAATCAAAAGTAATATCTTCAATGGAGCCTTGGTGGTGGAGCGTCGTTGATTGTTGATTTATTTGTTGCCAGGAGACAGAAAGATGGTATTCTCGTGCAGCGTCTCCAGGCAGGCCTCCCTCCATCCAGCTTTGTGCATAGAATGTTTCCAGAAGCTCCTCTGTCCATCTCTCCTGTGCATGGGATGGTTTCAAACGGCGTGTGTGTCCTGTCTATCCTGCAGGCTATTTTTAAAGAGTAAACTCCTCCTCTCGAATACGCTAGATTAATACATCAGAGGGAAGTGTCTCTACATCCTGATTGGCTAAAACATCTCGCGGCCATTTTAGATTTTTGAGTCAGCGGCCATCTGGGTAAAAAAGAGGCAGTCCTCTATTTTTAAGGACTAACTAATACTTTTGGAGTTTTTTGTATTCAAAGTATTCAACATCTAATTTGACCAACTAATAGATAAGAAATTAATTATGACTATACTTTAATACTGGGTGTAAGTTCTTTCCTGGTTTTAATTGGTACTTAGGAACTTTATTTAGCCCTATTTATCGTTTTTAACAAAGAACAAAGAAACCTATATTTTAGTTGAATATAGGTTCTTCAAATGTTAGCTATGTTAGTCCCTTTTGTTTTTAAGACAATCCTGTTGCATTTATTAATTCTATAACCTTATGTTTGACGTTAGATAACTTTCTAATTATATTACACATATCCTAACTGTATGACTGGCTGAATTAGACTTTACAACGGTGGATAAGAGTCTAGGTGTTTCCTTAACCTATTTGTTATATTCTATGTTTTAATCTATACCATTTTACTGTTTAGCTCAACTTTTAAATGGTCCTATGGGATTAAATAAAGGGTTTTAGTGATGATTACATAATTTTAGACCAAATGGCAGCCCTGTGTCAGCTTTCACACAGTTTGCCTCCTAATCAGGTCATATCGTATACTAGGGCCCCCAAACTGGTTTGAGGGGGATTTCCAATCAATAGTTGGGTGTCATCTCCTGTCACCTATTGTTCTCTTCAGCTTCGTCAACAGAGCCATCTTTTGAAATGTTAAATTCATCCTGCTAGAAACTCAGTCCTTTATTATTTTACCTGTCCCAACGTGGGGGGAGAGGAGCAGCTGCATTTACTTTAAGATTGTAATGCTAATTCACTCTGTCTCAAGTCCTGTCTTTTTAGGAAGATAGGCCAGCTAGTATTTACTGCAGCGAGACAGAGGGAAGTGGCAGAGTAATTTAATCGCCTTTTTAGAACTCTGTGCAAATTAAGAGGTGGTCTCATCCTGTGTTATCTCACCTCTCCTCTCCAGGGGGGGTTGAGACACAGTTTGAACCAGAACCTCTGACTATCTTCAGGGCATAATCTAATCAATATTACTTTACTTGTGGTCTATTTTCAAAAGCCTATCTATATTACTGATCTCCTTTTTAGTGATTTACCAATATGAGACTTGTCTAACGTGTTGTGCACTGATCATATCGAGTTCACTTCTTCCCATAGACGTCGACCTGTCTTGGGGGATCAAGATTCAACAATATTCCATATTTCATAACAGTTTGAGAAGGGAATTATACTACAGTAGTTTTTTGATGCTTTGATCGTCACCAACGGAATACGTTATGGACTAGCGTTACACACATACGCTCGGATCGCAATGAAGGCATGCTTTGATCAACGCAAGATTGATATTATATAGCCCTTACCTTGACTAGGATGTGCCCCAAAAAGAATATTCCAATGATCTGATCGCGAGTCCCAGTATTGGTGTCAATCGTGTCGCCAACATAATCCGCTACACATCATCCATCTCGAGCATTTGGCGCTCCTCAAGTCAATCGGGACAACCGCTCCCCTTGCCCGACATGGAAAAGCCCACCCGGACCCATATAATCGACGCACAGCCCAAGACACAGTTTCAAAGGGTGCTCAATACCGCCGCCTGGTAGGATGCGGCCGGTATTGCACTTTTGGGATCTCAGACTCATTCCCTATGATAACACCAGGCTCCCTGGATGGATAATGAATGGAAATATCGAATAAAAGAAATAACAATGAAAACCCGACTTTTCTCGGGTTTGGCGCTCAAGCGTCTGCGAGTTAACCCGACTTTATTCGGGTATGGCGTCCATTGAGTTAAGAGGTTGAGTCCAGGCTCAAAACACACCTTTATTCTCTAGTCTCTGTTGGTTCCTTTAAGTCCAGGCTCAAAACACAGTTTTATTCTCTAGCCTCTGTTGATTCCTATAAGTCCAGGCTCAAAACACACCTTTATTCTCTAGCCTCTGTTGGTTCCTTTAAGACAGTCCAGGCTCAAAACACACCTTTATTCTCTAGGTCCTCTGTTGTTTTTAATGTGTTGATTTGTGAATATGATCTGTTGTTGTTAATGTGTTGATTTGTTTTTAACGTGTTGATTTGTGCCTATGATCAAGTCAAGTCAAGTCAAGAGTTTTATTTGTCACGGCATACAAGTATACAATGAAATGCGGGTGGTCTTGCCCGCAACGATGTGCAATAACATATAATAGAATCCAATAGAACAACATTGTGCATAAACAAGTAACATTGTGCAATAAACAAGTAGCATATTAGGGCATATCAGTATATGTACATAAGTTATTTACAGAGCATGGAGGACATGCTACGTCCTTTGGTAGTGTCTTTCTGTACATGCTAAATTATACAATCTCCGATTATACTCTACTATTTTTAAAGTGACCTTTCCTTAGTGGCCATAAGTGTGGGCGTGTGCAGCATGAGTGTGTGCTTGCTCATGTTAAAGTGGCTGCTAGTGTGTGAGCGTGTACAGTGTGTGTGTCGTGTGTGTGCTCATGTGTGCTTGTGTGTGGAGGGTTCAGTGTTCAAGGCTCTGATGGCCTGGGGGAATAAGCTGAGCCAAAGTCTCTCTGTCCTAGTAGCTGGTCCTCGCAGGCGTCTGCCTGACCTCCGCAGCACGAACAGGCTGTTGTTGGGGTGGTGTGGGTCTTTCATTATTCTGCAGGCTCTGGATTTGCACCTCTTGTTGTATAGAACCTGCAGGGGTGGTAGTGCAATACCCGTGGTACGCTCGGCTGAGCGCACCACCACTCTTCTTGTCCTGTGCCGTGCTGTTTCCATACCAGGCAGTGATGTTTCCAGTCAAGATGCTCTCTACAGCTCCGGAGTAGAAGGACTGGAGTATCTTCCCAGATACTCTGAACTTCCTTAACTGTCTCAGGTGGTAGAGGCGTTGCTTCGCCTTTTTTACGACTGGGTCTATGTGTGTTGTCCATGTCAGGTCCTCTGCGATGTGGACCCCCAGGTACTTAAAGCTGCTCACCCTGTCCACGGTAGCCCCGTTTATCCTCAGTGGTGTGTGTGTCTCCTGCTGTCCTCTCCTATAATCCACGATCAGCTCCTTGGTTTTACCAATGTTCAGGAGCAGGCTGTTGTCCTGGCACCAGCGTTCCAGTACCTCAACCTCCTCCCGGCAGGCCTTCTCGTCGTTGTCCACTGTGTCGTCCGCGAACTTCACTATGGAGTTGGAGCTGAACTTGGCCACACAGTCATGTGTGTATAGTGAGTACAGCAGGGGGCTCAGAACACAGCCCTGGGGGGACCCGATGCTCAGGGTGATGGTGTTGGAGGTCTGACCCCCCACCCTGACCGCCTGGGGCCTTTCACTCAGAAAGTCCAGTATCCAGGCGCTCAGAGCGGAGCTCAGACCCAGCTCGATCAGCTTGTCCACCAGTCTGGTGGGGACTATGGTGTTGAACGCTGAGCTGTAGTCAATGAACAACAGTCTCACATAGCCCCCCTTCTGACGGTTCAGGTGAGAGAGGGTGCTGTGCAGTACTTGGGAGACCACATCGTCAGTGGACCTGTTTTGCCTGTATGCAAATTGCATATGATGTGTTGTTGTTAATGTGTTGATTTGTGCCTATGCACTATTGTGTGTATTGATGCTGATGTGAGCTCAGCCCTGGTCTATACAGCACGTGTTTTTAAATGTGGTTCATAAATAGATTTGACAGGTCAGAGGTGTTGAGGGGCGGGGCCTCACCTGGGACGTGTTTGTTTTGACTTGCGGCTCGTCCCTCAGGTGAGAGGCCTCCAGGAGGTGCTTGACTGCGTCCATGCGAAGGCCGTCTACCCCCTTTCCCAGCCAGAAACCAATGATGTCCTGAAGAGACAAATACATAATTTTTGGTGTTGGGGCTACACACATGTTTACATTTGGATCACTGGTCAGGCCTTTTAAGATCTTAACCCTTGTGTGCTGTTGTTGTTACTCGCTCAGTGTTCACAGGTCTGATGGACCCACAGCATTATTGGGATTGTAAAACAATGAAGCCATAACAATTCACGTAAAAATACTCAACCGATGTTAACTTGATCTCAATTACTAGTAATCTAGACAGCATATGGTTAATATTTACCATTTACCTCTGCTAGATCACATTCATCAATAAAAGTGGTATTTGTTGTTAAAATGTGATGTCTGTAAAATAAAGAATCCATTAAAATCAAGACATGAATGGAATAAATTATGTTTAACTTCATAATAATATGGATGAAACAAGGTGGAGGCAGACAGTGAAGGTACACCTTTTTGTAAAATTTCTACCATAGTTACTTGTTTTCACCTACAATTGCCACACTTTCTGACCCGAACACCACATATGTAATATAAATCTGTAGGGTGGTATAAAATGTGTTCATTTATATGTTCTTCACAGAGAATTAGCCAAGGCCAGTGAGTCTCAGGTTAAAATAATAACTCATTGTATAATTTGTTTTTCAGTAAACATTGAAAACGTGTCCCACAGAACTGAACACCACACAAGGGTTACATGTGTTTATGTTCAGTCTACAACTACATATATACCATAGTATAATAAAACACACAGTACTCTGGAGTACAAGGGTTAATTGCCTAGCTGTAATATGTAACCACACATCTATACCAGAAACGTGGATCCATCAATGGCCAGAGAGAGGGAGAGAGAGACAGAGACATTGTATGGAGTTACCCATTAGTTAGAATGACCAGGAGATGTTGGACAGGTTTATTCTATATAAGTATTATGGTTTATCTCCATAAAGTTAGCATTTCTTTTTTTAAAGTAAACAAAGTTTCAAAATCTAAAAAACTACAGTAAGCTATGCTCAGGTCATGTAATGTAAACATGGGCTAAAACCCATACTTATCATATGTAACAAATAGGTTTCAGGTTTTAAGTCATCATGCTGTTTCTCAATGTGCTTAAAAACACCCCTCAAAACCACACAACCAACTTCTCAAAACCACAACCAACCTCTCAAAACCACACAACCAACTCCTCAAAACAACAACCAATCCCTCAAAACCACAACCAACCTCTCAAAACCACACAACCAACCCCTCAAAACCACAACCAATCCCTCAAAACCACAACCAACCTCTCAAAACCACACAACCAACCCCTCAAAACCACAACCAAGCCATCAAAACCACAACCAACCTCTCAAAACCACAACCAACCCCTCAAAACCACAACCAACCTCTCAAAACCACAACCAACCTCTCAAAACCACACAACCAACCTCTCAAAACCACAACCAACCCATCAAAACCACAACCAACCCCTCAAAACCACAACCCCTCAAAACCACAACCAACCTCTCAAAACCTCACAACCAACCCATCAAAACCACAACAACCTCTCAAAACCACAACCAACCCCTCAAAACCACAACCAACCCCTCAAAACCACACAACCAACTTCTCAAAACCACAACCAACCCCTCAAAACCACAACCAACCCCTCAAAACCACACAACCAACTTCTCAAAACCACAACCAACCCCTCAAAACCACAACAACCTCTCAAAACCACAACCAACCCCTCAAAACCACAACCAACCCCTCAAAACCACACAACCAACTTCTCAAAACCACAACCAACCCCTCAAAACACAATACAGCCCTTTTGAATTGAATTGAGACAGCGAGAGAGAGAGACAGAGACGGAGAGAGACGAGGAGAGAGACAGAGAGAGACAGGAGAGACAGACAATAGAGAGACATAGAGACAGATAGACAGAGAGGCAGAGAGAGACACAGAGAGGCAAAGAGAGAGAGATGCAGAGAGAGAAAGAGACAGAGACAGAGAGAGACAGGAGAGAGAGAGTGAGTCTGCCTCAGGGAAGCTCTGGCTGCAATTGTAGCTTACCACCACCGGTATGACTGTGTATGAACGAATTATGGACTCTGTAAGCGCTCTGGGGTCACTGGGGTGTCATGAAGAGCGCTATATAAATCCAATCCACTATTATTATTATTAGAGAGACAATAGAGAGGCAGAGAGAGACAGAGAGGCAGAGAGAGACAGAGAGAGACAGGAGAGAGAGAGACAATAGTGAGGCAGAGAGAGACAGAGAGGCAGAGAGAGACAGAGAGAGAGACAATAGAGAGACATAGAGACAGAGAGACAGAGATAGAGAGGAGAGGTTGTGCTGTATTTGTGATGAGGGAGCCATAGAGACAGAACTACACTTCCTAACACAATGTGAAAATTACAGAAATATTAGGGAGGAATTCTTTCCAAAAATTTTAATAATTTTCCCAGAATTTCAAAGTATGACAGAAGTGCAGAAATTGCCATTCCTTCTGGGGGAACAGAAAGAATGTGCAGTTTTAGCTGCAAAATATGTCAATTCATGTCACAAGAAAAGGGACAACCAGTAGGACACATATACTGTATATACATGTACCATGTTTTACTCACCGCACCATCTCCTGTATTTCTTTGATCTTGTTCTGTTGATATTGTTGTTGTATTGTATAATGTTGTTTGCTGTTTATGTCATAATTGTGCTTTGGCAACATTTGTGAAATTTCATGCCAATAAAGCTTTTTGAATTGAATTGATAGAGACAGACAGGAGAGAGAGAGGCAGAGAGACAGACAGGAGAGAGAGAGACAGAGAGGCAGAGAGAGACAGAGAGAGAGACAGAGAGGCAGCTATTCTTACCAGCATCTCTTTGCGAACCAGAGGGTTTCTGAAGTTGAGGTCTGGCTGCTCTTTGAGGAACTGGTGCAGGTAACACTGTCCTCGCTCTTCATCATAGCTCCACGACGAGTTCCCAAACACACTCAACTGAAAGGAGAGGAGAGGGGAGAGGAGAGGAGAGGAGGGGTGGGGAGAGGGGAGGGGAGGGGAGAGGAGAGGAGGGGTGGGGAGAGGGGAGAAGAGAGGAGAGGGGAGGAGGGGTGGGGAGAGGGGAGGGGTGGGGAGAGGGGAGGGGAGAGGAGAGGGGAGGAGGGGTGGGAATAGAAAAGAAGAGAGGGGAGAGGAGAGAAGAGAGGGGAGGAGAGGGGAGGACCGGGGAGGAGAGGAGAGGGGAGGAGGAGAGAGGAGGGGTGGGGTGAGGAGAGGGGAGAGGAGAGGAGAGAAGAGAGGGGAGGAGAGGAGAGAGGGGAGGGGAGAGGAGAGGAGGGGTGGGGAGGGGAGGGGAGAGAAGGTGTGGGGAGGGGAGAAGAGGAGAGGAAAAGAGGGGAGGAGAAGGGAGATGAGGCGAGTGGAGAGGGGTGGGGAGGAGAGAGGATGGGTGGGGAGAAGAGAGGGGAGAAGAGAGGAGGGGAGGAGAGGAGAGAGGAAAAGAGGAGAGGGGAGGAGAGGGGATTTAATTGAAGAATTCCTGTGCCCCAGTCATCTTTAACCCCTTGTAGTGTAACAGCGATGTGGCGTCTGGGACGTCCCACGACACCCCGAAGAGAAGCATGTGGTCAAGACACAGTCTGCTGGTCAAGACACAGACTGCTGGTCAAGACACAGTCTGCTGGTCAAGACACAGACTGCTGGTCAAGACACAGTCTGCTGGTCAAGACACAGACTGCTGGTCAAGACACAGTCTGCTGGTCAAGACACAGACTGCTGGTCAAGACACAGTCTGCTGGTCAAGACACAGACTGCTGGTCAAGACACAGACTGCTGGTCAAGACACAGACTGCTGGTCAAGACACAGTCTGCTGGTCAAGACACAGTCTCCCAGCCAAGACGTTATGTTATGATGCTATGATGACCTAATCTGACAGGATGACCATCGTGAAAGACAATAATAAGTAGTTGGATCCCGGCATAAGAGCTACACAAACATTCTATGGCCTCATGAAGTCAGAGCCCCATTCATTGTCTATGGAGCAGCGTCAGATTTTACATCCCAGTGACATCACTGATAGGATGGTTCTCTCTGATTTCTAGCTTTAGGGGAGAGTGGTGCATCTTCACAAATACTGACTGAACTGTCCTGGGGCACAGGAAGAACATACTGACTGAACTGTCCTGGGGCACAGGAAGAACATACTGACTGAACTGTCCTGGGGCACAGGAAGAACATACTGACTGAACTGTCCTGGGGCACAGGAAGAACATACTGACTGAACTGTCCTGGGGCACAGGAAGAACATACTGACTGAACTGTCCTGGGGCACAGGAAGAACATACTGACTGAACTGTCCTGGGGCACAGGAAGAACATATTGACTGAACTGTCCTGGGGCACAGGAAGAACATACTGACTGAACTGTCCTGGGGCACAGGAAGAACATACTGACTGAACTGTCCTCAGGAAGAACATACTGACTAAACTGTCCTGGGACACAGGAAGAACATACTGACTGAACTGTCCTGGGGCACAGGAAGAACATACTGACTGAACTGTCCTCAGGAAGAACATACTGACTAAACTGTCCTGGGATACAGGAAGAATATACTGACTGAACTGTATTGTATAGTAGTGTACATAAGACCCAGTGCCTCATCTGTAGCTTAACACTGTATTGCACTATCGCAGGACCTTAGCATGTCTTTTACCATGCATTTTAAACTTTATGTACATTATACCTGTTATGTCTTATTCTTATTACTTGTATTATTGCACAATCGCTGCGGGCATGACCACCTGCATTTCACTGTATGCCGTGACAAATAAAACTCTTGACTTGACTTGAACTGTCCTGGAGCACAGGAAGAACATACTGACTGAACTGTCCTGGGGCACAGGAAGAACATACTGACTGAACTGTCCTGGGGCACAGGAAGAACATACTGACTGAACTGTCCTGGGGCACAGGAAGAACATACTGACTGAACTGTCCTGGGGCACAGGAAGAACATACTGACTGAACTGTCCTGGGGCACAGGAATAACATACTGACTGAACTGTCCTGGGGCACAGGAAGAACATACTGACTGAACTGTCCTCAGGAAGAACATACTGACTGAACTGTCCTGGGGCACAGGAATAACATACTGACCGAACTGTCCTGGGACACAGGAAGAACATACTGACTGAACTGTCCTGGGGCACAGGAAGAACATACTGACTGAACTGTCCTGGGGCACAGGAAGAACATTCTGACTGAACTGTCCACAGGAAGAACATACTGACTGAACTGTCCTGGGGCACAGGAAGAACATACTGACTGAACTGTCCTGGGGCACAGGAAGAACATACTGACTGAACTGTCCTTAGGAAGAACATACTGACTGAACTGTCCTGGGGCACAGGAATAACATACTGACTGAACTGTCCTGGGGCACAGGAAGAACATACTGACTGAACTGTCCTGGGGCACAGGAAGAACATACTGACTGAACTGTCCTGGGGCACAGGAAGAACATACTGACTGAACTGTCCTGGAGCACAGGAAGAACATACTGACTGAACTGTCCTGGGGCACAGGAAGAACATACTGACTGAACTGTCCTGGGGCACAGGAAGAACATACTGACTGAACTGTCCTGGGGCACAGGAAGAACATACTGACTGAACTGTCCTGGGGCACAGGAAGAACATACTGACTGAACTGTCCTGGGGCACAGGAAGAACATACTGACTGAACTGTCCTGGGGCACAGGAAGAACATACTGACTGAACTGTCCTGGGGCACAGGAATAACATACTGACTGAACTGTCCTGGGGCACAGGAAGAACATACTGACTGAACTGTCCTCAGGAAGAACATACTGACTGAACTGTCCTGGGGCACAGGAATAACATACTGACCGAACTGTCCTGGGACACAGGAAGAACATACTGACTGAACTGTCCTGGGGCACAGGAAGAACATACTGACTGAACTGTCCTGGGGCACAGGAAGAACATTCTGACTGAACTGTCCACAGGAAGAACATACTGACTGAACTGTCCTGGGGCACAGGAAGAACATACTGACTGAACTGTCCTGGGGCACAGGAAGAACATACTGACTGAACTGTCCTTAGGAAGAACATACTGACTGAACTGTCCTGGGGCACAGGAATAACATACTGACTGAACTGTCCTGGGGCACAGGAAGAACATACTGACTGAACTGTCCTGGGGCACAGGAAGAACATACTGACTGAACTGTCCTGGGGCACAGGAAGAACATACTGACTGAACTGTCCTGGAGCACAGGAAGAACATACTGACTGAACTGTCCTGGGGCACAGGAAGAACATACTGACTGAACTGTCCTGGGGCACAGGAAGAACATACTGACTGAACTGTCCTGGGGCACAGGAAGAACATACTGACTGAACTGTCCTGGGGCACAGGAAGAACATACTGACTGAACTGTCCTGGGGCACAGGAAGAACATACTGACTGAACTGTCCTGGGGCACAGGAAGAACATACTGACTGAACTGTCCTGGGGCACAGGAAGAACATACTGACTGAACTGTCCTGGGGCACAGGAAGAACATACTGACTGAACTTTTTATCGGCCGATATTGGCATAGAAATGTGATATCGGAAAATATCGGTATCGGTTTTCAATTATTTATTTTTTAACATTTATTTAACCTTTATTTACCCAAGCAAGCAAGTAAGAACAAATTATTGTTTTATTTATTGTCAAAGTATGCATAATGTTGTGTTAATTACACAACAAGAGATATGTAATGTTAATTACCTGAAACTATTCAGTTTTTTGGGGGGGGGGGGGGGGACCCTGCATATATCGGTATTGGTTGATATCGGTATCGGAAATTAAGAGTTGGACAAGATCGGTATATCGGTATCGGTAAAAAAGCCAATATCGAGCATCCCTAACCAGGTCACAATGCTAGCTGTAGTGTGGTGACCATGAGTGTCACTGCTCCTCTGGAAGTGGTCTTTGAGGTACTCTGGTGCTCTGTTGGTACATTATGGACCACTTTGAACTGCAGTTGAACTGACCTATCCTTCAGGGGAAGCTAACCCAGCTGCTGGCCATGTCGAGTCACTAAACCTCAAGTCTGAGTCGAGTCTCGAGTCCTCAGTGTCCAAGTCCAAGTCTGCTAAATACAAAAAAAAATTGATGCATGATGTTCAGCAAACGACCAGTCAGAATCACTAGATCTAGTGTTTCTGGGGGGGGAGAAACTGGAATTGGTTTCCCATTTCAAGTACCTCTGCATCATCTGGGACTCGAACCTATCCTTTAAGAAACATGTCAAAAAAGTGAAACACACAATTAATTTTAATTTAGTTAATTTTAGACAAATCCGGCCTTTTTAACAGTTGATGCTGCAAAAACGTATCTTCATTGCATGATATTCTCACATATTGAATACTGCTTCACAAACTGGTCATTTGCTGGTGTCACTGTCATGAAACACATCGAACAGCTTTATCATAGAGCCATCAAGGTATTTGCCAGGAAACCATTGGCATACCACCATTGCAATATTTTGAAACAATATAGCTTTTTGAGCTTTGAAAATGTCAGTCTTAAAAAGCTCTTGTTTCATCTAAAAATGCCTACATGGACTAGCTCCCCCTCCTGTACAGGAATTCATCTACAAAAAAAGAAACACTGGACTCTGCACCAGGTCAGACACCAGAGGTGACTGCATGGTCCAACGTAGACTGACCATGTTTGGCCAAAACGTCCTGTCCATAAAAGGCAGTCAAACATGGAACAGTCTCCCCATTTCCATAAGGGAAAGCCCCACCCTTGCTTCTTTTAGAGGGCAACTAAAAAAATGGCTGAAGTCCAACCAGTCATGTGAACACATGTGACATGCTGTTATGTATTTGTACATTTTTTTGACTGTTTTTTTATGTGTCCTGTTTTTATGTATTTGTACATTTCTTACTGTTTCTATGAGTCCTGTTTTTATGTTTGGGGACAACGGATGGAAATTAGCCTGGTGCTAAATCCGGCAATTTTTACACTCCACAGTGTTCATAAATTTTGCATTGTCCCGTCCAAATAAACGGAAAAAAATAAAAATAAAAATAAAAAAATCACCAAAGAAGAGCCAGAGTCGAGTCCCCATTACCGTAGTCCGAGTCCAAGTCATCAAGGTTGAGTCCACTCCACTCTGGCAGTTAGCAAACGTTAACTGATCCCCAACTGATTACATCTCACTTACATGTCTGGGTGCGTCCTTGACAGATGTCTGTTGAAGTGTGAGGTCGTCCCGGTCTAGTTTGTTTACATATGGAACATCTAGCAGTGCTCTTGCTGGAATTTGATGTAAAATCTGTGTAAGCAAAGCGACGTGAGTCGGCATGTAGGTGGAACACACATGTCTGCCCTTGCACAAAATTAAATAATGTTACGGTAATATAGCCATCAATATCTTATGCCAAATAATTAGGGCCTATTACAAAATAAATAATAAATAAATAACTATTTATCAATTAACAAGTCCGAGTCTGCACCTTCCGAGTCTGAATGCAGTCAATGCTCGAGTCCAAGTCCGAGTCATCAGTGCTCAAGTCCAAGTTGAGTCACGAGTCCTGAAGATCAGCCCAGGACTCGAGGACTACAACACTGACTGAAGATCAGCCCAGGACTCGAGGACTACAACACTGACTGAAGATCAGCCCAGGACTCGAGGACGACAACACTGACTGAAGATCAGCCCAGGACTCGAGGACTACAACACTGACTGAAGATCAGTCCAGGACTCGAGGACGACAACACTGACTGAAGATCAGCCCAGGACTCGAGGACTACAACACTGACTGAAGATCAGTCCAGGACTCGAGGACGACAACACTGACTGAAGATCAGCCCAGGACTCGAGGACTACAACACTGACTGAAGATCAGCCCAGGACTCGAGGACTACAACACTGACTGAAGATCAGCCCAGGACTCGAGGACTACAACACTGACTGAAGATCAGCCCAGGACTCGAGGACTACAACACTGACTGAAGATCAGCCCAGGACTCGAGGACGACAACACTGACTGAAGATCAGCCCAGGACTCGAGGACGACAACACTGACTGAAGATCAGCCCAGGACTCGAGGACTACAACACTGACTGAAGATCAGCCCAGGACTCGAGGACTACAACACTGACTGAAGATCAGCCCAGGACTCGAGGACGACAACATTGACTGAAGATCAGCCCAGGACTCGAGGACTACAACACTGACTGAAGATCAGCCCAGGACTCGAGGACGACAACACTGACTGAAGATCAGCCCAGGACTCGAGGACGACAACACTGACTGAAGATCAGCCCAGGACTCGAGGACTACAACACTGACTGAAGATCAGCCCAGGACTCGAGGACGACAACACTGACTGAAGATCAGCCCAGGACTCGAGGACGACAACACTGACTGAAGATCAGCCCAGGACTCGAGGACTACAACACTGACTGAAGATCAGCCCAGGACTCGAGGACTACAACACTGACTGAAGATCAGCCCAGGACTCGAGGACGACAACACTGACTGAAGATCAGCCCAGGACTCGAGGACTACAACACTGACTGAAGATCAGCCCAGGACTCGAGGACGACAACACTGACTGAAGATCAGCCCAGGACTCGAGGACTACAACACTGACTGAAGATCAGTCCAGGACTCGAGGACGACAACACTGACTGAAGATCAGTCCAGGACTCGAGGACTACAACACTGACTGAAGATCAGCCCAGGACTCGAGGACTACAACACTGACTGAAGATCAGCCCAGGACTCGAGGACGACAACACTGACTGCTGGACATGCTGTGTTCCTACACAGTGCCTTGAGGACAGCCCCAGCACTAGCTTGACTCGTTTATTCTGGGAAACCTGTCTCTTTTTAAAAAAAAATCTAAGAGTCTGAACATGAGAAAGTTCTTGATGCTAAAACTTTGAAAAGGAGCTACTTTCTGAATTGAAAGTGAGATTGACTGCAGCCATTTCTGTGATAAAAACACCAACCCATCCCACCCGACTTGATTGAATGACCATTTCAATGATCTCTCTATTTGCTCCATTCTAGTAATGTTGTGTTGGGGTCATTTTGTATCTCTCAATGTCTCTGAACGTTTTTGGTTTTGTTTTTTTGAGTTTGTTTTTCTTGGTATGTTTGTTTACATTATGTAGTTGCCTTTATTACTTTATTTTACGGATTTACAGTGGATTTACCGTAGGCGTATATATACTCACATATTGTTGTTGTTGTTACTGTCCTGTAAATGTCTCTGTATTGTCATTTTGTATGTTTTGAATATTGGAAAATATAAATAAAATATAAAAAAAAAAATTAAAACACACCAACCCAGTTATTGGGCTTGGGTCCGTTGAGGTTGCAGTCGGCCCAGACGTAGTAGTCCTTGTAGTGATCGTGCCCGGTCCGACTGAGGTTGAACCAGCGGTGCCGGTCGCTGGTGTGGTTGGGAATGAAGTCCATGATCAGCTTCAAGCCTGGAGGACACAGACACAGGTTGGGATAGATAGACACTGGCTGAATGTATCTTCATCTGAACTGAGTTTAGAAAATAACTGGGATTATCCTTTATACAGGATAGTTTGGATTTTTGAACATTAAGTTATATGAAATACATGCCAGTAGTAAAGCAAAGCTGCTAGCTTACTCACCAGGCCCTGTGGGCGGAGTTCTGGCCAAAACGTTTAAATCCAAAGTTTAACCCTTTCACTACCACACTACCAAAAGGTTAACCCTTTCACTGCGACAATACAGAAGGTTAGCCCTTTCACTGCCACATGACAAAGGGTTAACCCTTTCACAACCACACGGCAGAAGGTTAACCCTTTCACTACCACACTACAGACGGTTAACAGTCTGTAGTGTGGTAGTGAAAGGGTTAACCTTCTGTAGTGTGGTAGTGAAAGGATTCAATTGTATTGTACCATGCTATTATTTAAGTACCAAAGAGGTACCATGGCGATGCATAACCTGAAAACTGAAATGACCATCAAACTACCAGGATTCTTTTTAATAAATGGTAAATGATAAATGGCTGCATTTATATAACAGCTTTTATCCAAAGCGCTTTACAATCTGTTCCTCACATTTTTACCCATTCACTCACACATTCACACACCGATCGCAGAGGCAACCATTCAAGGTGCCAACCTGCTCATCGAGAGCAGTTAGGGCTTAAGTGTCTTGCTCAAGGACACATCGTCACAAGGCCCGGGAGGAGCGGGAATCGAACCGGGAACCTTCTGATTACCCGACGACCGCTCTACCTCGCAAACCACTGTCGCCCCGCCACCACCATTTCATCTCATCTCAACACGGTCCTGGGAAGTTCAACTGATTCCAGCATACTTTGATAACTCCCCCCTCCTCCACATGCACACACACGCACACACACACACACACACACCTTTGTCGTGCATGTCCGCCAGCAGGTTGTCGAAGTCCTCCATGGTCCCGAACAGCGGGTCGATGGCTCTGAAGTCCTCCACGTCGTAGCCGAAGTCTCTCATGGGAGACAGGTAGACCGGACCGATCCAGACCGACTTGATGTTAAGGTACAGGAAGTGATCTAACTGCTGCCTGATACCTGATATACAAACAACAAGGAAACTATGACGCACAACACACACACAATATAGTAGCCTATATAATGCTGCGCTGCAGCCTGCGCACATATATTTTATATACATTTCCCAGCATAACATTTGGGAAGGCGTAGCCTACCCTAGCCTTCATTACCCGCCGCCAATGGTTACACTGTAGTTGACTATATATAAAAAACAAAAAAAGGGAATATGTGTGTGTGTGTGTGTGTGTGTGTGTGTGTGTGTGTGTGTGTGTGTGTGTGTGTGTGTGTGTGTGTGTGTGCGTGCGTGCGTGCGTGCGTGCGTGCGTGCGTGCGTGCGTGCGTGCGTGCGTGCGTATAAATTCAGTGGCTGGTGTTGACATGGTAACTGTAACTATGGGAGCCTGGTCCAGGTTTCTCCTGCCATAATCGGCAACAAATCCTGTTTGTAACAATTGTATTTAATCTACCCAGTTAAATGTGTGACCAACTGACCATAGACCCACTCTGTGGAGAGAGAAAAAAGATATTTGGAAATCATTTCTGTCAAATCTGACCTGAACTGTTGTTTGTAGACAGACGTGTATTTCCACTGTGTGGCCTGTAGGTCTACTGTATAGTGAGAAGTGCAGCACTGAGTGCAACTATCTGACCCTTTTCATACTGTCCACTCTCTGATAATAACACGTTAATAACGAGCTGTGCATGAAGAGCTATGGGGAAAAAAAGATGATCAAGCATAATTAATTCTATATAACGAGATGAGGATAATAAACTAATAATAATAAATAGTCAAAACACGGAGTCATCCCGTTTGGCTAAAGTATAATGCTATGATTTGGCCAATGGAAAGATCGCTCTGCTTTCCAAGAACGATTAACCCTTTCACTGCCGCACTGCCAAAACGGTTAACCCTTTCACTGCGGCGACACACAGAATGTTAACCCTTTCACTGCCACACGACAGCCGGTTAACCCTTTCACTGCCACGCGACAGAAGGTCAACCCTTTACTATCACACAACCGACGGCGACCAGTAACGGGTTAACCTTCTGTCGTGTGGCAGTGAAAGGGTTCAAGGGACCTTCTCTCCAGGGTTTCCCTATACTGCACCTTTGATGTCTCCGACCCCGTCGCCGTCGGAGTCTCTGAAGGAGCGGGGGTACACCTGGTAGACCGGAGACTCCTGCCACCAGCTGAGGCAGCGGGGAGACAGCGCGATCACCGTGACCGTCAGCGCCACGAGCGCCAGCGTGAGGGCCACGATCAGCCAGAACAGGACCTCCCGGGGCACCCGGTACCGGGCCTGCCGCGAGTACAGCAGCAGCACCTCTTTGGGCATCCCGGCGTACGGCTTGATCTGCGTGTACTCGTCCAAGTCCACGCCGCTGGTGGTCTCGCCAGGGTCGCCTGGGGTCGTCGTCTCCCGGTAGCCGGAGTTTCTGATGCCTGTCAGCTCCACGGAGCCCGGCGCGGGGTCCCTGTTGAGGCTCATTGTGGGTTCAAGTGCTCCAGGAAACACCGGTCCGTTAGGATAGTCGTGCTTCGAGAGTCAGCCAGAGAGACAACGTGAGACCGCCGTGATGTATGGAGTCAGAATAATATGTAATCACCCTCAGTTAAAGGGTCATAGTGCAATCTCTCTCTCTCTCTCTCTCTCTCTCTCTCTTCTCTCTCTCTCTCTCTCTCTCTCTCTCTCTCTCACATGCACACATACCTCCTCTCTCTCTCTCTCTCTCTCTCTCTCTCTCTCTCTCTCTCTCTCTCTCTCTCTCTCTCTCTCTCTCTCTCTCTCTCTCTCACATGCACACATACCTCCTCTCTCTCTCTCTCTCTCTCTCTCTCTCTCTCTCTCTCTCTCTCTCTCTCTCTCTCTCTCTCTCTCTCTCTCTCTCTCTCTCTCTCTCTCACATGCACACATACCTCCTCTCTCTCTCTCTCTCTCTCTCTCTCCTCTCTCTCTCTCTCTCTCTCTCACACATATTTCCGACTCCCTTCTCACATGCACACATACCTCTTTCTCTCACTCATTTTCTTGCTCACACACACACACACACACACACACACACCACACACACACACACACACACACACACACACACACACACACACACACACACACACACACACACACACACACACACACACACACACACACACGCACACACACACAAGCTAGGCTCTCTCTCTCTCCCTCTCTCTCTCTCACACACACACAGGCGTAGTGGCTCTCTCTCTCTCACACACACACGCACACACACACACACACACACACACACACACACACACACACACACACACACACACACACACACACACACACACACACACACACACACACACACACACACACACACACACACACACACAGAAGCCTAGACTCACTCTCTCTCACACACACACAGCCTAGGCTCTCTCTCTCTCTCTCTCTCTCTCTCTCTCTCTCTCTCTCTCTCTCTCTCTCTCTCTCTCTCTCTCTCTCTCTCTCTCTCTCTCTCTCTCTCTCTCTCTCTCTCTCTCTCTCTCTCTCTCTCACACACACGCACACACACAGGCCACAGGTCTCTCTGTCTCACACTCAAACACAGCATGGCCAGTGTGGAATGTGGGAAACCGGAGAGGAGGAGGACATGGTTAGAGATTAGAGACCTGCTTGCTCTCTTGGTCGGAGGACGTCTCATAAAATAACCAACTATAAACATAAACCTGAGTGGTGTGTTTTATAAACCCTATGAATGAATGACTTTGCATTCAGAGTTATTTGGAATCAGCTGTATGTTGGGAAGTTTAAAGGGGCACTTCACCAAAAAAACGATTTAGATTTATTTTAGTCTCACACACATCCAAAAACTCTAAACAGGTTTGCACACATTCATTTAGTTTGACAGTTCTTGAGAGTGAATGAGTTTGAATATGGCCACCGGTGATGTCATCAGGGACATTGATTCAAATTAGGGCTGTCAGTTTATCGCGTTAATTAGATTAATTAATTACACAGCAAATGATCGCGTTATGAAAATTAACTCAAAATTGATTAAACATTTTTTATTCTCATTAATTCCATAAGAACGTAGAATAAACATTTACAAACTATTTTTTAAAATAGTCCGTTTGCATGTTCTTGGTATCTGATTTTAGGGACATCTATGGATCTCAGGGAATGTATTCCCAGTGTCAGAAATACTGTGTCTGTTACTAGGCTTGAGTAAATTGTAATGAACCAAATGAGAAAATCAATTCAATTTTTTTTTACTGTGAATAACACCATGCTAAAATTAACCAGACCTGAAAAATCTAAGCAAATGAATAAAGGGAAGATGATTAAACAGAAGGTTTTGTACTCAATTCTGCCATCCGGACACATGCTATTTGAAATATGATTATAGAATATAAAATATCAGGCCTAAAATGGTTATGCGATTAAAATGTGATTAATTAGATTAATTAATTACAAATCCTGTAATTAATTAGATAAATTGTTTTAATCGCCTGACAGCACTAATTCAAACTCATTCACCCTGTTTGTGCAAAACTGCTTAGAGTTTTGGATGTCTGTGAGATTATGTGCAAAATAAATCAGAATCGTTTTTTGGTGCAGTGCCCCTTTAGGTTCAAATGCAATCAGTTACAGATGGCAGATTATCTGCTTATAATTGTAATTAGTAATGTAATATATGAATACAATAATTCTTACTAACATTGTACTGTATAGTTTACTGTGTTCCATCAATATTCTACCAGTTCTAAAGCTGAACAGTAACATGTAAGCCCTCAAAACCCACCTTTTTACCCTTTACTCCTTCCTCTCTCACCTTTTATATAATTTGTTATTGTTTATTTTTTTCTACTAAAACTGTATTGTTTATTTTGCTCTGTAAATAGTCTTTGAGCATTCGGAAAAGCGCTATACAAATTTGATGTATTATTGGGTCTCATTCCCCAAACTTTTCCAAAGAGTTCTCTTGGAAGACTTATCTTGGAACCGACTGAGACAGAATCAATGACAAGTTCACTCTGAGTCCCCAACGTGCTGGTAATATGTTTTAAGTGGCTCAAACGGTCGCACCTGTGACATCTGCTTGGGGAATGACACCATGTCTTAAACACGAACGCGCGTTCCCGTCTAGATCATTTGCATACAAAACAATGCCTCCAGAGCTCCTTATAAGGCAACTAATGACGCAGCCGCGTGAAAATGGAATGGCGGAAGTGCCTTGCGAGTCTTGCGACGCATCAAAATTAGATTAGATTAATGTTTGACGGTTTGACAGCAATATGTAGCAGACGCGTTTGGTCACAGCTCCGCTCCCGTCAACGTTAATTTAGTTTAAAAACCTTATTTGAACAACACTAATGAGTTTAAACCACATCGTATATATTAAATAAGACCTTCTACTAACTATATCAAAAGAAATAAAGATTCAACATGGGACCTAAGGATGAGAAAAAGAGTGGAAAGAAACTCGGAGTAGAAAGTACAACGGCGCACGTTATGACACGCTCTTCGAGGGATACAGCAGCCGCCAATACAACAGTACCGTTGTTGACTAGCCCCGTCGGGGAGACAGTAGCGGATAATATACCGGGACCGACGACGACTAGCCCCGAGAGGGTGACAGCAGACGACATTATAACGGTAACGGCGGGGACAAACACTGTGAGAGAGAAAGCAGTGGAATTTGAGAAGAAAATTTCCGTCAAATCCACTGTGTCCCCCAATGCTCCTACAACCTCAACGGATACAAGCAGGGAAGATACACAACCCGATTTCAAGTCTCTGACTAACCTGATTAAGGATCAGATACAAGCAGGGAAGGATCAGATGGACGCTTTCAAATTACACATTGACGAATTCAAATTACACATCGATGCTAAATTCGAAGAGGTTAAAAAAGCGGCCGCGGAACAGGCCGGGCGAATTACTGCAGTGGAGAACACGGTGCTAGGAATTACATTGAAAGTCCAGGAGAACGAGAAGACTGTTCTCGATGGATTCACAGAGGTAGCGGAGGAGATAAAACAGGTGGAAAAAGCGCTTCGGAAGAAAATACAAGACATCAAAGAGGAAGCAATGGAGAGGCGGCTCGAGACCGAACGTTACTACCGTAGAAATAATATCCGTATTGTGGGATTGGATGAATCAGTCAATTGCACAGACGGCATATTTCCAACAGTGTTAGCAGGAATTCTAGGTAAACATATCCTACCCACAGCGCCGTTAGTGGACCGATGTTATAGAGTCGGTACACAAGACCTAAAAGGCAACGGGCCGAGGGTTATCATTGCTACTCTGCGCAAGACAGAAATAAGAGACGCGATCATCAGAGGGGCACGCAATCAATGGGGGAAACTGAAATATGGTGACAAACCAGTATCTTTCTACGAGGATCTATGCAAGGAGGCCATTGCTCTACGTGTCCCCTACAAAGTTGTGTTGCAGAGGCAAGAAATCTTAAGCCAAGCCTTCGGTACCCAGCCCTTCTATCCATCTTGGGGGAAGATGGTAATAGACTCGGATTACGCTCGCCTAAAGCCGCCGATGAATACATGAAGCAACATGAAACTGGTCCCCCGGGGCCGGTCGCAACATAGGCTCGAATCAGAAGACAAGCCTACTCATCTTTCTCTTTTTCACAATTTTCTTTTTCTCTTTTTATTTTATTATTTTTATTAGAATGACTTTACCACGGCTCAACAAAAGCAACAGCTGATATGCATGTTGGCAACACTGAGGCCCCGTCCACACGAACGCTGGTTTTAATATAACCATGATTGTATGTGCGCAGTTGCACTGTTCGGCCACACACAACCGGGGATTTGCTACACTGCAACCGCGGTCTTTGAAACCGGTGGCCAGGGTGAAGTTGTGCGGTTTTGCAGTTGCGTGTGGGCATAGCAACCGAGGTTATTCCCAGTGTTTACAGCAGAGCTGTCGCAATTATTTCCCATGTTCACGGCAGACCGCGGGGTAGAGAGATTATAGCAGAGCCAACTACACCAGTGTTTACAGCAGTCCCAAGTAGCGTTATATGAAAATGATTGTAACAAACTTTTGTTCGAAACGTATCGTCTGTGTTGAAGAGTGTTGTGATCGACTGATGTCTTGTCGCATTCCTGACCTGACGCTGAGAGTAAACATGTAGCTGCAGCTAAACTAAACTCATGTGTTGTCAAGTTATTGTTATAAAGAACCCAGTCCAGACTGCATCCCCTTAACAATTGTTTGTATTGAGCCGTATTGTATTGTACCCATTCTGCTATGTGTTAAATAACGTTTACATCCATTTCATATCGGTAACGTTACCACATTACGTTAGCATTTAAGCTATATACTATACATGGATATAGCCATTCACATTAGCATGTAGCTAACAACACCGGCGGTCTTTTGTGAGACTAAACTATCCGCTCTTGGTGGTAAATTGTGTTGCTGATGGTTTTGTTTCATCAACAAAATGAGAGGCAGAACACAGTGAATGTATCCGTTTGTTTATTGCAGTTTCTTTCTTTGCTGAAAATAATATGTTCCGTTGGCAAAATGATCCAGTCCAGCTGTGCTTCTAAACAGGAAGTTTACTTCTTCTTCTTCAGTGAATTAATGGCAGATCGCAACCCAACAGGAAGTTTAGTGAGCGTACAGCCTTTTCTGATTGGTTGAAATGGCCTTCATGTCTGAACAACATCGCCGCCTACTGTTTTGGCATTGTACTAAATGTATCGGTTACTGGGTTCCCAGCTCTGCCGTGAGTACGCAGTTATACACGGTTGTTCGCCTGTGTTCACCGTGTGGACGGAGTTTTATTTTTTCAAACTTCGGTCATATTAAATCCAAACCCTCGTGTGGACAGGGCCTGAGGCACAAAGTGTTTAATACGGAACGATAGGCACTATATTTATAGACTTCTGGTTTCTGAGGAGGCAATAATCCAATAATGACATTGGGAACAATCTGGAATATTCTGGACTCTTCTCTCGACTACTCAGAGACACAATGGAATATGCTTGAAAACACTAGTAGGTCATAAATTCTGGACAGGAAGAACATTCTGGAACATAACAGCAGTGTTTACGAATTTACAAGGGTATTCTACAACCTTCTAGAATATACTGTTCTCCTACAATGAAGGCCTGTAACTTTAACATCCGGTATGTATATGGGAAGTTCAATAAGGTTTTAAAAACATCAGCCTCACCTAAAGGTATAAGCATGACAAGTAGAGGGGAGGCCGAGTCAGTCTAAAGTGAACTTGATTGATCCATGTTGGCAGACTACACAATTCTTTGTGTGTAATATCTAGTTATTATGTTGAGTCAAAATACGTTTGTTGGCCAGCCGTCTGTTGGTCATCGGTGTTCGTAATCTTACATTTAGATTCAATGTTTGCTCATGCATATCTTGGGACACCTCTAGCTGATAAACCAATCAGGATACAGAAACGGGAAGTACGGACCCCAAAATTGTCAACAAGAACGGAGAATCTGACTGGAACGCTAGCTGTATTATACATCGCAACATGGACAGTAAATACTATTGTAATAAAACGTTCAAAACTATGTTCAATTTGTGTATTGTTTTGTTACTATATAAGATTGTATTTCGCACTGTATTAACCATAACGACGTCACAGATGAGCTTTAGATGGTTAACGTGATATTAACGTTAGATCCGACGGTCCGACCTAAATACTATTGTAATAAAACGTTCAAAACTATGTTCAACTTGTGTTTTGTTTCTTACTATAAGATTGTATTTCGCACTGTATTAAGCCATATCGATGTCAGGTGAGCTTTCTAGCCATTAGATTGTTAACGTGATATTAACATTAGATCTACGACCACAATTTGATTCCAAGTTTTTACATACCTCACTTTGTTGGTCTCTCACGAAAGTCTTTCTCTGGACTGCAAATATACTGTCTCATAAATATACTCTTCCAATATATAAATATACATATAAATATATTGTTTTAGATGCTGTTGTCACTATGAATTACAAATGAGGGACCCTGATGTAAACAAGACAAACGTCTTTCTCTGGTCTGCATCCCATCTGCAATTGTTCTGGACTCTTTGTATCATAAACAGTACTGTATTTGCAAATCTGGTATGTCATAATTAAATGTATAGATGTAGCAGTAGGCCTACTGTATCTGTATGTCATATATGTTATGATGAATTGAAAATGGGGGACCCTGATGTAAACAAGATGAAAGTCTTTCTCTGGTCTGCATCCCCTTAACAATTGTGTGTATTGAGCTGTACTGTATTGTACCCATTCTGCAATCTGATACAGTTTTCAATTAATGTCAGACGTCCTCTCCATTAAAAAAATGATTGAATTGCTCAGAATTTTAAATTATGTCCCCAATAGGACATAATAATATTAATATTATTCCCCAGTATGACACAATAAACACAATGAATGCTACCAAAGAGAATGCTATATGCAATTTGTGTATAAAGTGTGTATTAATCCTGTAACATGAGTCAAGGTCAGATCTAGCCTGGCATAGAGAACAGAATGTTGATTTTTTGATGTTCAAGTTTCTTTATTAGTTGTCATACAGAAGTACAGAATACTTTTATATAAAATGCTTCTTTCTGTTTTGCTCCAGAGATTGTGCTAGATAAAAATAGATAAGTATAAAATAGAAGTCAAGTACGTAGACAATTGTTCAATATATACATACAATGTACAATGCAGAGTAGAAAAGTAACTGAGTTACAATACAATATACTATACAGTACAATGCAGAAATGGGATGAGGTACAATTTACAGTAAGGTGTAATGAGGTATGGGTTGTAGTGCAAATTCTTTGCCAATAAATATAAAGTGTGTTTAGGTGTTCTAAAGTGGGTGCTGCAGTCAGTTGTTTGTTTAATAGTGAGTGTGTGCGTATGGATGTGTGTGCTGTGAGTGCATTTGATGGTTGTTACATAGTGTTATTGTCATTTGTATGTGTGTAATGTGTAACTAGTACAGTGGAGGGGTGTCCAGTCCAGGGCCCAGAGAGTAGAGAGCTGTGTGAGTCGTCCCCGGACAGCTTATGTGAGACCATCCTTGTTCAAAAGTTGAGCTCTTGCAGATTAGCCTGGCCCCACTTCTATCCAGAACAATATATAAAGGGACTGCACATTGTTTATTCACTGTGCTGTTTACCATGGCCTCTCATTCAATCATGATATTCATTGTTTTGGGAAATACAGGTCCTGCAGTTGCCACTCTGATAATGGTTCTTGATATAGAGCAGTCACCTCAAGAGCTCAATCTTTGAGCTTGCATGATTGATTACTATAGAACCCTCAGGCTAGGGTTAATTAGGCCTAGAATATATCTGTTGTGTGGTCCAGGGTTGAGCATCTGGGGAAACAGAAAAACAATCAATACATTTTGGAACATTGTTACTACAATAGATAACGTTATTCATCATATTAACAGATTGCAGAATGGGTACAGTACAGTACAGCTCAATACACACAATTGTTAATGGGATGCAGACCAGAGAAAGACTTTCATCTAGTTTACATCAGGGTCCCCCATTTTCAATTCATCATAACATATTACATACATGACATACAGATAGACAGTAAACAACAGCACAGGGACCATCCAATATCAAACTATTGTTAAGGGGATGCAGACCAGAGAAAGACGTTTGTCTTGTTTACATCAGGGCCCCCCATTTGTAATTCATAGTGACAACAGCATCTAAAACAATATATTTATATGTATATTTATATATTGGAAGAGTATATTTATGAGACAGTATATTTTGTACATATGTAACTGTTGTGACAACGTCTTGTGACAAACAGTACTGTATTTACAAATCTGGTATCTCATAAATAGATGTAGCAGTACAACGTCACAGGCAACAACACATACCGCTATACCATAGTGTAACACACAGCAAGAATGTGAAACAAGTTACTATTATTAGTATTGGGTTAGAGTTGTTTGATTTACACTAACGTAATGTTAGATTGCTATCTGAGAAAGTTAAAATGCTAACGTAACGTTAGTCTGTGAGCTGGCTACAATATTTTCCAATGTGTAATCGGAAGTCAAAACGGATGCATATAAACAGCTGATGACTCATAACTTCCTATCACGTTTGAATAATGCTGTAGAGTTAAGTAAAAATGCATTTCAATAGTAATGTATATGAGTATTGAGAGCTCAGCTTACCGATGCAGAGCTAAATCCAGTGTTGTCAACAGACGAGTCGCAAATTTACTTCCTAGTTTCCGGAGCTTGAGGAATGTCATTGGGAGAAATCAAGTCACCTGACGTTGTAACGCGTTTTGATTGGTTCCGCAGCAACGCCCCTTTTCACAAACGTAGGTAGTTTTTATCTAATCAACACATTAATTTCATAAAGATATGACCCAACAACCGTTGCCAACAAACGGAAATGTGTTATTATAGTATATTATGTAGTTCATATTACAATAACATATAGTCTGTTTAACCAGATCAATCATTTCATTAACGGAAGCCTCTAGAGACCTTCGGCCCACCGTCTAAAGGTTATTCTAATATTTTAAGCAATTACTCCACTGCTTTAGGGATTTGCATAATGTAGCTCTAAAAATCTATATATATATTTTTTTTTCCTGTTGAGTTTTATTTTAATTCTCACTTTTTTTTTTTTTGGTGTTAGTATTTTTCTTCACTATTTTCTTTTTTTCTGATGGTTCCAACATAATTTAGTAGAAGGTTCAAATGAATATATCAATGGAGGTATATTTTTCATTTTTCACACTATTGTTATTACATTAATGGGAAGGCGCAAGACCAAAAGTGACATTCTATTGAATTAGAATGAAAGTTTTAGATCCTATGGCAATTAGCATAGGAAGATTAGGGTTAGAAAGCTCATTTTGGGCAACCCGGTGGCTTAAGGGAGGGAGTCATACGCGTAGGATGTGTCTATGGAACACAGTCCTGTACGACTCTCGGAGGGAGGGGGAACTAGGGGATTATTATTTGTATATATGTTTTTAAGCTCGGCTCTCAACGGGACCTCAATAGTTGGATGTATATCTATTGTAGCTTCGCACTCCAGAAGCATTACCAACAACTACACAACAACATGTATAGATTATGGCTAGTTTGAATATAATGATTTGGAATACTGGGGGAATAAATAATCAACACAAACGCAAAAGCGTGCTCACACTGATGAAAAAAGGACAGGTTGACGTGGCTCTGCTAAGCGAAACGCACATTTTAGGGAAAGACATAGCTACGTTAGCGGACAACACATATCATAACATTAGTCACTCTTCCTTTGGAACGAGAACTCGTGGAGTTGCCATAGTCGTTAGACAGAAGTTGAATATTGAATTGATGGGAGTATGGTCTGATGCAGATGGTCGGATAACTATAGCTAAGATTGTACACAAGAACAAGAAAATAGCGTTGGTAGCGGTATACGCCCCAAATTTGTACGAAGTTAATTTCTTCACTACACTTACCAGAGCAATGTTAGACCTTCCCGAATACTCATTTATAATTGGTGCGGATTTTAATGCCATTTGGAATCCAGGGATGGATACATTTGACCCCTCCTTTTCCAACAAACAAAAAAATTCATCTAATGCATTAAAGGATTGGTCGAAGATTACAGGTGTAAATGACTTATGGCGATCACTCAACCCCACGACCCGGAAGTACTCTTGTCGATCTGCGAGACATAACACATTATCCAGAATAGATTATATTTTTGCATCCCCGAGACTATTTGATAACTATGATGTGGAAATGATACCCAATGCATTATCAGATCACTGTTATTTACTCCTAAAAGGAACATTTGGTATACTATCATCCCGAGCCCCAAGATGGCGATTTAACTCGATGCTGCTTAATAACAAGGAATTCATTACACAAATCAAAGAAGCTCTTTCAGTATTCCTACTGGTGAATGCGAATTCGGTGCAGGACCCCAGAATATTATGGATGTCGGTAAAGGGAATGATCAAGGATTTCACTGATAGCTTTTCCTCCAAAATACGCAAGAATCGATGCTCAAAACTGGCTGAACTGGAAACGCTTTATTCAACGTTATTTAATTCTTTACAATACAACAACTCGGTTCAACTGGAAACTCAAGTTAATGTACTAAAAAAAGAGATTAACGCCATATACAGACAACAATCTGAAATACAAATACGTAGCACAAGACAACAGCAGTACTCTCAAGGTTCCAAACCAAGTCACCTATTAGCTATGCGATTAGGAGTTAACGCAAAATTTGCAGATATAACTACCATTAAAGCACAACAAGGACTTGTTACAGACCCTAAAAAAATAAATGCGACATTCAAAGAATTCTACTCCAACTTGTATAAATCAGAAACGACCTTCGATCAAAACAAAATGGACACATATCTTAATCAAATTAACCTCCCTAAACTTTCAGAGGATGACGCTAAACAGTTAGAAACACCGATCACACTAGAGGAACTCAAGAAGGCTCCTGGAAGAGACGGTATCCCACCAGAAATGTACCTCTCTTGTTGGGACATAATTGGACTCTTATTACTAAATATGATTTTATACTCAATCAAGGAGGGGAACTTCCATAAGAACGACAATATTGCACTCATAACAGTCCTCCTTAAAAAAGACAAAGACCCCACGAGTGCGGTAGTTATAGACCCTTAAGCCTCCTCGGAACCGATATCAAACTGTACTCTAAGGTACTAGCCATCAGACTACAAAAGCATATGACGTCTCTAGTTCATCCGGACCAAACTGGCTTCATAAGAGGCCGCTTGATCACTGATAACATAAGGCGATTACTACACGTACTAGATGCTAATAAGGACGACACCACACCTAAGGCGATGCTGTCCCTGGATGCAATGAAAGCTTTTGACAGGTTGGAATGGTCGTATCTATGGGCAGTATTAGAAAGGATGGGGTTAGGAAAAGGATTCATTGATATGATTAAAGCCATATTTAATCAATCCCTGGCGGAGTCAGTGGTCCCTGCCTGCTTCAAGATGTCTACCATCCCTGTACCGAAGAAACCCTCCCCAACATGTCTCAATGACTACAGACCGGTGGCACTCACCTCTGTGGTCATGAAATGTTTCGAGAGGCTGGTCAAGGACCACATTTGTGCCTCCCTCCCCAGTGATATGGACCCTATGCAATTTGCATACAGGACAAACAGGTCCACTGACGACGCGGTCTCCCAGGTACTGCACAGCACCCTCTCTCACCTTGACCGTCAGAAGGGGGGCTATGTGAGACTGTTGTTCATTGACTACAGCTCAGCGTTCAACACCATAGTCCCCACCAGACTGGTGGACAAGCTGATCGAGCTGGGTCTGAGCTCCGCCCTGAGCGCCTGGGTACTGGACCTTCTGAGTGAAAGACCCCAGGCGGTCAGGGTGGGGGGTCAGACCTCCAACACCATCACCCTGAGCATCGGGTCCCTCCAGGGCTGTGTTCTGAGCCCCCTGCTGTACTCACTCTACATACACGATTGTGTGGCCAAGTTCAGCTCCAACTCCATAGTGAAGTTTGCAGACGACACGGTGGTGGTGGGGCTGATCTCGGAAAACGACGAGAAGGCATACCGGGAGGAGGTTGAGGTACTGGAACGCTGGTGCCAGGACAACAGCCTGCTCCTGAACATTGGTAAAACCAAGGAGCTGATTGTGGATTATAGGAGAGGACAGCAGGAGACACACACACCACTGATGATAAACAGGGCTACCGTGGACAGGGTGAGCAGCTTTAAGTACCTGGGGGTCCACATCTCAGAGGATCTGACATGGTCAACACACATAGACACAGTCGTAAAAAAGGCGAAGCAGCGCCTCTACCACCTGAGACAGTTAAGGAAGTTCAGAGTATCGGGGAAGATACTCCAGTCCTTCTACTCCGGAGCTGTAGAGAGCATCTTGACTGGAAACATCACTGCCTGGTATGGAAACAGCACGGCACAGGACAAGAAGGCCCTACAGAGAGTGGTGCGCTCAGCCGAGCGTACCACGGGTATTGCACTACCTCCCCTGCAGGTTCTATACAACAAGAGGTGCAAATCCAGAGCCTGCAGAATAATGAAAGACCCCCACCACCCCAATAACAGCCTGTTCCAGCTGCCTGCGAACCCCAGCTACTAGGACAGAGAGGCTTCGGCTCAGCTTCTTCCCCCAGGCCATCAGAGCCTTGAACAATGAACACTGAGTGCCACAGAACACTGAACTTTTCACACAACAAGCACACACGAGCACACACACGACATGCACGCTGTGCACGCTCACACACTAGCAGCCACTTTAACATGAGCAGGCACACACTCATGCCGCACACGCCCACACTTATGGCCAAAAAGGAAAGGTCACTTTAAAAATAGTATTATTAAGAAGTGGAGCTCGGTTTCCACCTCATCTTGTGTGCAGTGGGTCTGTCTTCTCTTGGGAGCCAGGGCCCTCATTTATCAAGTTTCCTCAGAAAATGTTCTATTTCCACACGTAAGCACAGAATTTAGAATGTGTGCACGCACAAAAAAAACGGGATTTATCACACGTGCGTACACAGGTCCTACGCACACCTGTCATGATAAATATCACCTTGCTTCTACGCTAAGGCTCGTGCACACTTTCACGTATTTGCATACCAAAACCGCCCCGATTAACCATATACGGTAATGGAACACCCCCATGAAATGTGGAAAAATTTACTAAACTGAGGGAAGCGTGTTATGAGACAGGCTGACAGACGTATACACGTACGTTGATGTCGGCTATGATATCTATTAACCATTGCTGCCTGGGCAGCGCAAACACTAATAAAGACCGTGCTGGAATATGACTGCCTTTTTCCGTTTTGTTTGATTAATACCCAGGGATTAAAGTTCTCCTCAATTTTATTCCAAATCGCGACGGATTTTCCGTCAATTTTCTACCTGCTGCATATGATTTCTAGAGGCATACAATCTATTTTGATGTCAGTATTGGGTAGCCTATATAAACAATAATACGAGAGCATATACAAGAACAATGAATCTCACTGCCATGTATGATGTAGCCTGCCTATGTGATCAATACAAACTGAATTCCATCATGTTTGTGTGCGGGAGCTCACAAGGCTGTTGTCACAATGGGTGGTACAGTAATAACAGTCTACACAATATCACGATGGACCATGCCATGTAGCCTATGTTCTATTATGACATGATCTGTGACGACAAATGTTCTAGAATGTTTGATTATGACACCATACTCTGACAGCATGCCTATGATCAATAAAAACACGAACTTGAATCCCATCATCATATTTACATAGTCTGTCCACTATCTTTATTACTTTGTTATTCCCCCCCCCCATCTATGTAAAGCAACCTTGCATGGGTCTCTTGAAAGGCGCTATGTAAAATGAAGCTATTATTATTATTGTTGTTGTTATTATTATTATCATGTCTGTGTGCTGAGCTCAGTGAAGTTTCAACGGAGCGAGGTAATCTATTCTAATCAACAAATTGAAGTAGAAAGCATTCCGTTGTGGCCAATCTTATTTGGAAACATGACACAAAATAATAGTATGTCGCTTTTTATTTGAAACAATATTTAATGGCGTTTGGAGGTGGGTGTTCTGCTTCTGCCCCCCGTGCCAAACAAGCAAGCCAACCTCTTGTTCCCGCATGAGCCCGTTATAATTACACTACTGTCGCTATTTTACAATGAACTATAATGAATTACGGGTCATACAGAAGTTGAACACGCCAGTGTTGGAAGTAATGCACGGAAGCTTATTTCCGCGTTGAAACTAATGCATGAACTGAGGAGCGCTTATGCCGTAGTAACGATATTCTACCACTGGGCGTCAGCTAAGCATGCTCAGAGCTGTGCGTAGACATAAGCACAAAGTCAAGCACAAGTTCAAATTGATAAATCCCACACTTTGCTTAGAAATGGTCGTACGCACGGCTTAAGCACATATCTGTGCGTATGTCACATTGATACATGAGGGCCCAGGTCTGCCTATGGCGGCCTTTCTCAATGGCTAGGCTGTGCTCGCTGAGTCTGTACCTAGTCAAGGATCTTCTTAGTATTGGGTCAGTCACAGTGCTCAGGTATTCTGCCACTGTGTACTCTCTGTTTAGGGCCAAATAGCATTTAAATTAGCTCTGGTTTTGGGTTGTTTCTTTCCAATGTGTCTCTCTCTCTCTCTCTCTCTCTCTCTCTCTCTCTCTCTCTCTCTCTCTCTCTCTCTCTCTCTCTCTCTCTCTCTCTCTCTCTCTCTCTCTCTCTCTCTCTCTCTCTCTCTCTCTCTCTCTCTCTCTGGCCTTGCTCTGGTGGAGGGTCAGGGGCATTGCCGGGTCTGTGCAGCGATAACACTGTATATTGACTGTAGAATGGGAGCTCTCTCTCGCTCTCTCGCTCTCTCTCTTGCTATATGTTGACTGTATCATGCCCAGCCTCGGACAGCACTATTATTTAAGAATATGTTGACTGTATGAAAAAAAATAAAAAATTATATATACATTTTTTTTACCTTTTTAGGGGGGGGGGGGGGGGGGGGGGGGGGGGGGGCTCGCGTTTAAATCTCGCACAGGGCCTCGCATTTCTCCCAGATTTGTTCCACTATTTTAAGGCGTACACTTTAAGACCACTGACAACATGGTTTGATCACCAAGCATCAGTATCCTGGAGAAATTTAGAAGAAAATATAGTAGCTCCACATAGACTGAAGGACATAGTATACACCAAATTATCAATTAAGCAATGCGAACGGAAGTTTGGCCCCATAATTACTCATGCGATCCGGATATGGCGTTAAACACAAAAAAAATATTCAAACCCACATAAATGGCATAATCATACTCCCTTATTCAATAACAATGCACTCTTTTTTATTTTTTTTTATATTTTATTTTGATTTTCCATTATTCAAAACATACACAAATGACAATACTGAGACAATTACAGGACAGTAATAACAGCAACAATAACAACAACTATATGTGGGTGCCTATATACGCCTATGGTAAATGGTTGTAAATGTGTAAGATAAAGTCATAGAGGTCCCCACATATGTAAACAAACACATCAGGAAAACAGAAAGAAACGACAAAAAAAATAAATAAAAAATAATAACAATATTTTCAGAGACATTGAGAGATATCATACAGGATGTCCTCAACACATCTTTAACACATCTTTACCAGAATGGAGCTACTAGAGAGATCAATGAGAAGGTCATTCAGTCAAGTCGGATGGGAGATTTCCAAGATAGTCCAGAAAAGGCTGCCAAATTTTATTGAAATGATCAACCCTGTTCCTTAGTGAATAAGTCACCTTTTCTAGAGGGATACAGCTCTTCACCTCTGAAAGCCACATCCCAAATGGCAAAGGGAGATCTGACTTCCATTTTGTTGCAATACATTTTTTGGCAATAACCAGGAGGAGTTCTGTAAGCTTGATGGAATGACTGCGGGTAAGGTTTGAGTTTGTAAAGTTACCAAGGAGGCATAATTCGGGATCAGTCGGAAATGTTATATTATGAATTTGTGATATGGCCTCACAGACCCGCTCCCAGAAACTTTGCAGTTTGATGCAATGCCAAGTGGAGTGAAGGAACGTGCCCTCCTCCTGGCCACACCTAAAACAGAGGGACGAGATACTAGAGTTGAACCCATGTAATTTGGAGGGGGTAAAATAGACCTGATGCAGGAAATTGAATTGAATCAGTCTATATCTTGAATTTAGTGTGCATGTGACCCCATCTTTACATCAGGTTCAGTGGTCGGCAGAGAGGGTAGTAAGGTGTTATAGACTTGAGAGATGGTTCTCACCATCCTTTGATCATTATGAAAAAGACTTTCAATGGGAGATTTTTCTGGTAGTTTCCATTGATAACAATGCACTCTTGATTGGAAAACGACCTATAAGATTCCCCAGATGGGAAAAGCAAGGCATACACACATTAGGAGATGTTTTCAACAAGCAGGGTTTTTGTAGTTATGATGAAATACACAAAAAATGTAATCTCACCGGTTCCACATATTATTTTTACGCACAGTTATTGTTATGTTTGAAGGCTCACGGTGTTCCATTAAGGATACCAATTGTACACCACAGATACCACAAATTCTTCTATGAAAGAGCGACATCGAGAGGTTTTGTTTCAGATTTTTATCATCAATTACTAACGTCCTCGTATGAAACCTTCCACCTAGACTCAGTCTGGAGGAGTGATATACCAGACCTGGAAAAAGATTTTGATTGGCAAGAAGCCTGGGCAAATGTTCGACTTGCATCAAGGAACCCGGACGCGTGAATATTAAAGGCAACCAACTTGTGTTCAGCTTTTCGTTCAGCGTTTCTCTGATTGGCCACACGGCCAATCAATCAATCCACTAGCACACGCCCTTGCGGCAAGAGAGACGCGGCAGAACCAGCGGTGTTCTGTTGTGAGACTGTACTACAGCGGTGTTCTGTTGTGTGACTGTACTAAACTCTTCCACCACATGACCGACATTTGACATACAGTACACCTCCTATCTATGTTGGGATTATGTTTGGTCATGACAAAACAATAAAAATCGCTACTGTTAGTAATGCTGCCACCACCCACTTCAATGACAGAGCTCTCATATTTGCGAATGCATAAACTATATCTTAAATTATGGCGATGTGTCTAATATGGCTGTCGCGAAGTCATTGATAAGCGACAGCCATATTAGACACATAGCCATAATTTAAGATATAGTTTATGCATTCATGTTTGGTCATGACAAAACAATAAAAATCGCTACTGTTAGTAATGCTGCCACCACCCACTTCAATGACAGAGCTCTCATATTTGCGAATGCATAAACTATATCTTAAATTATGGCGATGTGTCTAATATGGCTGTCGCAAAGTCATTGATAAGCGACAGCCATATTAGACACATAGCCATAATTTAAGATATAGTTTATGCATTCGCAAAATATGAGAGCCGCTGTCATTGAAGGGCTTCTACAACGGAGGAACGGCCGCTGCTGCTGCTGGAGCTGAACCGAGTCAAGCCGCGGGCGGCGCACAGAAGCCGGGGATAAACCACTGCGTCGCCCCGCTGCGCTTCAGGCTCAGCAGCCTCCACGGGCGAAATAACATATAACGTTACAGTTCCACACAGTGAGTGTCTAATATGGCTGTCGCGAAGTCATGCCTCTCCCTCTGAAAGCCCATTCACGCTGTGTATCATAGAGACATAGAGCACTGGGTTTTATCACTGGAGATATATTTCTCACTCACCATTGTATTTTGCGCCATCTGACAATATCATAATGATGTGTTTTCTATATTATATCCACAATCATTCACTGTATGGGCTTTGTTTATACACGAGTGAATCTGGTAGTTGGTTGTTAAAAACGCGAAACATAATAACGTTACGCTTTCTAGTTCAGCACATTTCATAACTGTATGGGCTTTGTTTATACACGAGTGAATCTGGTAGTTGGTTGTTAAAAACGCGAAACATAATAACATTACGCTTTCTAGTTCAGCGCATTTCATAGCGCTCCACTGCTACCGCAGCTGAACACAAGTTGGTTGGAACAGCAGCCCAATACAAGTGCGTTGGTACACACAAGTTGGTTGCCCGCGCTGCCGCTCGCTTGCGCTCCTTGAATTTCATTTGGGACGTGGGACGACTGCGCTTGCCTGCGCGTGGGGGCGCGGCCAATCAGAGAAAAGCCGAACACAAGTTGGTTGCCTTTAATATTCACGCAACCCGGACCATCAACAAATCAATATTTTTTTTTGTATCCACTTTTTCTCCCATTTTCTATATTTTCTCCCATCCCAATTTCGTATCATCCAATTCAACCCTCCCCTGTCACGAACGCTGTTTCTTGCCTCCCACAAGCCGGCTGCAATGTGGACTAAGTCATACATAGCACAAGTCCCCTCCGGTACTTGAGGTAACAGCAGTCGCATCTTTTCACCTGCACAGCTCGATCTCTCAGTGGCGAGGAGTAACGCGTGGGAGGCTCACGCTGCCCCCGACACTTCCTGATTCTACTGCGCAGGCGCACCAACCGACCTGTAGGAGTCGCTGTCCACAACGCCCGATCCCCACCCATCAGTTTCCCACCCCCTAATACGGCCAATGTGTATTAGTATGAACGACCAGCTAAACTGAAAGCAATGTGGAGCGCTGGGCCCAGCGTCTCCGCATTCGTGGCGAGCGCCTTGCCCACTACGCCACGTAGCCGCCCATCAACAAATCAATCTTAACTATATTCACAGGACATACTTGACTCCTATAAGGCTGAACAGAATGGGTCTTAAACAAGACTCCAAATGCTCCTTATGTACAAATGGCGACGAGGGGACATTTATGCACATGTACTGGGACTGCCCACCAGTTAAGATATTCTGGAAAGAAGTGACCCAGCAATTATCAAATCTCTTAACTCTGAATATACCTGTACACCCCTCTGTATTACTGCTGAATGACGTTTTTGAGTGTGCAGTACCTCCACAGCTAAAGAGATTGGTTTTATCTGGTATCACAGTGGCTAAAAAGCTGATAGCATCACGATGGTTCCAACCGGAAAAAATGTGCCGGAAGGTCTGGATTCTTACATATCTCTATGTGATTTATCAAGAAATATCTACAGCAAGAATTTTGGGTCTCAATGAATCCAAAATGACAATGTGGTTAGAAGTGGTGGAGAGAATAAAAGCTAGCATATAATGGTAGTGTCTGGTTAGGAGCGAGTGATAATGGATGGATTATCCAATGGGGGGTCCGGAAAGGGGGGGGGGTACGAGCTAGAGCATATGTGTGTAGGCTGTAGGGTATTAGATAGCAGGTATTAGGTGTATATCCTGTATAAGACATTTAACTAATTGGTGTCTTCATTGGATGTGCACTGTTAACACTTTAATCGCCATGGGTTAAATTCATAATTTACCATCCCTCGCCAGCTCTATTTGTCTATGGAGAAGTTCCCCTTCTTTGCAGGGCTATAACTTTTTAAATTCTATTGCTAAATTGCCATTATTATGGCCCATTCAATGTCATATATGTATTGTTCAGGGTGTAGCAACGTTAAACTTTTTCATTCACATATTCATACTAAAATATGGTCTAAAGTATAAGTATGTTTTTATCGTGTTCTCTACGCATTTAGACAAACTCGACCATGGCTAAATTGAATATTTTAATTTGGAACGCAGGAGGTCTTAATGCCCCACACAAGCGTGCCAGTGTCCTTTGGTTATTGAAGAGAAGAAATATTGACATGGCTCTCCTTAGTGAGACGCATTTATTGGTGGGTGATGTGTCAAGGCTAGCAAATCGACAATATCACGTTATCTCCTCATCCTCAGCCGATGATAAGACGAAAGGAGTCGTCATAGTTACAAGACGTAACCTTGATATCAAAGTCCTGAATGTATGGTCGGACACGGAGGGAAGGATTACTATAGCAAAAGTTGAGTTCTCTCATAGGAAGATGGCAATAATAGCATTGTATGCTCCTAACACATTTGATTCAGCGTTCTATAATACAATCACGAAGAATATGTTGGAACTTAATGGATACGCTCTCATTGTGGGTGGCGTTAATGCGTGCTGGGATGCGGAGATGGATAGGTCCGGGCCCTCTGAAACGAGCGACCAAAAACGGGCCTCTAAGGCCCTCAGGATGTGGGCCCAGGACACGGGGCTAACAGACCTTTGGCGCTTATCCAACCCCACCCTCAAAGATTACTCTCACCTGTCAGCCAGACACAAAAGCTTCTCTCGAATTGACTATGCATTCGCGTCCCCTAATATGTTTGATAGTTTCGATGTCTCATTGGTTCCCTTGGCTCTCTCAGACCACAAGGGGATTTTCCTTACGGCAACCTTTGGCAGGCTCTCCGCAAGAGCTCCCAGATGGCGTTTTAATTCGACCTTGCTAAAGAACGATGACTTCTGTTCTGAGTTCAGGAGTAAACTAGCTGAATTTTTGCAGATCAACGTTGGCACAGTAGAAGACCCTAGGGTCCTGTGGAACGCATTGAAAGGATTTATCAGAGGTCATGTCACACTATTTGCCTCCAATTTGCGAAAATCCCGGTCAAAAAAGCTAGAAGGACTGGAATCATTATATGCGGACCTATACGCATCCCTGCAAACTAACTATAGTGAACGACTAAACATACAACGTAAGATAGTCAAAAAAGAAATAAACTCCATACTTAAACAACAGTCTGAGTTCTTGATACATAGGACAAGACAAAATTACTACTTTCACGGCTCCAGACCTAGCCATCTATTGGCAATGAAAATACGCTCAAATGATCATTTCTCGGATATCCCCTCGATCAGGACGAGCCAGGGTGCAGTCACTACTGATTCGAAAAAGATCAATGACACTTTTAAAGAGTTTTACTCACAGTTATATAGCTCAGAGGGTAATCTTGATGACTCTAAATTTGAATCGTTCATTGGCGGGCTTGAGATACCCCACATTTCTGAGGAAGAGGCCAAGGAACTGGGGAGACCGATTACTCTCGTGGAATTGAGGGAGACAATTGTTGAAATGCAGAGGGGTAAGGCACCAGGCTGGGATGGTATTCCACCCGAAGTGTATTTAGCTTTCTGGGACCAACTGGGTCCATTGATGCTCGATATGATCAATTACGCTGTCGAACAAGGGGAGTTCTCAAGAGATGTCAATATGGCGTTGATTTCTTTACTTCTCAAGAAGGACAAAGATCCCAATGATTGTGGTAGCTATAGACCCTTGAGTCTTCTCGGGCCGATTTAAAAGTGTTTGCCAAGGTGCTGGCCCGTCGCCTGCAGAGATTTATGTCTGTATTGGTACACTGCGATCAAACTGGTTTTATCCCGGGGCGTCTGGCTGCAGATAATCTTAGGAGGCTGTTGCATGTAATCGATAACAGTAAAGACAATACAACTCCATCCACAGTTCTGTCTTTGGATGCCATGAAGGCGTTTGACAGACTTGAGTGGTCATACCTGTGGAAGGTACTTGAGGTCATGGGTCTTGGGAAGAGTTTTATTCATATGATTAAAGTCCTGTATGCCTCGCCGTCTGCGATGATACTGACAGGCAAAAACTGTTCCACACTCTTTCCAGTCTCCAGATCTTCTAGACAGGGTTGTCCTCTGAGCCCAGGACTGTTCGCGCTTTCCCTCGAACCTTTGGCCCAATTTATTAGGCAATCGGAGGACATCGTCCCCATAATGGTCAATAATACTCCACACAAAATTGCTCTCTATGCGGATGACCTGCTGATTTTCATGGACGACCCCTCCCGGTCGGCCACAAAATTATTGAGGATAATCGACGACTTTGGTAAATTGTCAGGCTTTAAGATTAACTGGAACAAATCAGCCTGCCTACCTCTTAATGAGCTGGCCAAGGCGGTACGACTACCAGCTGATATCCCCATAGTAGAACATTTTAAATACTTGGGCATAGAGATATTCCCCACGCTGAACCAAACTACTAAGTACAACTTCACGGGTACTTATGATAAAATACGCCAGGATCTAGACAGGTGGTCGTCCCTTCCTAACTCCTTACAAGCCCGGGCTTCCATAATCAAAATGAACATCCTGCCTAGGATACATTTTATTAGCTCAATGCTCCCCCTGCCCCCTCCAATAGACCACTGGCACAAGGTACAATCGATGGTATCTAAGTTTATCTGGAATAACAAACGCCCGAGAATCAAAAGGGCTACTACTCAACGTAGAAAACAAGATGGGGGCCTCGCAATCCCTGATTTTAAACTTTATTTCTGGTCCTTTTCACTGAGACCTCTGATGTGCTGGCTAGACCCTGTAGAGGCTGTATCGTGGCGCTCCTTAGAAGCGGCGGCGGTATCTCCACTAAGATTGCAGGATGTAGTGTACTCCACTGTCTCTATTTCGAAATGCCGGCTGAGGTATGGACCGATCATAACTCACGTGATCCAAACGTGGCGTAATGTACAGAGGTCGTGTGGGGTTAAATGCCCATGGCACCTGGACTCTCCAATTTTTAATAACCAGCAATTACTTGTTGGGCACAAGCCGGTTAATATTCCTCAATGGCAAAGGAGGGGAGTGCATACTCTGGAGGATATTTATGATAAGAACGGCCTCCGTGCGTTTCAGGACTTAAGAGAATTTTATGATCTTCCCGGCGAGTCCTTCTTTCTTTACCTTCAACTAAGGTCAGCACTGAGGGCGCATGGCGTACCGTGGGCTCAAGCCTTGCACCCACACCCCTTCCTCAGGCTCATAGTGGACAGGACGACATCCAGAGGGTTTGTCTCAGACTTTTATACGCTCTTAATTCAATCCACGTCTAAAAATGTATCATTGGATACAATCTGGCGTGTGGATATCCCGGAGTTGGACCCCGAGTTTGACTGGGATGATGTTTGGGCAAATGTGGCATTATCTTCCCGCAACCCCAATCACCAGCAAATTAATTTTAATTATATTCATAGGACCTATCTTACACCTAGGAAGCTATATGCTATGGGACTGATAACCGACTCTCGGTGCACTTTGTGCTCTCAAAAGGCCACTGGCACTTATATGCATATGTATTGGGATTGCCCACCAGTGGCCCGCTTCTGGAGGTCAATAACGGACAAACTTTCAGATCTGTGTGGCTTAACTATCCCATTCACAGCTGTTACGCTACTCCTGAACGATATAACGACACTACCCGCATCCGTACAACTGAAAAGGGTTGTCCTAGCGGGCGTCACAGCAGCGAAGAAGCTAATAGCAATGAGATGGAAGGAGCCTGAGAAGCTTACAATGATTAACTGGTCCCTAACTCTATTGGATGTGATTTATCTTGAGATATCCACGGCCCGGGTGATTGGGGTAGGGCAGGCTGGAATTGACCTGTGGTTCGCAGCAGCTGAGAAGGTAAAGACCGCAGTGTGCGGCTGAGCGGGGTTGGGGCGCTTGATCGGGGGGGGTCCGGCGGTCTCTGGGGAGGGGGAGGAGGAAATGTCTTGTCTGTCTTGGTTTTTGTCTTGTCCTTCTTAACTTTGACTGGGGGGATTTTAGGGGGGGTTGGTATTTAGCTATTCTGCGCTATATGTCAATTCACATGCCATCTCCCCAAGGGACTAATATTGGCAGACTGATTGACCTGTCAACCAACTTGGAGGAAGAATTTCTTTCTTCTTACACTTTACCTTCTGCGAGTTTGGCAGTCTTGAACATGTGTAAGGGACCTAGGCTATCTACAGTAAATCTGCGGCAACACTCTCATAAACAATCTTTTAAGTCACTCCACTTTGTAAAGGTGGGGAAAGGTTGCCATGTTTTGAAGACCCTTTTTGTTATTGAAGTAGCCATCTATATTTGATGGGTTGGACGCTGTTTCTTTTTCTTTTTGTCTTTATAATTTATTATTCTGTATTATTATTGTTTGTTATTCTCCTGTGAAGTTATGTTTTTTGTTACTGTGGTTATTGTGTTGTCCTGTTTCATGTAATTAATAATAAAAAAATTTGATAAAAAAAAAAAAGTATGTTTTTATCGTTTTCTGCAGCTTTCTTCAGAACGTGATTTATAGCCCTAAATGCATTATATTGATGATCAAATACAGTTTGGTAGGAATCTGTGCGAGATAAAAAATTTCAACTGGACGTGGTTCTAGAAGTTTCTATGCATCATCTGATGATGACCGGATGGGCGGGGGATCGTTTATAATTCCGTGGGCAGCGTTAGATGATTCATCCAGAGTGGGTCATATGTTCATCAGATCAGTTAGTATAGAAGACGTTAGAAAATAACGCTGAATCTTACCGCGGCTTCCTCGCGCCGCTGGCAGATGAGCGTGGAACAGAATCTTTTCTATTATGGGATGGAGAAATGCCCGATCCATTTCCAGGTTGTATAATAGTATATACGTCCAAATCATGTTGTTTTTTCGAGTTATTTGCACCGATCGATGTTCACTGTGTCAATACGGAGTCTCTCTAACGATAGCGAGTGCCCGGACCACATATGGATGAGCACTACCGGTTCAAAGGTTAATTTCCGGCTGGCGATCTGCCACCAGATGGCGCTCTTGAACCGCTAGAGAGTTGAGTGGAGCTTTGCACTGTGTCTCAGGGCTCCGGAAAGGAAATATGATTTCGATGACAGATTTTTGAAATATTGACATCAAAGACGAGTTACGGCGTCTTCGGCAGAATGAGCATGGCTAGGAATGACGTGTACACTCATAAAAAAGAAATAAAATACAAAAAAAAAAGATTAGATTAATGTATTGGCATCATATATAGTACAGCTCGTGGTACACCTGCCGCAGCGCGCACATACACACGTGCGCGCAGTACTGTATGGTATGGTATTTATTTTAGACAACAAAACATATACAGATCATTACATCACATATTTGCTTTTGTCAAGGAGAGGAACGAAAAGCCAATGACTTATTTACATCGTTGTCCTTGGAAGTCAAGGATGCTTGAAGAAACAACACATACAACTCATTACAGAAAATCATTCACAATTATACATTTGCATAGCAATAATGGCACAACCCTTAATTAGGGATGTCCCGATCACGTTTTTTGCCACCGATACCGATCACCGATCGTCTTGAGCCATATCGGCCGATACCGATATCGATTGTTTTGGTATAAAAAATATATATAGTATAAAAAAAATTATAAGAAATATATATTATATAATCATACTCAATATTTTTAAGTTCTGGTAATTTATTAATATAATTTTTTTTACAGTGTAGTCTTGCGATCAATCAAAACGTATTTACACGATATACCTCACATTCACCCTCCATTCACATCCTGGTGTTCTCCATTAGGCCTGTAGGTGGAGCTATGACAGCACACGTACAGTACACACACCGATGGTGTGTGATGTGTCCAAAAATGAATGGGCAAATGTGAGTGAAATGGTCGCACTGTATGCAGCTGTTTGTCTGCATTGCATTCCCCCCCTCCCCCCAACTCAGATTTAGGGTTGATACAACCATCATAATAATATTGTTAATAATAACAATAACAATAATGATGTAATAATGTAAAAATTATCATTAAAAAGACCTGATTATGAGAAAAATTTATTACGATGCATGGAATATTGTTGAGGCACACTAGTTACAACTATATTTCAAACAGGCACTCCATGTCAAAAAGGTTGCTGACCCCTGGTCTAGATGGAAACATAGGTCCACCTGCATAGGGTGGATTTTTTTTCACCACCTGTTTTTTCTTAATCCTTGAAGTGTCTATTTTAAGATTCTGACAGGTAACAGGTTGGAATAATGTCCCATGGGGTTTATTTTTAACCCTTTATTACACCTATCCTGAAGCAAAACCTGAAAAATAAGAAAAAGAAAACAGCATAACTTTTGAAGTTAACAACATATAGACATTAAAACATTTTCCCAAACAAGTTTGACCGAAGGAATTCAGTACAATTGTTATTTTTAAGAGTCAAACACATCTTATTGGCGGCTGGGTGGTGCAGTGGGCAAGGCGCTCGCCACTAACGCAGGAGATGCTGGTATCGAGCCCAGCTCTTGGCGTTGCTACCGGCTTGGCCGGCCGTCATACTAACACAATTGGCAGTGTTAGAGGGTGGGAAAGCCGGTGAGTGGGGATTGGACGTTGTGGACAGCGACTCCTACAGGTCGGTTGGGTGACGCCGGTACAGCGGAAACAGGAAGTACGCGTGAGCCTCCCACACGTTACTCCTCGCCACTGAGAGTTCGAGCTGTTGCGGTGAAAAGATGCGACAGGCTGTCTCCTCGTGTAATGGAGGGGACACGTGATGCAAGGCTTCTATCCTCACTACAGCTGACCAGTGGGAGGCATAGTCTAGCAACGTTCAAGACAGGGGAGAGAAGAATTGGAAATACGAAATTTTGATGGGTGAAATAGAAAACAAGGAGAAAAAGTGGATAAAAAAAAAAAAAGATTCAAACACATCTTGATAAAATTTCAGGACAGAAAAAGCAAAAACCGCTGAAAAAAACGTATATCACATCTCTATTTTCTCTTTTTACTAAAATGTAGTGCATTGGACGAGATCGATTTAGGTTCATATTGGAAATAATATTGTGATAAAGATTGTCTCCATGCTGTTATGGCCTAAATATTATAGTTTTGCATAAACAATTCTATAAAGACAAATTAACCTTTTAAGCTGTAGGAATATGTATTTCCAGTGTCAGAAATATTGTGTCCGTTACTAGGCTGAGTAAATTGTAATGAAGAAAAGGAGAATATAAATTATGATGTATGATTTTTGCATCTTTGATTGTTAAATCTGCGGGGTACGAGAAAATGCTAATTGAGCTCATTCACCACCTTATTGAGATCATGTGTACTAAAAATCTAAGTAAATGAATAAAGGGAAGATGATTAATCAGAAGGATTTGTAGATACAGTAATTAATGATAATCGATTTTAATTATAAATTCATATTTGACCTTGAACTTGACCTTATTATGGCCAAATCATACATCTATGGATAGGGAAAATGCTCCTCTTTCCAATGGCAGGGTTGAATCTGGATTTTGTCATTTCCTTGCGGTTTTTACGATAATTAGCATTTTCCGATACATTAGTATTTCCGATAAATCGTATAAAACATCGGTAAAAATGAAAATATACACTTTGACTACTGTTTTTGATAGGGTTATGGTCTTTACTCTTGGCTACAAAAAAATAATATTTAAAAACATTAACCTCTTAACATCCAAGGGCCCACATGTGGACGATTCTTTGCCGACCTCTAGTGGCTCGGGTGTGCATTTCTTTTAATACAATATATAGATATAATTAAAGCCCTATTTGTTGCCTGTCGATTGCCCTTTCAGGTGACAAAATCCGTTCAGCGGTTCTCGAGTTACATGCCGATATGTGAGGCGTGCCCCAAAGTACGCAAAAGTACACATTACCACCCCCGACTCCCGGGGCTCTAGCTGCGTCAATCATTTGGCGATCTCGAAAATGTATTGATCGATTTATGATAAAGAAAAGCAGGGTCCCCCTATAGGGGGACCTTAAGGCTTACACATTTGCCGATGCGATTTTGATCAGTGATTTATTTATTGTTAAGGTTCAAACTATATGTTTTCATATGCACTGGATATCATGGACTGGATATCTTCTTTGTTGACACAACATTCAAGTATTTTTTTCTATTGTATTTTGTGCCCTAAACTACTAATCATCATCATCACTAAAACAATTGTCAAAGTCTATCTCTTCGATCTCCATCTCTTCCTCCGCCTCATCACACTCGTACTCTCCATCCTCCTCATCCATGTAATTTTTTGCCTAATCTGCCTCCTTATCAAGAGCTTCTTGCTCTTCTGACTCCACTTTCTGGGCCAGTACCTCAACAAGAGAAGGATGGAGGATGGGTCCAACCGTCCAGACAGGTTCTTTTTTTTTTGATCTTTTCCCCCCTCCTTTTTCCTCCGATTTTCTCCCATCCCAATGTTAGTCGTTATGCCAATTCCCAATCCCCTTCCTGGTCGCTGCGCACTTACCCCCCACAGTCGGTCTGGGAGAGTGGAGGCTATCACGTGCTTCCTCCGACACACGTCCAGCCAATCAACCGCTTCTTTTCACCTGGCAGCGCGGATTCTCACTGAGAGGGCGTAGCATGTGGAAGGATCACACTATCCCACTTAGATCCTATCCGCGCTTAGCAGGCGCCCCGACCGAACTGTAGGAGAGTCGCTGTTTACAACGACCCGGACCCACCCCGCCAGCTTCTCCCACCCTCTAATACTGCCAATTGTATTAGTGTGAACGGCCAGCCAAGCTGGTGACAACCCCGGAGCTGTGAGCTGGATTCGAACAGGTGAATCCAGCCGCTCCGGGGTTGGTGACGAACGCAATCTCCGTTATGACACCTGACCGCCCCTACGTCCAGACAGGTTCTAACACCTCCTCATCCATTGTTTTTCCCAGTCCATACTTTGATCATAGGCTTTGGGCCTCTTGAATATTGGCCGTTCTGCTCTTTTGTAGCAGGCAACTCTGAAGTTAGCTCGCTGTACATGTGGGATGAGACAGACCTTGGGGGGAGGCAGGCGTTCAATGTCTACTTTGGAGTTTGCATCCAGGACGAGGGCCATTTCATGTATGCACAAGGAGATATAATAATGATAATCTAGCATTGATTTCAGGATGATTAGATAATCAGCCGAAAATTTACAACGCGATGATGACTGGATTACACTAAAATGCCTTTTTCTCGTCTTTTCCTGGAATTACTCAGAATCACCCAAACCATACTCATATTCAAAACGGTATAAAACGGAAATGTACAGATGAAAAAACAATCTGATTTTTGCATGTTGATCAGAAGCAACTCACTGACAGTCGACGCCGTTATTCGATCCATAGCTATAATATAAAATGTAGTTTTAGGACTCGCAAGTCTGGCATTGGGTCCCATCAGTCGGGCAAGAACTGCAGGTTTTCAGCCTCTCTCCTGGAGCTTAAGGGGGAGCCGCACTCGGCCAATCAGAGAAACGTGGAAGGCGCTCGGCCAATCAAGAGAAACGTGGAAGGGCATGTTGGTTGCCGAAAGTGTTCACGCACACAGGACCACACAAACACATGTAAGATGGGCAACACAGGACCACACAAACACATGTAAGATGGGCGACACAGGACCACATGCGTTGGGTCGCCGATGAAACGCCTGTCCATCTTCGCCAGGGACGCTTTAGTGATCTGTTCTGCATGTTTCTCCCTCGGGTTTATCTCTTTTTGTGGGGGGAAACCCTTGCGAGCACAGGGAGAAAACATGCAAACTCCACACAGAAAGGCCCGGGAGATAGCCCACCTGGGTATCAACCCGGCAACCCGAAGTGGGAATCGAACCCAGGACCTTCTAGCTGTGAGGAGACAGTGTTAACCACTGCACCAGCGTGCCGGAAGGAACATCAACCTTTAGTGGGACAATATATCTGACATTACAAATATTATACAGTATTGAAAGAAACAACGCAACGACGGCTGCCAGTGAACTTAAACCATGATTTTATTGAAGATGACGGTCTTGAAACATCACAACAGTATCATTCTGGGGGTCAGCTGGGGGTGAGCAGCTCACAGGAGGTCACCCGTCACTACCAAGCGGCTTCTCTGCTACTTCACACGCTGTTCAGAAACCAACAGAAACTCCATTAACTATTACTCGTCTCTCTCTCTAATGATTATTATATATATATAATAATTTAATGATAATAAAACCGTGACCCTGAAACACCCCTACAGTACAAACCCAACTTGCTTTCAAGAATTTCCTCACTAATATATCGCAACATCAAAGCACGATTCGGGAGGTCGCTGAGACCTGACCTGACCTGGGGGAGGTCACTGAGACCTGGGGGAGGTCTGGTCTTAAAAAGACAACGCTGAGGAAAAAGGCCTCTTTACAAAAACCCTGCGTGGGACTTGATATGATCATAGACCGTTTCACTGGGATTCTGTTGCTAGGGGAACAGTTTGGACCCAAGTCTTTTTCCTGTCAACTATTGCATTGGAAAACATTGCAACAAGGAAACTATAAAAGGAAGGAAGGGTCATCACGTCAGAACACCAGCGTTCTATGCTCTTCTTGATGCCAGACTTTGGTGCCAGTTCTATTGAAACCTGTATTCAAAAAAATAAATAATCACAAGCTATCTGAGGAAACCAATATATCAAACGTTACATAGTTAACAAGGCAACAAATTGCAGATGATTCTGACATCTGAGGTAATAACCCGTTTAAATGACACGGTCATAAACGAGGAGGCAGCTGATCCCATTCAACTCAAATGGTCGGCCGAACTTAAAAGTGTCCACACTTGGCGCCAATGTGTGCGTTCACGCGCTACAGTGACGCGATGACCCTTCCTTTTTTTTTTATAGTTTCCTTGCATTGCAACAGGACATTTATTGAGACCTTTTAGAACATTTGTGTTGTCAAATTGAACCAACACGTGTACAGTACTATTACAAGACAGAACAGTCAACAGAGAGAGAGAGTGTGCTGTACTCAGTCCATGCAGTGGTAGTAGTAGTATTTGTAGTAGTATTGTTGATAATGGTTATATTACATCAGAAAGACCTCCCTCCCTCCTCTCCCAGCCCAAAGTGTGATAATATCTTAAACGAGTATCTAAGGAGTGTGCAGTGTGTGCTGGTGTTACGTTACACAATGTTAAAGGTCCCATGTCTTATAAATTGCCTTTTCCAGTGTTTAGCATTGTTTTCTAGCAATGTGGGGTTGTATCAATGGGGTCTGTGTCTTTAATTCTCATTTTGGCTCATCAGTCTAGTCTCGAGTTCACGAGATCCTCCCTCACTGAACTAAGCCATTCTGATTCGACTGTTTTGCTGACGTGAATAAGGCACTGGTTGTAGTCACCGCCCACAATCAACAATTCGCTCAACAACAGAGCGAGTGGAAATACCGACACTTCCTCAAACGGGTTGACGTGGCGCGGGTGCCGACAGAGAACGAGCGAGCGAGAGGGATACAGAGCATTTACACGGTTTATTTACACCCTCTCTCGTTCTCTCTCTGTCTGCACCCACGTCACGTCAACCTGTTGCAAAATATTATAGCGCACACGCGTATTCCGATCCGTGCAATAATATTCACGGGGGTATATATTCTCATTTGAAACAAGTTACCAATGCATTGTCCCGTTGTATTATGCCCCCCCCCGCGGCAAAATTAATTAGTCTCCCTGTCTATCTCTATATGTCTCTCTCTGTCTGCCGGTGCAGACTGTGGGTGACTGTCACTCAAAGCGCTTTGCGAGTATGGGCGGAGCCCGGCCCAAAACAGCTTGAAATCTTGAAGTGGAAAAATGCTGCTTTCGAGTACTTGATTAGAAATACAAAACAATGATTTAAAAAAAATAAAAACTTACAGATGTGTTCCATAGACTCACAGGAATTGTGTAACATTGCCAAAATAGTGAAAGGAATAGCAAAACATGGGACCTTTAAAAATAGAAAAGCATGTAGAGGGTAAATGACATCTCTACTCCAGAGGTCGGAGAACAGAGAATCACTATTCAATAAAAAAAACACTTGTTTTAAAAAGACTGTTTCTTGATTGGAGGGGGGGGGAATGTACTTGCACAATTGAACATTTCGTCATTCGTACGTTTTTTGACAGCTTCATTGGCACGCGGTCAAGTTGTAAGCCTAGTTAGTATTGACCGTATTCCATCATCATCATCATCATCACGGACATCTTGGTAGGCAAATGAGGTGATTGTAATCTAAACAACAGGTGATCATCATTAAATGACCACCTCACTGTAGCTGTGACACATCATACTATGAATATATCATACATTTCTACATGACAACATTGTGTTATTGTTTTTTTTTACCACCACACTGAACACACCCAGGGAAAATGAACCCTTCCCGCCCAAACTGAACACGCCTAGAGAACATTAACCCTTCCCACTCCTCCGGTTCTCACAAACACACCCTTCCCTTACACAAGACATGCAAAACTAAATAAGAGATCATCCCAACAAATGTAACGCAGTTGCAAAAAAATAAAGACAAAAATCTACAAATGTCAATCAAGTACCTATTTGTGGAATGGCACCAAAAGGGGGCGGGTGTACCACCAGCACATGAGCCAATCAGCGAGCAGTACGAGGCCTCTTCTGTTTACAGTATAGTACTGTCCCTACAAAAAGCATCGACTGCAAAACAAGCGTATATTAGGGCCTACGCTTTCCTATGTACCATAGAATCTATTGGAAATGTATGTTTTGAAAACCTATTGTACGCAATATATACGTGTGTGTATTTTGTCGTACGTGTGGAGGTTTAGAACCTTTTCCAAAGACTGGACAGAAGCTTTGCGTGAAGTTCTTTTGAAGGTTTAACAAATATTCACTTCCTGGGTTTTTGACAGAAATGAAAGGGACTTGGGGCCAACAGTCTTTAAAGACCCCCCCAGACACCTTTTAAGCACTTCAATTCTACATTGAATAACATTTTGTATAAATGAGACAATTTCCACTAAATTGTTCAATAAACGACTGTGGCGGGTGGCATTAATGAGAAAGGAGGAGGGGCCTCAATGAGCCAGGATCCGTTATAGGGGGCGACCTGCGGGAGGAACGTTAGTTGGAATTGTTTGTTGCGGCCGGTGCAGTGAGGTAGGTGCACACCTCACTCCGGGATGCAGGAACAAGCATTACACACTAAAGGCCCTCCCATAGTCGAGCAGACTGTACACAGAGCAGACTCCGCGGAGGTCCGCGCGGACTCTTTGAGCTTTGATCTCAGCGGACGTCTGCGTGTCAGAAAATAGGAGCTTCGCACTTTGCACTCTGCTGTGGGTGTGCTGTCCGCTGAGATCAAAGCTCAAAGAGTCCACGCGGACCTCCGCGGAGTTGCTCTGTGTACAGTCTGCTCGACTATGGGAGGGCCTTAAGGTAGGCATTGGTAGTATTATGGTTTAGGAATAGCGGGTTTTAATATGTGCTGTGCAATATGTGTGACATGGAGTGTTTGTTCCAAGTCACTTGCCTGGTTCCCAGCGGGATTGAAGGTAGTCGGTAGGATAATAGGACCACCGACGGACCAGGTAGTTTAATGTAGCACTTTGTTTTAGCATGTAATGTTGTCTAATAATTATGTGTGTTAGTTTTAATAATAAAGTGTTTTAATACTGTTGATATTAGGTTATGACGCTCCTCTAGTTCCACTGGACACAACTTTTAAAAGCGGTGGTTTTGAAACTGGATCACACGCGTCGTCACGGGCACAGCTAAGAAGAAGCAAGATATTTGTCGACATATCAACGAGAGAGGAGATTGAATCGTCCTCCGACTTGCTGACGCTGCAGTGTGTTGGCTAGTGTTCTTCTGCAAACATGGCTTCGAACAGCAGCAGCGTGAAACGAGAGGAGAAGTGGAAACGCATCCAAGTGGTCGTCAGGTGCAGAGCACTGGTCAGTGGTCCAGCTGCTCTTGTCGTGAAACACGTTTTTAGTTATTGTTTGGTAGTTATAATTATGTCTAATCCGCCCGGGCCAGTGGGCCGGTAGACGGGCAAAAAGAATTGGGTCTTTCCCTTGGGGCGGATTAGTTTTCTTTATCTACGTTTGTTTGTTCATTTGTGTGTCCGTTCCCCCCCCCCCCCCCCCCCCCACCATAACACCAACCCATGGTTATAATACGGGCAGGCCTAGTGTGCCATTATTATATGGATGCCGTGGTTAGGCACACGTGTGCCAATGTTTGATAAAGTTGAATCACCGAGTGGCATGATATCCGTTTACTTCGTTGTGAGAAGTTTGATATCTCTTTTTATACAGTTCTTGAAGTGGTATTTATTGATGTGTGATAAAGTTTCCTTCATTGTGTGAAGTGCTATTTATTGACATTTGATATCGTATGAAGTGCTATTTATTGACATTTGATATCGTTCTCCTTCATTGTGTGAAGTACCACCAGGTTGCCGTGAATCAAACCCTGCCCGGTCAAGGCTGATTGGGGTTCCTGACATGAGGTTGAAGTGGGCTTATAGTATTTTTGTCCACCCCTTTTTATATAATAAATGCTATTGTTAAATTAACCTACTCTTGTGTCTTTCTTAAAGCTAGGAACTTAGCGGGTGTAACACTACTTTAACACTTTCAGCGGCAGAGGTTGCTGTTTACTGTTACTGTTGAAAGGCCACCGCTTTAAACGAATGGGAATACGTGGCAGTGTTTAAAGCACTAAAGCTATATTATATAGTATAGCTATGGATCTAATAATATAGTCGATTGTCATTGAGTTTCTTCCGGTCAAGATGCAAAAAACAGGGCGGCTAAGTGGCGCAGTGGGCAATGCGCTCGCCACTAACGCAGGAGATGCTGGGTTCGAGCCCAGCTCTCGCCGTTGCTACCGGCTTGGCTGGTCGTTCATACTAACACAATTGGCAGTGTTAGGGGTGGGTGGGGATTGGACGTTGTGGACAGCGACTCCTACAGGTCGGTTGGTGCGCCTGTACAGCAGAATCAGGAAGTATCGGGGGCAGCGTGAGCCTCCCACGCGTTACTCCTCACCACAGAGATTGCGCTGTTCAGGTGAAAAGATGCGACAGCTGCCTCCTCGTGTACCGGAGGGGACACGTGATGCAAGGCTTGGTCCTCACTGCAGCCGACCAGTGGGAGGCATAGTCTACCAACGTTCGAGACAGGGGAGAGGAGAATTGAAGGGAGAATTGGCATTTTTGAAAAATAAGGAGAAAAAGTGGATAAAAAAAAAGATGCAATAAACAAAAATAAATTTGTGCTTTGATCGCCACCAACGGAACACGTTACACACACACGCTCCCATCGCAATTAAGGAATTTTTGGATCAACGCAATATTGATACCATACCTTGACTAGGATCCGTCCCGAAAATAATATTCCAATTATCTGATCGCCATTCCAAGTATTGATGTCGATCGTGTTGCCAACGTAATCCAGCAATGAACATGAACCGGAGGTGCTTGATTCTCGTCGATGCATGCGCTATAAGCGCTTGGCCACCCCCGACTAGTTAGACTCCGCCCACAGATCGACCCACACACCAAACCACATCGTTTCAAATGGAGTGCAATAGCGGCCGCAAGGCAGCAGTATTGGACTTTTGCGATCTCAGACTCATCCCCAGTGATAACACAGGCTCCCAGGATGTTTTATGAATGGAAATATCGAATAAAAGAAATAACGATGAAAACCCGACTATACTCAGGTTTTCGGGGGTCCTGGGGTTCAACGTTCGGTGAGTTAACCCGACTATCATCGGGTCCGGCGCTGAAAGTGTTAAGTGGCTTAGCAGCATCTCTACACATTTACCCTCATTGAGATGCAAGGGTCTATTAATATGCAAATTGGCAAAACGCACTCATTGATATTTACCAGGAATTCCAAGTTGGGAGCTTATATTCTTTCAAGACGTGTCGATACCTACTCAGCTTTCTGTGTAGCTGAAGCCAAAAGGTGTCGATCGGTATCGGCCGATATTCAGTATAAATATGAGATTGCTTTGCTTTGTAAAAGACAGAAATAAAATCATTCATTCATTAAAAAAAAAAAAAAATATGAGATAGGTGAATTCCGATGCTTTATTTTCGCCAATCGTGAAAACCGATTGAAAAACATGATCCAATTCTTAGCGGAGATCTCACTCGCTGAGTTCTGTCTCAGACACACAGAGCTGCAAACTCCCGCTCCTCCTCCTCCTGCCCCTCCCTTCCCCGTGTAAACAAGCTCCAGCAATAGTCTGCTCTAGTGCATGCAACCTCTGTGAGCTAACGTTAGCTACCGTTACTGTTTAAAAAAATTACCCAGTCAACTATTCACTTTTAGTTTAATACATGAGGCATTGTTAACGGTATCTAGCCGGCTAGCTACTGATAGCTCCTGATATCAACAAATGCTCCAGCAATAGTCTAGTAGTGCATGATAGCTCACGTTAGCTCACGTTCAAAACGAAATGTCCCATTCAACTAAATAGTTCACTGAGGCGTTGTCTTAACGTTATCTAGCCGGCTAGCAGTAGCTACAGATATCTCCTGATATCAATGTCTTATAACATTGATTCGATGCGTATTCGAGCTGAGGGCATGCTGAATGTGATCAATAGGGTCCAGCTGCAGCGCCGGAGAATCCTGGCCGTAGCTGGAGGCTACTCGAGTACACACAGACAGTGGAGCTGTTTGCAGATAGCGAGCATTTTGACTTGTTGCGTGGTGGCGATGTCTCGCAGATAATACAACTACAAGTATGATTATATAATATATATTTCTTAGTAAAAAAAAATATATATATATTTTTTTATACCAAAACGATCGATATCGGCCGATATGGCTCAAGACGATCGGTGATCGGTATCGGTGGCAAAAAACGTGATCGGGGAATCCCTAGTGTCAAGTTACCACATGTTGGACCATGAGAGCTTCGACCCGTTAGTGACATCATACATGTAACTCACATTTCAGGGAAGTACCGAAAAGTTTAGTCAAAGTCACGAATAAACAACCTGTATAGTGAAAGTCATGTCTCCTAGAGGAGTTAACAGCTAGATCTATAAATGATTGAGCTCTCGTTGATGACAAAACAATTGAACTTCCCTGACAGCAATAGGCCTTTTACCATAGAGACACATAGCGTGAGCACTTATAAAGTATCCTGTTCCTCACAGCATGACACCATGTGAGTCAGAAGATCTTATTCTACATGTATGACTAGGGGCGATTGACTGTTCTCTTGTCTATACTGCCACCTGTTGGCCCCCAATCTATTCTATCATGAGGTTACTGATCCCCATCACTCTTTCCACTAGGTGGCAGTAAAGTTCAGTGTTCCGACCACCACTGAATCTCAGATGAGAAAGCAGTGTTGTCTTCTGGGTAGACAACAGGTGGGCTTTTCTGAAGGTAGATGCTAGGAGGACGTTTTTAAAGGTGCTATAGATACATTTATTTATGTAAAGTAATCAAAAAATTAATAAAAATGATATATATACAGTATATATATATAGATCCACAGAGCTTTTAGAAAGGTGCGGAATAAAAGTATTGATTTTCCCCCCCAAAAAATATTGATCATGAATAAATAAATGTGGCGGGTCCAAAATTATTGTTGTTGTTTACATGTTGCAGCCATGTATCCTGTCCCTACTTCCTATTTCCCCACGTGGAATGCACCTGATTGAATAAATTACATAATGGTGCTCTAGTGCGACATCCAGTGGCTGAATGTTATCTATAGCACCTTTAAGTTATATTTTTTAATTTATAGGTAGTGGGAGTGATTAACTCATTCTGCATCTGCCATTTTCCTCATCCTGTTCTAGCTAGGCCACGCTTTAAATATAGGAGTGCGTCACCTTGTTTGTAGAGCTATATCTATATTATAGCTATGTCGACAATACTATGGTCATTTAACAGTATCTTCCGTCGAACATGCGCAAAAAATAATAAAAATTGTCATGTACACATTCGCGTGTTATCCCGTGGTGAATATAAGTATAGTTTCGGAGTGATCCGGGCTAATTCCTGGGAAGTTGAGTTATAGGGCGCTACATGAATTCTACTAAAAGCATTGGTGTTTCATCCCTGGACACGCTACTATTTCCAAATCAAATGTATATAATAGGTATTATGTTTCATCATGAATGCATGAAAGGGGGGGGGGGTCGTTTCTGATGCTTTGATTGCCAGTAACGGCATTTGTTGTGAACACAACACACGCTGATCAGCTGGATCGATATGAAAACATTGTACGATCAAACTGGAATTGACGTCAGATAGTCATTACCTTTGATCGGGGGTATTCCAAAAAGAATATTCCAATTGTCTGCTCGTGATTTTCAGTATTGGTGCCTATCTGGTCCCGGACATAATTTGGCACAACTTATGGAGTGTGCTAGATGCGTTTCGAAGTGGTCGGATGAAGCGATCTACTTGGCTCCGTTTAAATTCAGCGCCCGGAGGGGTTTAAACGTAACACACTGTCTGGAACAGGGGTTACAGCATTCTCGATACTAGTAGGATCTGGCCGGTACTGCACCCTCGGGGTCCCAGTATACATTTTAACGTATCTACCTGTACAGTGTAGAGGTACTGCCCCCTCTAGCTGTGTAGAGGAACTGCTCCCTCTAGCTGTGTAGAGAGGAACTGCCCCCTCTAGCTGTGTAGAGGAACTGCCCCCTCTAGCTGTGTAGAGAGGAACTGCCCCCTCTAGCTGTGTAGAGGAACTGCCCCCTCTAGCTGTGTAGAGGAACTGCCCCCAGCTGTGTAGAGGAACCGCCCCCTCTAGCTGTGTAGAGAGGAACTGCCCCCTCTAGCTGTGTAGAGAGGAACTTCCCCCTCTAGCTGTGTAGAGAGGAACTGCCCCCTCTAGCTGTGTGGAGGAACTGCCCCCTCTAGCTGTGTGGAGGAACTGCCCCCTCTAGCTGTGTAGAGGGGAACTGCCCCCTCTAGCTGTGTGGAGGAACTGCCCCCTCTAGCTGTGTGGAGGAACTGCCCCCTCTAGCTGTGTAGAGAGGAACTGCGCCCTCTAGCTGTGTAGAGGAACTGCCCCCTCTAGCTGTGTAGAGAGGAACTGCCCCCTCTAGCTGTGTAGAGAGGAACTGCCCCCTCTAGCTGTGTAGAGAGGAACTGCCCCCTCTAGCTGTGTAGAGAGGAACTGCCCCCTCTAGCTGTGTAGAGGAACTGCCCCCTCTAGCTGTGTAGAGAGGAACTGCCCCCTCTAGCTGTGTAGAGGAACCGCCCCCTCTAGCTGTGTAGAGCGGAACTGCCCCCTCTAGCTGTGTAGAGGAACCGCCCCCTCTAGCTGTGTAGAGAGGAACTGCCCCCTCTAGCTGTGTAGAGGAACCGCCCCCTCTAGCTGTGTAGAGGAACTGCCCCCTCTAGCTGTGTAGAGAGGAAGTGCCCCATCTAGCTGTGTAGAGGAACTGCCCCCTCTAGCTGTGTAGAGAGGAACTGCCCCATCTAGCTGTGTAGAGAGGAACTGCCCCATCTAGCTGTGTAGAGGAACTGCCCCCTCTAGCTGTGTAGAGAGGAAGTGCCCCCTCTACCTGTGTAGAGAGGAACTGCCCCCTCTAGCTGTGTTGATAGGAACTGCCCCCTCTAGCTGTGTAGAGGAACTGCCCCCTCTAGCTGTGTAGAGAGGAACTGCCCCCTCTAGCTGTGTAGAGAGGAACTGCCCCCTCTAGCTGTGTAGAGAGGAACTGCCCCCTCTAGCTGTGTAGAGAGGAACTGCCACCTCTAGCTGTGTAGAGAAGAACTGCCCCCTCTAGCTGTGTAGAGAGGAACTGCCCCATCTAGCTGTGTAGAGAGGAACTGCCCCCTCTAGCTGTGTAGAGGAACTGCCCCCTCTAGCTGTGTAGAGGAACTGCCCCCTCTATCTGTGTAGAGGAACTGCCCCCTCTAGCTGAGTAGAGGAACTGCCCCCTCTAGCTGTGTAGAGAGGAACTGCCCCCTCTAGCTGTGTAGAGAGGAACTGCCCCCTCTAGCTGTGTAGAGGGGAACCGCCCCCTCTAGCTGTGTAGAGAGGAACTGCCTCCTCTAGCTGTGTAGAGGAACTGCCCCCTCTAGCTGTGTAGAGGAACCGCCCCCTCTAGCTGTGTAGAGAGGAACTGCCCCCTCTAGCTGTGTAGAGGGGAACTGCCCCCTCTAGCTGTGTAGAGAGGAACTGCTCCCTCTAGCTGTGTAGAGAGGACTGCCACCTCTAGCTGTGTGGAGGAACTGCCCCCTCTAGCTGTGTAGAGAGGAACTGCTCCCTCTAGCTGTGTAGAGAGGAACTGCCACCTCTATCTGTGTGGAGGAACTGCTCCCTCTAGCTGTGTAGAGAGGAACTGCTCCCTCTAGCTGTGTAGAGAGGAACTGCTCCCTCTAGCTGTGTAGAGAGGAACTGCCACCTCTAGCTGTGTGGAGGAACTGCTCCCTCTAGCTGTGTAAAGAGGAACTGCTCCTTCTAGCTGTGTAGAGAGGAACTGCCACCTCTAGCTGTGTGGAGGAACTGCCCCCTCTAGCTGTGTAGAGGGGAACTGCGCCCTCTAGCTGTGTAGAGAGGAACTGCCCCCTCTAGCTGTGTAGAGAGGAACTGCCCCCTCTAGCTGTGTAGAGAGGAACTGCCCCCTCTAGCTGTGTAGAGAAGAACTGCCCCCTCTAGCTGTGTAGAGGAACTGCCCCCTCTAGCTGTGTAGAGGAACCGCCCCCTCTAGCTGTGTAGAGAGGAACTGCCCCCTCTAGCTGTGTAGAGGGGAACTGCGCCCTCTAGCTGTGTAGAGAGGAACTGCCCCCTCTAGCTGTGTAGAGAGGAACTGCCCCCTCTAGCTGTGTAGAGAGGAACTGCCCCCTCTAGCTGTGTAGAGGGGAACTGCCCCCTCTAGCTGTGTAGAGAAGAACTGCCCCCTCTAGCTGTGTAGAGAGGAACTGCCCCCTCTAGCTGTGTGGAGGAACCGCCCCCTCTAGCTGTGTAGAGAGGAACTGCCCCCTCTAGCTGTGTAGAGAGGAACTGCCCCCTCTAGCTGTGTAGAGAGGAACTGCCCCCTCTAGCTGTGTAGCTCCAAGGATCCAAATCATTTTGTGAAAATCTGACTTAGACCTATTCCTTGATTTTCATAATTAACACTTTCAGTGCCGTTCACGTAGAACTACGTTTCTGTCGTCCGATCGTTGAGTGCCGGAAATGTAGATCTACGTTTCTGTCACGGTATTTCTTTTATTATCTATATCCATTCATAATTCAGCGGGGCACCTTGTGCATACTGTTCTGAGTGTGTCTGAGCTGGCAGACGGTATTATACCGCCCTTTAACGCCTTCGGCCAGTAATGCACCCGGTTAGAAACGGGTTTGTTTATTTTCTATACCGAGCTGCGGCGTGGGGGCAGGTCCTAAACACTCCGGCAAAACACACGCTTATAGGGATGGCTTGGACAACTGACCCCGCCCGCCGGTTGAAGAGCAATGCCCAATAACGTCGGAGGCACAATCGCTGTGGATAACTGGAATGGCGATGAGATTATTGGATTCTTTTTTTTTTTCATTACTTCAGAGACCAGGTAAGGACACTATATATGAAAGCTTGCGTTGATCTGATATTTATTTCAACTGCGATTGAGCTATATGTGTTTATGTGTCTGGCTGTTCTGCCGTTGGGATGCAGAAGGGGGCGGGGGGGCACGCCGGTCTAAACCACATTGCATGCGTGCACCACAAAGGATAATAGTGATGATCTAGCGTTGATTTCAGGAAGATCCGATAATCAGGCGAAAAATTACGTGTTTATTGAATTACACAAAAACGCTGTTTTCGTGTCTTTTCCCTGGAATTGCTCAGAAGCGGCCGAACTATGTTCATATTCAAAACGGTATCAAACAGAAGTGTACGGATGAAAAAATAATCAGTTTTTTGCACGTTGACCAGAAGTAGCTCAATGAGACTCGAGGGCGTTATTAGACCCATAGCGATACTATAAAATATAGGTTTAGTTCTACAAACTACAACTACGTTTACATGGGGTTAATGGGCGGCACGGAAGTGATCACTTCCCGGAAGGGGCGTGGCACTCAATGTGTTAAGTAAAAACAATATATAAAACAAAACAATAAATAAGGGGATATTCCCCAGCCTGGCCTGTAGATATTATGAAGCCCAAGCCACTAAGCCAGTGTCCATCCCATCCTATGTTACACCGTCAGACCGACTGTCTGAAATGAAACGACAGCCACAGTACTCTGAAAACACAGCATTTATCAAAAATAAAGAATTAAAAAATATATATTAAAAAATGTAAAGGTGAAAGATAACGCAAAAAATCTTTGCCTCGTCATTTACTTTTGCAGAAAGAAAAGAAAACGCAGGTGAAATGGCCACGTTGGTGCAGTGTCACGAGATGAAAGAAGGCCAGCAGTTAAAGGTGGGGTTCTGTGTGAGTTAAAGGTGGAGCAGCTGAAGAGGATGAACCTAGTTGTTTCGTGCAAAAATGACCCGGAGACATTAGATCGACGCACAGGCCAAGATACAAGGTTTCAAAGGGTGCTCGATACCGCCGTCTAGCTGGATGCGGCCTGTATTGCACTTTGGCTATCTCAGACTCATTCCCTATGGTAACACCAGGCTCCCTGGATGGATAATGTATGAAAATACCGGAAAATAAGGAAAAACAACCCAGAAACATAAAAATACGTTTTTGGCACTCTACGGTCGGGGCACAGAAACGTATTAAGCCATTTTTAAGTTAAGTTAAGTTGTGTGTAACGTTAATCAATAACATTAAGAATAGAGAGCTGCAAATGGAAATAAATAAGCAGTCCTTGAGAGAACGGTTTCCTGGTTTACTGTCACCACCTTACAGAGGGAATTACCCCGAAGTCCAGCTAGTTATTAACAAGCACGTTACATGACCGGCACTTCGGCCCTGGAGTGTTAGGAGAACGCTCCCCTGTACTCCACTATGATTCAGATTAATACAGGGAAGGGTAACATTGGGGGCTCGAGTCCGGGATATGAAAATAAATCCTGATTTCATCTGTGAGTTGTAAACTGTATGGAAATGTGAAGTTAGCTCATGCTACTGGAAAACGGACGCACGAGGCAATTTGTCATTAAATTAACTGAGTTAAAAATGATGACTGGTATGGGATTTACTTTTTGTCGCGGTTGTTTGTTATCCATCCGCGGGTGCCTTGACACACGTATTGCAGTGATGCGGTTACCGCGACAGCCCTAACACACACACACACACACAGTGTATTGCACATGTAATGCGCACACACACACACGTTATGAACACACACATGCTACACACACATACCATGTACAGGCATGCAGACATACATGCACACCTACACGCACACACATACACAGTAGGCCACAATGAATACCATGGGTAGAAATCAAAATGAAACAAAAAGATAATTATATATATATGTGTCTGTGTGTGTGTATTGTATGTATTTTCTATAAAGCTTATGAGTCTGGCGATGGCTGCTGATGCAAACGATACTGTCCTTCAACTGCCACAAAGAAAGTCGAGAGGAAGAAAGAAACATAAAGAGGCTGAAAGATAAACATGTCGTAGTTCCGTGGATGTGACCAGAGACACAGGGAGGAGAGAAGGTGAGCAAAGAGCTTCCAGAAAAAGCAGCCACACATTTCAGTTCAAAACACTTCACACAGAAAAACAGTTAATGCCCATTGTGTTTGCCAGCCAGGCCAGAACCCTCCAGAGACAAGCTGATCCTGGGCCATAGTGAAGTCTACAACCAGGTCAGAACCTTCCAGAGACAAGCTGATCCTGGGCCACCATAGTGATAGTTAGTCTACAACCAGGCCAGGCCCAGGTCCAACTCCCCTGACCCAGGGACAGCAGTCCTTCTTGGGCCTCATTGCATCACACACAGAACGATTGATTTAGTAAATGATTGGTCTTCAAGCCAAAACGTCTGTGGTCTAAAAGAGGGGGCGCTTTGATGCTTCAGACCAGGGGTGACTTGAGTCCTGTGAGGGTGGGTGGGTGTGGGACCGCAGGGGGCCGTGAGGATAAGGCCTTGGGCCCCATTGGAGGTACAGGTGTACCTCAGGGTACCTGCCTGGGCCCTGTTTGAGGTACAGGTGTACCTCAGGGTACCTGCCTGGGCCCTGTTTGAGGTACAGATGTACCTCAGGGTACCAGCCTGGGCCCTGTTTGAGGTGCAGGTGTACCTCAGGGTACCAGCCTGGGCCCTGTTTGAGGTACAGGTGTACCTCAGGGTACCAGCGTGGGCCCTGTTTGAGGTACAGGTGTACCTCAGGGTACCTGCCTGGGCCCTGTTTGAGGTACAGATGTACCTCAGGGTACCAGCCTGGGCCCTGTTTGAGGTGCAGGTGTACCTCAGGGTACCAGCGTGGGCCCTGTTTGAGGTACAGGTGTACCTCAGGGTACCAGCGTGGGCCCTGTTTGAGGTGCAGGTGTACCTCAGGGTACCAGCGTGGGCCCTGTTTGAGGTGCAGGTGTACCTCAGGGTACCAGCGTGGGCCCTGTTTGAGGTGCAGGTGTACCTCAGGGTACCAGCGTGGGCCCTGTTTGAGGTACAGGTGTACCTCAGGGTACCAGCCTGGGCCCTGTTTGAGGTGCAGGTGTACCTCAGGGTACCAGCGTGGGCCCTGTTTGAGGTGCAGGTGTACCTCAGGGTACCAGCGTGGGCCCTGTTTGAGGTGCAGGTGTACCTCAGGGTACCAGCGTGGGCCCTGTTTGAGGTACAGGTGTACCTCAGGGTACCAGCGTGGGCCCTGTTTGAGGTGCAGGTGTACCTCAGGGTACCAGCCTGGGCCCTGTTTGAGGTACAGGTGTACCTCAGGGTACCAGCCTGGGCCCTGTTTGAGGTACAGGTGTACCTCAGGGTACCAGCGTGGGCCCTGTTTGAGGTGCAGGTGTACCTCAGGGTACCAGCCTGGGCCCTGTTTGAGGTGCAGGTGTACCTCAGGGTACCAGCCTGGTATACATTGGGCTGCAGACGGAAGTCCAGAATTCCAAAACTGTTTATAATGTAGTTGAGTAGATCAGAGTAGTCACTGTATCTTCTCTCACTGTTGACCTTTAGTGAATAAAATATTAGTGAAATTAAAACACAATTTTGCTGGGGACCTCCTGGAACCCCCTCAAGGCCCCCTGGGGAGCCCGACATTGAGAACCACTGGCCCCAGTACGGGAGGCCCCAGGCTGGACTGGTCTTCTACGACCAGTATGGGAGGCCTCAGGCTGGACTGGTTATCTGTCACGTCGCCACACTTCAAACGTCCTTATAAATAAAAAATAAAAAATAAAACGAACCAGAAAAGGAAAACTCAGCCAGCAAGCCACTTTAGTCCAAGTGGTGGGCGTGGCTTACTGACAGGTCGTCTAGCGGTGAGGTACTACTCCCCTCCTGCCACTGGTAATTGAGCAAGGCACCGCAGGCGTCCAGAGAGAGGGGCTGCCTCTGTGGCTCAGTTCAGTTCACTACGACTAACAACAATCACCACAAAGAAAGCAAAACCACAAAGCACAGAGGGGAGGGGGGGCATCAATCCCTTGCTCTTGTCATACGAACAACTTCCTCCCACCCTCCTCCTCCTCCTCCTATCCATTTTAGAAAAAAAAAAAAAAATCTAGATCCATGTTGTAATCCTCTGGGTCGGGTTGCGTTCTGTGGAGTTTTCCTGTTCCGATTGATCTCTCTGCGCAGCAGGTAAGACGGCGAGGGAAATCAATAACAGGTGAGCGTGGATGTGATCTCGGTGTGGGGGGGGGGGGGGGGGGGGGTGGAGACACACATCCTGGGTCGGTGCTGTTATCTGGGATCGGGCAGTTGAGCTGGACGGCTACCACGGGTCCTCCAAGTCAGCTCCATTCTGTAGGAGTCAGGAGAGAGAGAGAGAGAGAGAGAGAGAGAGAGAGAGAGAGAGAGAGAGAGAGAGAGAGAGAGAGAGCGCAGGGACAGAGAAGATAGAGACGATGAGAGAGAGAGAAGAGGGAGGGAGAAAGAGAGGGGAAGGATAGAGAGAGAAGAGAGAGAGGAGGGAAGGGAGAGAGATAAGATGAGAGAAATGAGGGGAAGAAGAGAAAATAGGAGAGGAAGAGTGTTCAGAGAAGACCGGTACAGAGGAGAAGAGAGGAGAGAAGAGAAAGGAGGAGAAGAGAAGGGAGGAGGAAAGAGGGATATAGGGTGAATGGGAGGTGGGGGGAGAGAAGAGGACACATTGTTAGAGACCAGGTCACTCCTCCAATCCAATCAGTTATTTATTTATTTATTGGGTTGACTGGGTTCCAAGTAATTTTTATATCAAGACAAGAATGACTTAAAGCCAACATGTCACAAAGACTGGTCTGGTCCGTTAAGAAGAATGACTTAAAGCCAACATGTCACAAAGACTGGTCTGGTCCGTTAAGAAGCGGAGGGGGGGAGGGTCCGAGGCCGCCTCAGCTTCGTGTGAGACGACAGGGAAACACGACGGACCAAGATAAATAAATAAAAGGCCGACTCTTAAAGGAGCGGTTCACCCAAACATTTAAAAGAAAAACAAACATATTTTTCCTTTTGCCAGAGTGCTATCCATCCATCCAGATAGTTCATATAATTTGCAGAGTTTTGAAGATATCTGGCGTAGAGAGATATCTGCTATCACTCCAATACAATAGATAGGATTTAGCAACTATTTACTACCGAAATACACGTACCCCCATAATAACAATAATAATAATAATAATAATAATAATAATAATAATAATACTATGATAATATAATAATAAAATACTGATAGTAATAACATAACAATAATAATAATAACAATAACAATAACAATAACAATAACAATAACAATAATAATAATAATAATAATAATAATAATAATAATAATAATAATAATATATGGGGGGTGTACCTTGGTAGGGAATGGTTCCTAAATTAAACTGTATGTATGAAGCCACTGTACTGGAGTGACACGACAGACATCACAGCAGATATCTCCAAAAATCACACGGAAACAATCTGGATGTTACGTCATGCCAATAAAGCAATTTTAATTAAATTTAATTGAATTGATAGATAGCACTTTGATATTATTTTGAGTGAACTTCCCCTTAACATTTTTAACTCTTGCGTGCAACTGTAGAAAGAGAGAGAGGGAGAGAGAGAGCCGGAGAGAGAGAGAGAGAGCGTGGTACATGCAGGTATGTGTCAAATGGAAGAGACAGACAGACTCAAGAGGAACATACACTCATCCTTAGCCTTGTTCACACACACACACACACACACACACACACACACACACACACACACACACACACACACACACACACACACACACACACACACACACACACACACACACACACACACACACACACACACACACACACACACACACACACACACACACACACACACACACACACACACACACACACACACACACACACACACACACACACACACACACTTTAGAGTAGATAGAGTGAGGAGGAGGACAAACTGACTGAGAAGTGAGGAAGAGGAAGGGAGGTCATTATAGAAGCATATTAGATGATCACTGACATGCCTGTGTGTGTGTCTGTGTGTGTGTGTATATATATAAATGTATGTGTGTGTAGGGGTGCGGATAGAGAGGGGTGATACAATACTTATATTAGGGCTGGGAGATATGGCCTAAAAATAAAATCTCTTGATTTAAAAAAAATAAATCAGATTTCCGATTTTAATAGATTTATTTTTCTCTTGAAAACTAGAAACGCCAAGGAAATCATTCGAATAAACTTTGTTTTTATTTGACACAGAAAAATGATCAAACTAAGATGAATTTCCCTATTGGGATTGAAGTGCAAACCTAACTTTCACCAATCTTCACTTAAAAAAAAAAAATAATAATAAAGGTAAAGGGTACTCTTGATCAAACAAAGATGAATGTCCCTATTGGGATTAATAAAGTGCAAATCTAACTTCACTTTTTGTAAAATATATATATATTGTTTGAAAATGGATTGAAATTTTTCAAAATCGTCCTAAATCATTCATTCGAATTAATCGATACAATCGATTAATCGCCCAGCCCTAACTTATATACGAGGTCACTTACATGCCTGTATGTGTGTGCACAATATGTGTGTGCGTGTGCGTGTGTGTGTAGGGGGGTAGAGAGGGGTGAGGTAACAGGTATGTGGTCACTTACCAAATGAAACAGGAAGGCTGCATTAATCAGAGGGTGAACACAGTTAGACAACTATATGCAGCATGTGTGTGTGTGTGTGTGTGTGTGACGTGTGTGTGTGTGTGTGTGTGTGTGTGTGTGTGTGTGTGTGTGTGTGTGTGCGTGTGTGTGTGTGTGTGTGTGTGGAGACGTATGCCATTTCTGAAGGCTAAGGTTCATAGAACTTGAATTGATATAGCAGCGGTCATTCCCAAGTCTCAGCTCCAGCCTGGAAGCAGCCCCCTGAATAGCTTCATTATATATTATTCAAATCAAGCGATTCTGAATTGTCTGAACTGAATCATAAAGAGTTATTTTAGAAAGAAATACTGCCTTTGTGGTTGTATGCCTCCGCCAACCAGTAACCAGTGGAGGCTAGGAGGGGCAAAGATAGAGTAGGAGGGGCTAACATAGAGTAGGATGGGCTACCATAGAGTAGGAGGGGCTAATATAGAGTAGGATGGGCTACCATAGAGTAGGAGGGGCTAACATAGAGTAGGAGGGGCTAACAGAGTAGGAGGGACATAGAGTAGGAGGGACATAGAGTAGGAGGGACATAGAGTAGGAGGGACTAACATAGAGTAGGAGGGACTAACATGGAGTAGGAGGGGCTAACAGAGTAGGAGGGACTAACATAGAGTAGGAGGTGCAAACTGCCGCAAGTCTCTGGCGATACATAAGGAGACGGGGCTTACGCTTAGGGGGCGGGGCAAACCAATGTAAGCTGATGTTCCTGCTGAGTCCAATGACGCCACCCGTGAGTCTGTATGACAAATAGTTAACGAAATATGAAAGGGGGTGTGGCTTAAGTGTAGAGGCAGGGCTTAAGCATGAGAGCGTCGTTGACTTAGACTTAGGTTAGATGGCACCGTTCCAAGGGACTTTTGACAACGAAAACCCCTTTTGAGCGCTGCCGCTGGGCCCGCTAAAATGCCAGCTAAAACGCTGTCGCCATTAGACTTGGACGTGCAAACGAAATCATTTGAAAATGCAACGTCGCCGTTTTCCTGTCGTGTAACCCTGGCCTTAGACCAATGAAAGAAGTAGTCTGTACTGAGTTCAATAACAACTCCCATATGTCTCTACAAAACAAACATATCATGAAATATGAAAGGGCCGGTGCTTATGCATAGAGGCAGTGGTTAACACTTTGAGTGCCAACGACGAGATTTCTCGTTAGTTCATACCGACCGTTGGGTGCCAACGACGAGAGATCTTTTAAAAAAATGTATTCGTGATTTTGATTTCCATTCATATTTCATCAATCTAGCCTCACGTTACCACTGCAAATTCTCTCTGAGCTCCATTGGGAAAATACCGCCCCCTATCGTCTCTCCCTGTGGTACTGCACCCCTTTGGATTGGATTGAATTAAATGCATGGGGGGGAAAATCCTGCTTCCACATTTGACTTCTCAGGCATGTAACTCGAGCCGATCGGATTCATTGTGGACCATCAGAACAGCGTGGAATCGGTGTTTCGACCACCAAGCGTTGGATCAATAAACGCGATCGATATTTGGAATGGCGATCAGGAATTGGAATAATCTTTTTGGAGAACATCTGATCTGAGGTATGGAATCTATTTTACCAGTCTTAGGATAATCAGAGCTTTTTTCACAGAGATATCAACGTGGGCCCTATGTGCGTGTGTGTGTGCTGATCAGGAAATGGATAATCGATTTTTCAGCCTGCTTCTATAGCGTGCATAAATACACATATACTATCGATAATCTAGCGTTTATTTGAAAACTATTCATAAATAGGCCGAAAAATTACGATGTTTTTTGTGTATTCCAGTATATTCCAGTAAAGGGCGATTATCACAGAATCTTTATATTTTCCTGAAACTTTCAAAAAACGAGTTTTTCAAAATGGTATAAAACGGAAATGAACCGATTAAAAAACAATCCGTTTCGACAATGTTGACTGCAAACAAGTCATTGATAAGCGACGGCCATATGCAACAGGGTTCTGGGGCACCGGACCCGTGGCACGGAAAGTGTTAAGCATGGGGGGCGTAGCTAACCTAGACCAAAGTAGTAGAAAGAAGTAGTCTGTATTGAGTGGACATTTGGGCTAAATTTGAAGAAATTCCCTCCAGGCATTCGAGAGATATAGTGTTCACGAGAATGGGACGCGTAAAGATTTTGCCCAACCCACTTTCAGTCCCGCCTTCGGGATCCGCGATCTGATTGGCCACTGACGTTTCTCTCAGCGCCAATCGCGTTACGCCTAACCCAACCCCAATTGAAAGTGACTGAAAACTTACCGCACTGAGAACTAGGCGTAACGCGATTGGCGCTGAGAGAAACGTCAGTGGCCAATCAGATCGCGGATCCCGAACGCGGAACTGAAAGTGGGTTGGGCAAAATCTTTGTGATTCAGGGGACTGGATCCTGGCAAACTCAACCCTACGTCATTTGAGCGGTAGACCTTAAAATGGCTGCCATATGATGTTTGATAATGCACGGCAATCAATAGGATAATAAAAAGAAATGTGTCCGAAATGTGTGAATTCTTTCCATACTGAAAGTGTATATTTATTGGTATATTTAGTGTGTTAAAAGAATGTACTTTTCCGAGTATACTTGTAATGTATTTTGGTGCTCCAGAATCAGATCATCCAATTATCACTATATGAGATTACCAATAAAATGCTATCAGCCACATTTCTTCTCTGCCCCCCCCCCCCCCCACTATCTCTCCCTCCATCTCCTTCTCCTTCAACAACATTAGGGCGACCGGTGGAATGAAACTCAATGCAGTCAACTGTCAGACCTAATAGAAATAGGTCTATACGCCTTTATGATATTATAAATGCTCTAGTGTTTTATCCGAGTGAAAATTACAACATATTAGGTTTCTTTAGGTTGAGATTGTTAAACTATTGGAAATATGAATGCAGTGTTTCAGTGCCATTTTCACACTTATTTCTCTCTCTCTCTGAAGACTCCTGTGACCATAAGTACTTTTGATTACTTCCCCTAACCATGTTTTCATTCATTTCTTAACGACCACAGCGCCTACAGATGCATTTGTGTTAACCCTTTCACTACCACACTACCAAACAGTTAACGCTTTTCACTGCGACAATACAGAAGGTTAACCCTTTCACTACCACACTACCAAACGGTTAACCCTTTTCACTGTGACAATACAGAAGGTTAACCCTTTCACAACCACACTACAGAAGGTTAACCCTTTCACTACCAGACTACAGAAGGTTAACCCTCTCACAACCACACTACAGACGGTTAACCGAGCTATAGTCACTTTTCCTTTTTTGAGAAACAACTCTACCCTTCGACAACAGCATCGACGAGGAGGAAATAGGGAAATATTTCACATGGCCTTTAAACAAATGGGACAATGACATCACGGTGGAATCAGTGTAAGTAGGAGTGTTTGTGTTAGAGTGTGTGAGAGCTACTCACCCCATCCTCCTCCCTGTGTGGATTCAGACGCTGATACACTGCTTCAATAACACTGCGTCTGGTGGGGGAACACACACACACACACACACACACACACACACACACACACACACACACACACACACACACACACACACACACACACACACACACACACACACACACACACACACACACACACACACACACACACACACACACACACACACACACACACACACACACACACACACACACACACACACACACACACACACACACACACACACACACACACACACACACACACACACACACACGCAAGCATGGTGAGACTGAGAATTGTACACATGTGTAATCATGCATCTATCCAAGAGTTGGACAGAGTAGAGGCTGCAGTGGACAGATGGAGGGAATAACAAGGAGGTTAGAGGGGGTGAGGTTAGATGGTTAGAGGGGGTGAGGTTAGATGGTTAGAGGGGGTGAGGTTAGATGGTTAGAGGGGGTGAGGTTAGATGGTTAGAGGGGGTGAGGTTAGGGGGTTAGAGGGGGTGAGGTTAGGGGGTTAGAGGGGGTGAGGTTAGGGGGTTAGAGGGGGTGAGGTTAGAGCCAGGGTTAGAGGGGGTGAGGTTAGGGGGTTAGAGGGGGTGAGGTTAGGGGGTTAGAGGGGGTGAGGTTAGAGCCAGGGTTAGAGGGGGTGAGGTTAGGGGGGGTGAGGTTAGATGGTTAGAGGGGGTGAGAATTAAACATTAAAATGTGATATCGGTATCGGTTTAAAAAAAAAGTTTTTTTATTTATTTTTTTACATTTCTATAACCTTTATTTACCCAGGCAAGCAAGTAAGAACTAATTCTGATTTTAATTATTGTCAAAAGTATGCATAATGTTTTGGGGGGGAACCCTGCATATATCGGTATCGGTTGATATCGGTATCGGAAATTAAGAGTTGGACAATATCGGTATAGGTAAAAAAGCCAATATCGAGCATCCCTAGTTGGCACCTTGTATGGTTGCCTCCGCCATCGGTGTGTGAATGTGTGAATGAATGGGTGAATGCGAGACATAAGTTGTAAAGCAATTTGTATAAAAGAGTTATATAAATACAGTCCAAATAAATGTAGTCCATGTTGGCGAATATGTTACATTTGTAATCTCTACATCCACTGCTGTAGTTTTATGCATAATAATCATGAATGCATTGATTAAATATTCCCCAACAATGTTTGTAATGTCAATATGCATATATTATGGTAATAATGAGCAAATCCAAAGATAATTTGCATATTGTATTGTGAAACTTTCCCATATCAAATTCAATATTCTCCACCAGCCCTGAAATGTCATTACAATATGATCAGCCTAGCCTATCAAAAGTTTATTCAACAAAATATGTTGGAATTGTATTGTAATTTGGCTCAATTTGGTGCAGTTTTTTTATTATTGTGTTCCACTGACTTAATGATAAAGCTGTGTGACTTTTTCTGACCCAGTGTGTCGAGCAACAAAATCTCTGCATTGCTAGGTCCTATTCTCATTCTCATTCTCAGGCTGTGTGACATACACTCGTAGAGACATCTCTGTGTAGGAGTGTGTTTCAGGCTGTGTGACGTAGAGGCAGCTCTGTGTAGGAGTGTGTTTCAGGCTGTGTGACGTACAGGCAGCTCTGTGTAGGAGTGTGTTTCAGGCTGTGTGACGTACAGGCAGCTCTGTGTAGGAGTGTGTTTCAGGCTGTGTGACGTACAGGCGTAGAGGCAGCTCTGTGTAGGAGTGTGTTTCAGGCTGTGTGACGTACAGGCAGCTCTGTGTAGGAGTGTGTTTCAGGCTGTGTGACGTACAGGCAGCTCTGTGTAGGAGTGTGTTTCAGGCTGTGTGACGTACAGGCAGCTCTGTGTAGAGTGTGTTTCAGACTGTGTGACGTACAGGCAGCTCTGTGTAGAGTGTGTTTCAGGCTGTGTGACGTACAGGCGTAGAGGCAGCTCTGTGTAGGACTGTGTTTCAGGCTGTGTGACGTAGAGGCAGCTCTGTGTAGGAGTGTGTTTCAGGCTGTGTGACGTAGAGGCAGCTCTGTGTAGGAGTGTGTTTCAGGCTGTGTGACGTACAGGCAGCTCTGTGTAGGAGTGTGTTTCAGGCTGTGTGACGTACAGGTGTAGAGGCAGCTCTGTGTAGCAGTGCGTTTCAGGCTGTGTGACGTACAGGCAGCTCTGTGTAGGAGTGTGTTTCAGGCTGTGTGACGTACAGGCAGCTCTGTGTAGCAGTGTGTTTCAGGCTGTGTGACGTACAGGCGTAGAGGCAGCTCTGTGTAGGAGTGTGTTTCAGGCTGTGTGACGTACAGGCGTAGAGGCAGCTCTGTGTAGCAGTGTGTTTCAGGCTGTGTGACGTACAGGCGTAGAGGCAGCTCTGTGTAGGAGTGTGTTTCAGGCTGTGTGACGTACAGGTGTAGAGGCAGCTCTGTGTAGCAGTGCGTTTCAGGCTGTGTGACGTACAGGCGTAGAGGCAGCTCTGTGTAGGAGTGTGTTTCAGGCTGTGTGACGTACAGGCAGCTCTGTGTAGGAGTGTGTTTCAGGCTGTGTGACGTACAGGCAGCTCTGTGTAGGAGTGTGTTTCAGGCTGTGTGACGTACAGGCAGCTCTGTGTAGCAGTGTGTTTCAGGCTGTGTGACGTACAGGCAGCTCTGTGTAGGAGTGTGTTTCAGGCTGTGTGACGTACAGGCAGCTCTGTGTAGGAGTGTGTTTCAGGCTGTGTGACGTACAGGCAGCTCTGTGTAGCAGTGTGTTTCAGGCTGTGTGACGTACAGGCAGCTCTGTGTAGGAGTGTGTTTCAGGCTGTGTGACGTACAGGCAGCTCTGTGTAGGAGTGCGGCACTGTTGTTAATTCTTCCGCCTAGCCCCACCTCGCATTGTATGTGTGTTAGGGCTGTCCCCGACTAAGGATTTGGATGGTCGACTATGATTGGCCAAAATTTGCCGTTAGTAGACTATTGGTAGACAAAAAAAAGTATAATATTAAAAAAAAAGAAGAAAAAAAAATCATCATTCCATTTGGGCTGTGGGGGTGCTTAATGTCTGAAGGAGTCGACTGAAGGCTTCTTGTCCTCTGCAAAAGCATGCAATTGGTCCACTAATGGATACATCTTGATATTTGTCTAGTCTAGTGTGTTCATTAGATGGGTGAAATCCTCTTTCAGTGCCTCTGTGCCTGTTTTCGTAGGCAGTTAGCCTCTGGTATGCGTGCCATTAGCGTTAGCCACGCTTCTAGGCCTCTTTTCTTTTGGAAAAGATAAAAAATAATAATAATAATAAAAAAAAATTAAATTTAAAAAAATATATATATTCGACTAAGAGGTTGGCCAGTCGACTACGGCTCCTTTCGACCGATTAGTCGACTAATAGGGGTCAGCCCTAATGTGTGTAAGTTGGTAATGAGTCGTACTTGCTGGCGAGGCCTCCCCCTGGTGGTAAATTGAGGATGGTGTCCGTGGACAAGTTCCTCATCACTGTCACAAGGTCTGGAACACCCTCGTCGGCTGAGCGAGACAGCATCTCTACAAAACACAACACAGGGACAGATGAAGCTAAATGAACCAACAACACAGGGACAGATGAAGCTAAATGAACCACCAACACAGGGACAGATGAAGCTAAATGAACCACCAACAACACAGGGACAGATGAAGCTAAATGAACAAACAACACAGGGACAGATGAAGCTAAATGAACCAACAACACAGGGACAGATGAAGCTAAATGAACCAACAACACAGGGACAGATGAAGCTAAATGGACCAACAACACGGACAGATGAAGCTAAATGAACCAACAACACAGGGACAGATGAAGCTAAATGAACCAACAACACAGGGACAGATGAAGCTAAATGAACAAACAACACAGGGACAGATGAAGCTAAATGAACCAACAACACAGGGACAGATGAAGCTAAATGAACCAACAACACAGGGACAGATGAAGCTAAATGGACCAACAACACGGACAGATGAAGCTAAATGAACCAACAACACAGGGACAGATGAAGCTAAATGAACCAACAACACAGGGACAGAGGAAGCTAATTGAACCAACAACACAGGGACAGATGAAGCTAAATGAACCAACAACACAGGGACAGATGAAGCTAAATTAACCAACAACACGGACAGATGAAGCTAAATGAACCAACAACACAGGGACAGATGAAGCTAAATGAACCAACAACACGGACAGATGAAGCTAAATGAACCAACAACACGGACAGATGAAGCTAAATGAACCAACACCACAGGGACAGATGAAGCTAAATGAACCAACAACACGGACAGATGAAGCTAAATGAACCAACAACACAGGGACAGATGAAGCTAAATGAACCAACAACACAGGGACAGATGAAGCTAAATTAACCACCAACAACACAGGGACAGATGAAGCTAAATGAACCAACAACACAGGGACAGATGAAGCTAAATTAACCAACAATGAGGGACAGATGAAGCTAAATGAACCAACAACACAGGGACAGATGAAGCTAAATGAACCAACAACACGGACAGATGAAGCTAAATGAACCAACAACACAGGGACAGATGAAGCTAAATGAACCACCAACAACACAGGGACAGATGAAGCTAAATGAACCAACAACACAGGGACAGATGAAGCTAAATGAACCAACAACACAGGGACAGATGAAGCTAAATGAACCACCAACAACACAGGGACAGATGAAGCTAAATGAACCAACAACACAGGGACAGATTAAGCTAAATGAACCAACAACACAGGGACAGATGAAGCTAAATGAACCAACAACACAGGGACAGATGAAGCTAAATGAACCAACAACACGGACAGATGAAGCTAAATGAACCAACAACACAGGGACAGATGAAGCTAAATGAACCAACAACACAGGGACAGATGAAGCTAAATGAACCAACAACACAGGGACAGATGAAGCTAAATGAACCAACAACACAGGGACAGATGAAGCTAAATGAACCAACAACACAGGGACAGATGAACCAATGTCATACTAGACAAGTGACTATGTAACAAATGCATGTGAAATTAAACCATATCTGAAAAAGTGCCAGATCCACACAGTGGCATTTCAAACAATCACCCCCCTCTCAAAACTAGAGCTGGGAAGAAATGTCTTTTAGCATTATAATTGTATTATTATAATTAGGGCTGTCAGTTTATCACGTTAATTAGATTAATTAATTACACAGCAAATTATCGCGTTATGAAAATTTACTCAAAATTAACACTTTGGCTGCCAGGAGCCGTGTTAAAGCGTCATTCCCGGCCATGCTCAAGTTGCCGAGGACGCTTTACAGCGTCTTTAATATCAATATTTCAAAAATCTGGAATCGGATTAATATTTCCCCTCCGCTGGCCTGAGATCCACCAGGAGGACCCACTGAGCTCTCTGGCGGTTCAGGAGCGCCATCTGGTGGCCGATCGGCGCAATCGCTTAACAGGAAGCGCAGTAGAGGTTTTGCTGGACGGCCGTATTACTTCCGGGCACTCGGTACATGTCCCAGGACTCTGGCTCGTCACACTACATGGCGATCGATTGCCAATAACTCGATAAACAACATGATTTGGACGTATATACCATTATACAAGCTGGAGATGGACCGGGTAAATCGCCATCCCATAATGATACAATTTCTACTCTACGATGATCGCCCAACGGCGCGCGGAGACTGGGGTGAGTTTTAGCGTGTAACGTTACCGTCTTCGATACTAACTGCTATTATCAACATTTGACCCACATTAGATGATTGGTATAACGCTGCCCACGGAATTATAAACGCCCCCTCGCCCATCCGGTCAACATCAGATGACGTGTAGTAACTTCTAGAAGTACGTCTAGTTGGAATTTTTTATATCGCGCTGATTGCCATCAAACTGTATTTCATCATCAATATAATGCATTTGGGGCTATATATCACGTTCTGGAGAAAGCTGCAGAAAGAGATGAAAACATACTTATACATTAGACCATACTTTACTATGAATATGTGAATGAAAAAGTTTAACGTTGCTACACAATGAACAATACATATAGGACTTTGAATGGGCCCTAATAATGGCAATGTAGCAATAGAATTTAAAAAGTTATAGCCCTGCAAAGAAGGGGACTTTCTCCATAGACAAATAGAGCTGGCAATCTATGGTATATCATGAATTTAACCCATGGCAGCCAAAGTGTTAATTACAAAACAAATATGTTTTTTTTTATAGTTTTTTTTTGTATCTCATTCATCCCATGAGAATGTAGAATACACATTTACAGACTTTTTTTTAATATGGTCCATTTGCATGTTCTTGGTATCTGATTCTAGGGACATCTATGAATCTCAGGGAATGTATTCCCAGTGTCAGAAATACTGTGGGCTAGATCCACAAAGAATGGATTGCACGGTGCAAGTTGTACCCTTACTTACAATTCATTATGAATTGAAAATGGGGGACCCTGATGTAAACAAGACGAAAGTCTTTCTCTGGTCTGCATGCCCTTAACAATTGTGTGTATTGAGCCGTACTGTATTGTACCCATTCTGCAATCTGTTAACACTATGATCGCCGGGGACGAGTTAAGACGTCATTCCTAGCCATGCTCATTCTGCCGAAGACGCCGTAACTCGTCTTTGATGTCAATATTTCAAAAATCTGTGAGCGAAATCATATTTCCCCTCCGGAGCCCTGAGACACACTGCAAAGCTACACTCAACTCTCTAGCGGTTCAAGAGCGCCATCTGGTAGCCGATCGGCAGATCGCCAACCGGAAATGAGCCTTTGAACCGGTAGTGCTCATCCATATGTGGTCCGGGCACTCGCTATCGTTAGAGAGACTCCGTCTTGACACAGTGAACATCGATCGGTGCAAATAACTCGAAAAAACAACATGATTTGGACGTATATACTATTATACAACCTGGAAATGGATCGGCATTTCTCCATCCCATAATAGAAAAAATTCTGTTCCACGCTCATCTGCCAGCGGCGCGAGGAAGCCACGGTAAGATTCAGCGTTATATTCTAACGTGTTCCATATAAACTGCTATGATGAACATATGACCCACTCTGGATGAATCATCTAACGCTGCCCACGGAATTATAAACGATCCCCCGCCCATCCGGTCATCATCAGATGATATGTAGAAACTTCTAGAACCACGTCCAGTTGAATTTTTTTTATCGCGCACAGATTCCTACCAAACTGTATTTGATCATCAATATAATGCATTTAGGGCTATAAAATCACGTTCTGAAGAAAGCTGCAGAAAACGATAAAAACATACTTATACTTTAGACCATATTTTAGTATGAATATGTGAATGAAAAAGTTTAACGTTGCTACACCCTGAACAATACATATAGGACATTGAATGGGCCATAATAATGGCAATTTAGCAATAGAATTTAAAAAGTTATAGCCCTGCAAAGAAGGGGAACTTCTCCATAGACAAATAGAGATGGCGAGGGATGGTAAATTATGAATTTAACCCATGGCGATCAAAGTGTTAATAACATTTTCATTCAATCAATCAATCTGCGCGGTGATTGATTGAATGAAAATCTTATTTTGAGTCAATTGTAATGAACCAAATGAGAATATCAATACATTTTTTTTTTATCTTTGAATAACACCATGCTCAAATTGACTAGACCTGAAAGATCTAAGCAAATTAATAGATGGATGATTAAACAGAAGGTTTTGTAGATACAGTACTGAATTCTGCCATCTGGACACATGCAATTTGAAATATGATTATAGAATATCAGGCATAAAATGGTTATGCGATTAAAATGCGATTAATTAATTACAAATCCTGTAATTAATTAGATAAATTTTTTTAATAGCCTGACAGCACTAATTATAATAAAATTGCAATTATTTCTATATATACTTATATATTTATTAAGATATATATATATATATTGATATGTTGTTAATATATTTTATTATCATTTATATGATTTAATTTGTCATGCCATTTTATTCATTTATTCCTTCAATTATTATTTTAATTATTATTATTGTATTATGGTATGTCTTGTTATATGTGGAATAAAAAAAAATGTATCACAAAATAATTATATATTACATCCTCAATTTTATAATCTATATTACTGCACATTACTTTTTCATCAATTAATACAAGCAGTCAGATAAATGAACTCTTTTATTTAGAAAGTTCTAAAATCAGAATGTCAAAATAAATGTATTTACTATAGTGTTGCACGATACACCGATACTAGAAAAGTATTGAGTTACCCAGCTGTTAAAAATGGTTCAATACTCCATTTTATTAGTATCGATACTTTTAGAATAGCCTGATGCTGTATTATTTACGAGTTGAGTGGATGCATGACCGGATCACAAGCTTTGCGTAGTGGGCGTGCCAACAGTATCAGCTGAACACACCAAGAAGGGAAAATAGTCAAGAGATATCGCCGAATGTCTTATTTCATAATACAAAGTTTCCAAATGGACGTTTGGATTAAACCAAGTTGTATGCAATGATGGAACAGTATTTCCCAGTGGAACACAAGTCACTTAACGTTACACAGGTTGTGCTATGCATGCTTAGCTTGCCAACGTTAACGTCAACAAAGACGTTGTTTCAACAAATGTCTTCACAAAATGGATTACCATCCAAACGTTATTGAAGACTCATGTGACCAGTAAGTAGGTACTACGTACGTCTAACTTTTACTAACCATTTTTGACCGCAGCAATATGTGCAAATGTTCTACGCATTAGCAACGCATTAGCGACAAAAATAGCAAACCGTAAAAATTATTTACGAGCTCATGCGACAGTTCGATGACCTAAACCAGGGCTATTCAACTGGCGGCCCGCGGGCCAGATCCGGCCCGCGGGATGATTCTGACCGGCCCGCCAAAGATTACATGATAATAATTTTTTTTTTTTTTTTTACTTTTTTCTTTTCATGTCAACGTTAACACGCACAATTTAGCCAAAAGTCACTCAATTAATGACAGATTTCATTGATAAATTGAGGGAAAACTTTGCAAGTCGATTTGATGAATTTGACATGTCCAGAGAATTGATGCATTTTGTGAGCAACCCATTTGCCAATGTAGCTGCTATTTCCACAAAAGGACAAGAGTTCCTTGCATCACTTCACATTGATGAAGGTCTCCTGCAACTTGAAATAATTGACATGCAAGCATCATCTGCTCTGAAGCAGGCACTTGAGAATGAATCCACCACAACATTTTGGATAAAGTGTATTCATGTCAAGACATTCCCCAAAATAAAAACGCTGGCAATATCTGTGCTAACAATGTTTGGCTCAACATACACCTGTGAATCCAGTTTCTCTCACATGAATGCCATTAAAACAAGCAACCGTGCCCCTTGACAAATGAGCATTTGCATCACTGTTTGCGGGTAGCCCTCACTTCCTATGAACCCTCTTTCTCTGCCATTGCCCAGTCAAATAAGTGCAATCGCTCTCATTAGATGTGTGTATGCAGGGGCGTAGCTGGGGGGGGGGGGGGTAGCTTAGGATGATTCCAAGGGCTGGGGGGGGGGGCCCAACATTTTTTTTTTTTTTTTTTACTAGACATCACTCACGTGTATTATTGATGCTCTCATTGATACTATGTTTGTTTCTGAAGTGTGTGTGTGTGTGTGTGTGTGTGTGTGTGTGTGTGTGTGTGTGTGTGTGTGTGTGTGTGTGTATAGAGAGAGAGAGGGGGGGCTTTGGTAGACTATTGCATTGGTCCATTCATTGAAGATGAACGCAATGCGACATCCTTTACTAGGCTCACCCACCAACAGTGCAGGTGCTGAACTGCTGATCCGAATGTATAGGTAAAAACCATATTATGCGTTTTCATCAATAAAAAAATGGCCAAACAAAATTCCGCTTGCGCGCTTACGCACGCTCGCATTCACTGGGGGTGTTGTGAAGGATCAGATTAAACCGAATATGTATATTTATTTATATATATATATTTAATTGTATTTGTATATCGTTTGATATCCCCTGTATATTCCTTGTACAATATGCATTGAATATCCCCGTTTCTACTAAACAGCCCATAATAGTTTCATTCTACCATTGGACTAGAACCTGGCGCCAGGTTGCCATACCCCTAGGTTCAAGTTCAATCGTGCCGCCTAACATGTCGAGGCAGCCCCCGGTTCCGCGCAGTAATATGCCGGGCGAAATACGTGTGGTACTATTTGTTCATAGCGCATATATATATGACGCTCGTAAAGTAGAACTTCTTTTAGTCCAGTTCTTTACCCTCCAACAGAGTGACAGACGCAAAAGCCTCCCCACGAAGCACGTGCGGTGTAGTAGGGCCTACTTGGCCCAGAATAGGCATTGAGATATCGTGTAGATTAATAGTTGAATGGTCATAGTTTGGCACCATACCGTCGAGTTGGACGTATTCTATTAAGCTAATAATAGTCTATTTATGTATGGTGCATCGTTCGGTTCGAGTTCTACAGTTATCAGTACCCCCATCGTTCCTGACGTTATCTGGACGCTTATCCAGGCTGGTCAGACCCCTAGTGGTGATTGCATCCGAGGAGCTCCGGGTCAAGAGCGACTGGACCTGTATATTGGATTACTCTACCCGACGACGGCGAGCCTTCCACGGCTCTTGGATTATGCTTTATGTGCTTTGATTATTCCATGGATAAAGGCCAACACTGTCGAGTGTTGGAATTACCCCCCGGAGAGGACTACAGGTGAGGCGGCGCTCTACACGTGAGGTCGCACCACGTCTCTCCGTTGTGGACCGGCAGATACCGTTCCACAGAGGGTCCAGCTGTGTTCGTCTACGGCCCGAGGTTCTGTGGGCACTGGGTCTAAGACTTTGGATTCTCCCAAGACACCGTCGGCCAGATGGGATACCGCCAGCGACTTCTCTAACCCCCCCCTTCTACTGTCTTACAACCAGCGGGACCCCCCCCCCCCCTTAGTGTATCCAGCTATAATTATTTAAGTACTATCGCTATCGTTTCCTAAATATTCCAGGTTGTATACTTACTCCCTGCGCAACCAGAGATTGGACATTCAATGTTGATTTACCTACGAATACTCATTTGCCATAAAAGTGCATACTTAACATTTCAAATCATAAATGTAATTAAGTGAATATTGTGTACACCCTTTGCTGTATTAAATATTCGATTTGGTCCATTTGTGTTGGTTCGTTTCATCAGGTGGGAAAGTGTTCATCATACTTATATCTTGTACTGGGTGGCCAGAAGTTAAAGTACATGAGGTAGTGGTATTAAATATCATATCTAACAATACAGTCAGGGAATTGTACCCCTCAGCTACAATTGGTCCTTCGAGCCGGATGGTAACTAGTGTAATATTAATATAGTGTTATTAATATCGAAATGGCCTATGATGAACACTCCACGAAACGATCCTCCTAACCTAGAACGCCCGCGGCGCAGACGACAGACACCTCAGTACTTAGAGGCTTACACTGTCAGTCAACTACCTAGCCTTCGACAAACGGTAAACGTAGTAAAAGTAGAAAGTAAAATTATGTCTGACCTTAACGACCAGGTTTCCCCGACCACAGAGGCCCTAGTAGGTCCTAATGTAACTGACCAAGCCCACGGTGGAGACCAGGAGGGAATTGACATGCCTTTACCCCCCGCCACTACTAAATAAGTAGTCCCCGACACGCCCCGGGAGGAAGACAACCCTACAGAGAGAGAACTCTGCACGGAAGAAGAAGAGGAGAGCGCAGAGGAACTAGAGCTCCAGGACTCCCCAACGAGTACCCCCAGGAGCGGTTCACGCAGGAGCGGCTCACCTCCACTACCGCCTTCCCCCAGCGAAGCGGAGAGGATACTACAACAGGCGTTCCTCGTCAGCCTGACAGCCTCTACCGAACACGATCGGCTCCAAGCACAGACGCTTAGCGAGCGCGAACGTCTCCAAGCCCAAGCGACCAGCGAGCGCGAACACCTCCAAGCACAGCAACGGAGCGAAGAACAGCGCACAAGTCTGGAGATGAGACGCTTCCAGATGGAAGAGAATATGGCAAGAGACCGCGCCGACGCCCAGCGCACCGCTGCCGGTGCCCAAAGAGACGCAGAGCGCGACAGACTACAAGCGCAACTAATAGAGCAGCTGATCAAAAGGACAACTCCCTCTCCCTCCGCCAGGGGCTCAAGGAACTCGTCGAGACAGCAGTCAAGAGCAGCGTCACCGCAACGAGCAAGCGACCCTGAACTTGACCAACAGACCGAGTCTAGACCCCCCGCAGACCCCCTTCCCATACCGGTCCAAGCGAGACCCAGCTACAAGGAAGGAGCGGCCTACACTGCGGAGAAGCTAAATAAACGATTACAAGATCTGGAAGATTTGATAGAAGAAGAAGAGGGAGAAGAGGAGAACCAAGCCCGACGACAGCACAGTACTCCACCGGACCAGGAGGTCCCATACAGTCCAGGCTATACCCCCGCGGCGCTGCGCTACAGACCCCCGACTCTATTTACGGGTGAGCACGACGCACGACCAGCCCCGAGGAACAGTACCTGGACCAGCGGGCCATGGTACCCTGCCAGTACCGGCCCACAGCGAGGCGCAAGAGGGGACTCGCCCAGGAGGTCTCTCCCCCAACGCTCGCCGATGTATTCGCCATCCACGGCGTCATACACCGCCACGCCATCAATCCCAGACTTCGCCTATGAGAGTCGAGCACAGTACACGGAGCTCCGGATGTGCTTAGAGACAATGCTGGCGGATGTCATTGATGAACGCCACAAGTATGCAATATTATTGAAGCACCTGAAAGTACAGCGAGCACACAATATAGCGCTAGCCTATGCTACCTCCTCGACCCCATACACAGCGGCCCTTGCAGCGCTGGATCAAAGATATGGACGTATATGGGATTACGTAATCCAGGAGATAAGGCATATTGACCGCCTACCCCCAGCCACAGACAATCGCTCACTAGATGACCTGTCAATCAAAGTGCAGTCCCTGGTGGGGATGCTGGGAGCTCAACGGGAGAAGGGCAGGCATGAGCTGTACGCCAACTCTAACGTTGAGAGGATTTTGGAGAAGCTGCCACCCGCAAGACAGGAGCGATTTCGGCGGCAGAGGGACTACCGAGATCCCGACGGCCCCGAGCCATCCCTCCTTGATCTGGCCGACTTCCTGGCGAGAGAGGTCAGCAGCTTACGACTGGACACCTTCGGGCGGAGCACGCCAAGCTCCAGAGAGGGACCCAGGAGAATAAATGATGGAAGAAGATCGGTGACTGTCATGCACCAATCAGAGTCAGTACCGAGCAGTAAGAGTCACAGCACCCCCTCGAGGAAGGAGAAGTGGAAGATAGCGTGTCCCTACTGTGAGAAAGAACACTGGCTGTCACAATGTGACACATTCACAAAGATGAATGCAGAAGAAGTGAGCCAATGGATAAAGTCCAACCGGCGCTGTTATCGATGTGCGCGGCCCCACATGGCAGCCGAATGCCGCCTAAAGAAAAGGTGCAGCCGGTGCGATGGAGCCCATCTAGATATACTACACGATAGTAACGGAAGACGGCCTACACCTGCACCACGGAGCGGCACCAAGGCAAGTGTCATGTACATTGACCCCGCCAGCAGCAACGGAGCTCAAGTGCTCTTAAAGGTAGTCCGTGTGACATTGAGCTACCAGGATAAAGTCATGGACACTTACGCCGTCCTTGATGACGGGTCAGAGAAGACCCTTCTGCTCGCCTCCGCTGCGACTCAACTGGGACTGCGGGGGAGCAAGAACGAAATGACGATTCGGACAATAAGAAGAGATTTAAAGACGATAAAGGGCGAGAATGTCTCCTTCACTATCGCAGCCAACGGGCAGCCAGAGCGACAGTACAAGATCACAAATGCTTTCACCAGCCAAGAAATAGGACTCTCGCAGTACACCTACCCTGTCACCAAGTTGATGGATAAATATGTGCACCTGCGCCAATTACCTATCCCGCTCATAAACGGCGCTGCTCCGACTAGGGGTGGGACGATACATCGATCCAGATCGATACATCGATGTAATTATCAACGATCGAATCGGATCGATGCAATGTAATAAGATCGATTCATATCGATACTCTTATTTTGAAAATCCTGTGGCGAGTCTCATATCCGCCCAAGAACAACAGCAGTAGCTCCGTGTGTGTAGACGTTACAGCATAGCATTCTCCCTTTCTGTGTGTGTGCGCGCGTCTTTGGAAAGACCAGATGAGGTCAGAGGAGTTTGATGTTTAAATGTTATTTAAACATAAACAATATAATACATAATAAATGTAGGCCTATACATGATCATGCAACATCAACAAATTGTTGTAGGAACAGTTTGGGAGAGGAAGGTAGGGAGGGGTTTTAGGTTGAGTTTTGAGTTCCAAAAAATGGAGCTTAAAGTTTAAAGCTCAATATATCAAAACGTGGCACTTTACAGTGAACAGGAGGTCTATTTGTATTAAAAACAATAGATTGATTTTCCTTTAAATGTCTGGAAGAGCTCAAAAATACAAATGTCAAATGATATTTTCGTAACTTTTTTTTAGTTGATCTAAATGTTACCGATTGTGTTAAATGGGCATATGATATCATCTCATATCGATTGCAGGCACCTGAATCTAATCTAATCGTATTGTATCGTGAGAGACTGTGATATCGGCAAATATCGTATCGTTGTCCAAAGAATCGATATCGTATCGTATCATGATGAAACTGGTGATTCCCACCCCTAGCTCCGACCATGCAGAACTCAGTCCCGATTGACCGGGTCCATACCGGTCCCCGAGGCTGTCCTGCAGCCGTCGAGACCCGCTTAGGATGGACATTACAAGGCCCCCTCGCTAAATCTCTCAACCGAACAGCAGCCACTAGCTGCTTCCACTCCAGAGTGAAAGAAGGAGACACCACTCTCCTGCAGCATGTCGAGAGGCTATGGACCCTAGAGACAATGCCCTTTAAGAACGAAAAGAAAGACATTCGCTCTAAAGAAGACATTTACGCCATCCACCTACTCGAGCAGGGGACAAAGAGAGTCACAGTCGGCGGAGTGATGAGATACGCAACTCCACTCCTGAGGAGAGAGGGAATGCCCCCCTTTCACGCAAAGAAAGACGCCACGGAGCGCTATCTACTGAACACAGAGCGGCGCCTAGCCAAAGACCCCGCTCAACAGAGTGTGTACCGAGCTGAGATTGAGAAGCTAATCACAGCGGGACACGTAACAAAGATTGACATTAAAGAGGCCGATCAGACGACCGAATCATGGTACGTGCCGCATCACAAGGTCCATCACAATGGCAAGGATCGCATTGTGTTTAACTGCAGCTACCAGATCGGATCCCAAAATCTGAATAAAGAGCTCTTGCCCGGCCCCACACTCGGCCCCTCCCTACTAGGCGTGCTACTGCGCTTCCGCCAGGACAAGGTGGCTATAAGCGGGGATATCAAAGGGATGTTCTTGCAAGTGAGACTAGTAGAGGAGGACAAGCCTCTGCTACGGTTCCTATGGAGAGAGAAGATCGGAGATGAGAACCCATCCATCTACCAGTGGGAAGTACTCCCCTTCGGAACCACATGCAGCCCGTGCTGTGCTACATTTGCACTACAGAAACACGTCACAGAGGACCCAGCAGCAGATGAAGAGGTCCAACACAGTGTGAAGAACAGTTTCTACGTAGACAACTGTCTACAAAGCGTCTCGACTCAAGAAGAAGCCGAGGCTCTCCTAATCAAGTTACGCGCCTCCCTAATCAAAGGAGGCTTTGATCTCAGGCAGTGGGCCAGCAGTGACCCGCACGTATTGCGCAGCCTCTCCTCCGCAGACAAGGCTGCCAGCAGCGAGACCTGGATGGCGACAATCCCAGGAGAAGCCCAAGAAATGACACTAGGATTAGTCTGGCGCTTCAAAACAGACTCGCTCCACTATAGACACAAACCCTTGGCTCCAGAGCAAGGAAGGTCGGCGGCGATACCGACCACCAGACGGAGTGTGTACAGAACACTCGCCAGACAATATGACCCGTTGGGATGTATTCTACCTTACACCACCAGGGCAAAGATGATTGTACGAGCACTATGGGACAAGGACCAGGGCTGGGACGACCCAATACCCGCACACCTTGCCTCAACATGGAGAGTGGGAGACGGAACTCCGCTCACTCCCAGGTGTCAACATACGCCGCAGCTACTTCCCATCCACAGTGAGGCCAGAGACATGCGAGATTGAGCTACACGTCTTCAGCGATGCCTCCGAAGTAGCCTACGGATCGGTTGCTTATTTGCGTGCCCAAGAGATGGGAGGAGAGATACACACTGCTTTCATACTGGCCCGCTCAAGGATAGCCCCACGTAAGCAACAATCTATCCCACGTCTAGAGCTCTGCGCAGCCCTCGCAGGAGCGCATCTAGCCACGTTAATCCAACGTGAACTCACCATTCCGGTGCATAGAACAATCTTGTGGTCAGATTCCACGACAGTACTCACATGGATTAAGTCTGATTCATGCAGATACAAAGTCTTCGTGGGAGTCAGAGTCACCGAGATTCAGGAACTAACAGAAGAAGCAAGCTGAAGATATGTGGATACCAAACACAACCCAGCTGACGTCATCACCCGGGGAATGTCCCTGGATGACCTAACCCGTCACAACATCTACAGTGACGGACCAGCATTCCTCCAGCTCCCGGAAGGAGATTGGCCCACGCCCACCCCGAGGGAAGCAAGTAGAGAGGAGGCTGAGAACAAGAAGCCTATGTTCTGTGGACTGAGCACTGTCGCCTCCACAGACCCGAACATAGATGACTGCATTACCCTAGAGAGTGCGCAACAGAGGACATTCCTGCGGCACCACCCAGAGATTCAGTCCACCACTGACATGTCAGCAGCTGACTACGAAGAAGCAGAACTTCTTCTACTACAACGAGCCCAGAGAGACTCGTTCCCCGATGAGCTAGACTGTCTACAGGGAGGAAACCCCGTCCCATCAGACAGCAGACTGATTCACCTGGCACCAGAGAGTGACGCACATAATCTCATCAGAGTGGGTGGTCGCCTGCGGAGAGCCCCCGATCTACCAGATGACATTAAGCACCCGATCGTCTTGAACAGCCGACACAAGGTCACAGAGCTGATCATAAAGAAATACGACGAGGATGTGCACCACGCCGGAGCAGAGAGAGTCTTCGCGGAGATCAGACGTCGTTATTGGATATTACAAGGGAGAGAAGCAGTACGGCGCTTCCAGCGAACCTGTCTAGACTGCCGTAAGTGGCGCGCGCAGCCCAGCATACCACGGATGGCTGACCTACCCCCCTGTCGCCTCCGAATCGGCGACAAGCCATTCCACTCCACAGGCATGGACTGTTTTGGCCCGTTGTATATAAAAAGAGGAAGAGGCACAGAGAAGCGGTGGGGTATTGTATTCAAATGCATGACCACCAGAGCGATACATATCGAGCTCCTTCCGACCATGAGCACAGACTCATTCCTTATGGCCTTCCGGAGATTCATATCACGGAAAGGACAACCGTCTACATTGTTGTCTGATCACGGGACCAACTTCAAAGGCGGAGAAAGAGAGCTGAGAGAGAGCTTCCAAGCTATGGGCCCAGAACTTAAGACCAGGGGAGGAAATTAGGCCACTTTACTGGCCAAATGCTAGTATTTTTTACATTTGGCTGGTAAAAAAAATCAGATACCCGCCAGTTGGCTGGTAAGCCAAAAAGTTAGTTTCCTCCCCTGCTAGCGAGTATACAAAAAAATAAAACATTCTGCAATCACTGCACTGGCAAACGGTGCGCGTCTTCTGAGTGTTCGCTTTAGTTGACAGTGCCACGAGAGCACTGCACAAGACCACCCGCGGACATATAATGTTTAATAAACGTTTGCGCAGTACTGGCCAACCCGCGGACATATAATAATAAAAGTCCTGCGGTACTAGGCTAGCCATCAGGAGCACTCGCAAACAGATAACGTTAAACACAGCAGAAGATGGAAAACAGACAGACTGACCAACGGGGAACTGCATCCAACCCTAGTACAACCCTCGAGTATAAGTTACTAAGGACACATTTAAATCACAGAGGTGTAATGTTAGTCTACTGGAACTGTATACAGTGGTTAGCTTCTAGTTAGCGTTTTAGCTATAGCTGCTTGCTAGCTAACGTTAGCCCCGTGTGCTCAAAGCAGCCAGCTAGGTGTATCTGTTATGACTATAATGTTTCCAAAAAAGCACCGGACTACGACGTAAGGTTAGACATTTTATTTCATGCTCAAAAGCCCCTGGCTTGCACATCGCAGTCACGAAAGGGGCTAGCTCAACCAGTGCACTGCGCACAACAGCACACCAACCCAACTGACGTTACCACAACACTTGACGGTACTTCACAGCACTGTCGTAAGACCACCGTGCTGTCTTAAAGGCACAGTGTGCCTACCCAGATGCATACACAACATTGACGCGGCTTGACATACAAAGAAGTAATTATCACAATTAGCGATTTTTTTTGTCTGGTAAAAAATCTGTTTGGCTGGTAAAAAAAATCAGATACTCGCCAGTTGGCTGGTAAGCCAAAAAGTTAGTTTCCTCCCCTGCTTAAGACCCACCTCGCTCCAGCCCAGGTTGACTTCCAGTTTAATCCCCCGAACGCACCCCACTTCGGTGGAACCTGGGAACGAGAAGTACGTTCTATAAAGACAGCCCTGTATGCCGTACTCGGAGCCCAGACTGTGGCAGAGGAAGTCCTAATGACAGTCCTCACGGAGATCGAGGGAGTATTGAACTCCAAACCCCTCGGTTACGTCTCCAGTGATGTAGCAGATGTCGACCCAGTCACCCCCAACACACTCCTAATGGGGCGGCTGGACCCCGCGCTACCCCAGACAATGTACAGGCCCGAAGAAGCGAACGGCCGAAGAATGTGGAGGTACAGCCAAGTACTAGCCGACAAGTTTTGGAGCAGCTTCCTACTTCACTACCTACCGTCTCTACAGACCCGCCAGAAGTGGGTAAAAGAGAGAGACAATTTGACAGAAGGAACAGTCGTCATGATAGTTGACCAGTCACTCCCCAGAGCTATGTGGCCGGCTGGCCGCATAAGCAAAGTGATCACCGGTGCCGATGGCAAGGTCCGAGCAGCTGAAGTACTCGTCCAAGGGCGCACCTACACACGGCCCGTGGCGAGGCTCATAGAACTGCCCCGACTCCCAGATACTATCGATGATGACCATGACCCTATGACTTTGTGAGTTGACTGACCTTACAGCGGACCTTGAGTGGAAGACAGTGCGGTTAATCTGTCTCTGTTTAGCTAATTAGGTGGGACTAATTAGGGGGCGGCTGTTGTGAAGGATCAGATTAAACCGAATATGTATATTTATTTATATATATATATTTAATTGTATTTGTATATCGTTTGATATCCCCTGTATATTCCTTGTACAATATGCATTGAATATCCCCGTTTCTACTAAACAGCCCATAATAGTTTCATTCTACCATTGGACTAGAACCTGGCGCCAGGTTGCCATACCCCTAGGTTCAAGTTCAATCGTGCCGCCTAACATGTCGAGGCAGCCCCCGGTTCCGCGCAGTAATATGCCGGGCGAAATACGTGTGGTACTATTTGTTCATAGCGCATATATATATGACGCTCGTAAAGTAGAACTTCTTTTAGTCCAGTTCTTTACCCTCCAACAGAGTGACAGACGCAAAAGCCTCCCCACGAAGCACGTGCGGTGTAGTAGGGCCTACTTGGCCCAGAATAGGCATTGAGATATCGTGTAGATTAATAGTTGAATGGTCATAGTTTGGCACCATACCGTCGAGTCTATTAAGCTAATAATAGTCTATTTATGTATGGTGCATCGTTCGGTTCGAGTTCTACAGTTATCAGTACCCCCATCGTTCCTGACGTTATCTGGACGCTTATCCAGGCTGGTCAGACCCCTAGTGGTGATTGCATCCGAGGAGCTCCGGGTCAAGAGCGACTGGACCTGTATATTGGATTACTCTACCCGACGACGGCGAGCCTTCCACGGCTCTTGGATTATGCTTTATGTGCTTTGATTATTCCATGGATAAAGGCCAACACTGTCGAGTGTTGGAATTACCCCCCGGAGAGGACTACAGGTGAGGCGGCGCTCTACACGTGAGGTCGCACCACGTCTCTCCGTTGTGGACCGGCAGATACCGTTCCACAGAGGGTCCAGCTGTGTTCGTCTACGGCCCGAGGTTCTGTGGGCACTGGGTCTAAGACTTTGGATTCTCCCAAGACACCGTCGGCCAGATGGGATACCGCCAGCGACTTCTCTAACCCCCCCCTCCTACTGTCTTACAACCAGCGGGACCCCCCCCCCCCCCTTAGTGTATCCAGCTATAATTATTTAAGTACTATCGCTATCGTTTCCTAAATATTCCAGGTTGTATACTTACTCCCTGCGCAACCAGAGATTGGACATTCAATGTTGATTTACCTACGAATACTCATTTGCCATAAAAGTGCATACTTAACATTTCAAATCATAAATGTAATTAAGTGAATATTGTGTACACCCTTTGCTGTATTAAATATTCGATTTGGTCCATTTGTGTTGGTTCGTTTCATCAGGTGGGAAAGTGTTCATCATACTTATATCTTGTACTGGGTGGCCAGAAGTTAAAGTACATGAGGTAGTGGTATTAAATATCATATCTAACAATACAGTCAGGGAATTGTACCCCTCAGCTACAGGGGGCCTACAAATAAATTCTCTCATGGGGCCCAGAATCTGGAGCTACACCCCTGTGTGTATGTAGGCTAGGCCTGTCTGCCCCCCACCCCCCTGATGTTTGAGAGTTAAGAGTGGACAATAAGTGCTAATAAGATGCTGTGATTTGCTGTTGTTGCACAGACATGAAGCACTTTTTCATAAGCTCAGCTGCACTATAAATGTGTTTTTTTGTTCAAGTGTTGATGTTAGAATGTTCAGATGCACATCATGCACTTTTTTGTTTTTTATTTAATTTTTATATTGAAATGTTGAAGAGGAGATGTTGCAGTTGTTGCACAGTCATAAATGAAGCACTTTCTGCAGGAGATGTTGCAGATGTGGCACATAAATGAAGCACTTTTTTTTTGAAAAGTATACTACTTTTGCAATGTAGTTAAATAAAAGTTGTGAAAATGTGGTTGCGTGTTGTGTCAAGTGTACATATATTCATAGCACGGGGAGGCGCCGTGGCAGTCCGGCCCCTGGCCCCTTGGGTTTCTGACAATGTGGCCCCCTGAACAATTTAGTTGAATAGCCCTGACCTAAACTAATGTTAGCTGCTAATGTCAACCAAGCTGGTCCCAGAGAGGTTTATGTATCCTACAGTCAGGGTTAGTGTGAGTGAGTCTCTCTCTCTATTTTTATTTACACAACGTTAGTAGGCTATAATAATCGATTATGTTCCATCACTGCAGAATCGTCCACGTCGCGATGCATTTTAGAATCCAGACATTTCCACACCCCTACTCAAAACATTGCCATATTTGCTTGAATGAAAAAAGGATCATTCAATTTTTGAATTTGTCTGTTTTATAAAAAAGAAATTCCATGCAAATGTTCTGTTACCAACAGACATCAAGTGATTTTGGCATTAGTATTTCAATTGTTACAGATTTACAGGATCAAAAAAGATATCAAATTTACCACAAATATCTTGTTATTTATCTCGTTATCAAATGCTGGAGAAGACGGTAAGCTAATTTCCCAAAATGTTGGCATGTTCCTTCAACACATTCAGCGCCAAGGACGAGTAAACTCGTTTTTAGATAATTTTTTTATTCATTACAGGTTCACAGACCTCGTGTTACCATAGGAAATCATTCTGAGATTCCGAGAGTGCAATACCGGCCGCATCCTGCTAGGTGGCAGTATCGCCCACCCTTTGAAACCTTATTTCACACGTGTTACATCTAAACCCCTCCGGGTTTAGGACTATCTGACGTCAATTCCACCTTGATCCTACAATGATTTCATATTGATCCAGCTGATCAGCGTGTGTGGTGTCCAAAACTAATGCCGTTGATGACGATCAGAGCATCAAAAAACGTAACATAATACCCATTATATACCTTTGAATTGGAAATAGTAGCGTGTCCAAGTAACGCCTAGTCAAATTCACATAGCGGCCTATACCTAAGCTTTTCAGGAATTAGCCCAGATCACTCCTAAACTATACAATATTCACCATGGGATAACGCGCGGACGTATACAGGCCTTTTTTGCATGTTCGACGGGAGAAAGTGACTGTCAAATGACCATAGTATTGTCTCCATAGCTATAATATAGAATATAGATATAGCTCTCCAAACATAGTGACGCACAGTGAAAATAGGCTATGGAAAGCTGGCACATTAGCTACAGGGATAAGGGTAATGGCTGGCGCTGAAAGTGTTAAGTAAGAAATATAGCTAGGGTTCCAAAAATCTGAACGTTGCCTTTAACCCCCAGGCTCAGGCTACAATAAGCAGCCAATAATCACTTTACCATTGTCACTGTCTACAGCTGCCTAACACGGCAACAACCTACATCAACTATAGTCTACCCATGTAACTCTGTATGATAGCCATGTACAATAATGCTGTATATACTGTAGGGGTGGGATGATACGCATTCGAACCGTGTACCATACGGTACGACCCCCACGGTTCGGGGCGTCTGTGTATCGTACGGTTCAGATGACGCGCAAATAAAAAAAAATCATTTGGCGGAGCCGGGAGAGGTGAGCACTGGCTGCAGGCAACAGTTTGTGTAAAAATGGCAAGCACAATAGGGATGGGTACCGAATTCGGTACTTTTGAGGTACCGAACCGAAACACGTCGGTACTACCGAGTATCGAATCAAGTGAGAAACCGAAAAAAAAAAAAAAAAAAAAAAAAAAAAAATTTATTAATTTTTTTTTTTTTTTCATGTCAACGTTCACACGCACAATATATGCTTACCTAGGATTTGACTTGATTCAACAACAAAGCAGTCGGAGCAATGACAAGCCGAAAACTGTCGAAATTGTAGTTATTTGAAGTTTGGATTTTTTTTTACGACTGAGGTAGGTAAATAAAATTTCGACAGTTTTCGGCTTGTCATTGCTCCGACTGCTTTGTTGTTGAATCAAGTCAAATCCTATCATATTTTTTTTTATTTTTTTTTTAAAGTACCGAAAAAAGGTACCGTTGGGTACCGGTATCGATTCACGGGTACCGGTACCGGTACCGGTATCGGTTCAAATGTGAAAGGTACCCATCCCTAAAGCACAATATAAATCAATCTTCATTACGACTTTAAAAACATAGCCATTAACATTACATAGGCCTACACACATCTTGCCATAGCGTTAGCAGTTTGTACAACACAACGCACGTTTTAACTATGGTAGCCCGACGCAGCCCGCCAGCTAATACTGTACAGTCAATGAAATGTTACTGTAGCTACTAGCTAGCAGAGGAGGAAATCTGAGAGGCGGGGTGTTTAAAGACAATGATAGGCGTTTATTCAACATCCAAGAAGGCTAACATACAACTGTGTTTTACTAACTCCAACCGGGACTATTGCCGCTGTCCCACTGCATGTTGATGTTATGAACTCCTCTGGAGCTGATAACATTGCCTGAGCTGAAGGTCCGTCGCGCTAAAATGTCCCTGTGGACCCGCCAACCCATAGATAGTTCCAACTCACCGAATTACGTAATCCACCACAGTTGCACTCAATATTTAAATAATGTTAGTCTAAATAAATGTAGACAGATAATGTACGTATACGTATTTTAAAAATAGAATGAACAGAGCAGTGTTGTTTTTAAACAGTACAGTGTGTGTGTTAGTTTGATGTATGATAAGAAATCCAGCCATATTCCTTTCATTGTATTTCAAATACTGCACTTTAGTTTTTTTGTGTTTATATTAAAGAAAGGAAAGTCTAGTGCTGGCTGAGCATATTGTTTGTTTGCACCAAGTTAATACTTTGACAAATGTAGCCTATATTTTTCAGTCAGTTCGGTCTTTGTGTGCCAAACATTATTTAAGGCTGTAAACACTGTAAACCTTTTTTATTTTATTTATAAATGAGAAGCATGTTTAGATTTTTGAGTGTAAACATTTTTTTTAATACAAATTTACGACCGTATATCGAACCGAACCGAAAACCGTGACCCCAAAACCATGATACGAACCGAACCGTCCCACCCCTAATGTATAAATATATATTTATTAGGGCTGTCAAAATGTATGCTTTAATTTTAGAGATTAATTTAAATTATTTAAAGCATTAAAATAAAATTATCTAGATTAATTTATGGAGTGAAAAATCTTCAACATTCTGAACTTTCAGCAGTATATTTGCTCATTCTTTTTTTGCATTGACTCATGCACCTTTTTGAAAATCATCTGACATGAAGATGGAACACATTTAGTTGTTAACACTTTAAGTGCCGAAAACGTGTTTAGGCGTCTTTCCTAGCCATGCTCAAGTTGCCGAGGACGCCCTAACTCGTCTTTAATATCAATATTTCAAAAATCTGTGATCTAAATCATATTTCCCCTCTGCAGCCTTCACACAGTTCTGACCTCCTCTCAATCCTCTAGCGGTTCAAGAGCGCCATCTGGTGGCCGATCGGCAGAAGCGCCAAACAGGAAGTCATGTGGATGAAGTGGTGATCACCCATATTACTTCCGGCCACTCTCTATAGCTCCCGCGACTCCATCTTGAAACACTGGATAATAGATCGCTCGCTCTAACTCAATAAACAACGTTATTTGGACGTATATACTATTATACAACCTGGAAATGGACCGGGTATTTCGACATCCCATAATGGAAAACTGTCTACCCCACGCTGATCGCCCAACGGCCCGAGGAGACTGGGGTGAGTTTTAGTGTGTAATATTACCGTGTTCGATACTAACTGATCTGATGAACATATGACCCACATTAGATGAATGGTATAACGCTGCCCACGGAATTATAAACGCCCCCTCGCCCATCCGGTCAACATCAGATGACTTGTAGTAACTTCCAGAAGTACGTTCAGTTGGAATTTTTTATATCGCGCCGATTGCTATCAAACTGTATTTCATCATCAATATAATGCATTTGGGGCTATAAATCACGTTATGGAGAAAGCTGCAGAAAGAGATGAAAACATACTTATACCTTAGACCATATTTTAGTATGAATATGTGAATGAAAAAGTTTAACGTTGCTACACCATGAACAATACATATAGGACCTTGAATGGGCCCTAATAATGGCAATCTAGCAATAGAATTTAAAAAGTTATAGCCCTGCAAAGAAGGGGAACTTCTCCATGTTAAATAGAGCTGGCAACGGATGGTATATCATGAATTTAGCCTTAGGCAATCAAAGTGTTAATATGATTTATATTACTGGTAGTTCATACAAGACATTATCTTCCTCTAAGCCAATCTGCACTTTAACATAGGCCTGGGTTGTTTTTATTTCTGTTAGCGCCGCGGATATAAGAAAGAGGTCTAGCTGAGTCAATGTTGATGGTTTTGTTGAACATTTGTATTTCACAGGAGAGAAACTGTATTCAAATAAAGCTATTAAAATAGTCTTTGAATCTAAATATACTTTCTTTGTGTTGATTTTACATTAATTCCATGATTTTACTCAAGTAAATATCTGCTTCGGTTAAGTAGAAAAATGCTATTTTTAATCTAGATTAATTACAGAAAATTGAGAGATTAATTAGTTAAAAAATGTTTATCTATTGACGGCACTAATATTTATATATCTATATTTACCATATAGATATTTATTCACACCCGTCTGAATATACCTGCATATATTCCTGTTTACATACCTGTAATGCTATGTATCTGTATATATCCCATATACCTAAATTTGTTAGTTATACCGCTGGCCAGTATGGCTATTACCAGTGATTTTATACCTATATCACTGTACATAAATCACAATAATACTGCAACACTGTACATAAATCAGAGTAGCATTGTTACTCAGTAGTACTCATTATATATATTCCAATTGAATCACTTGTACGCTGTATATTGTTATTGCACTTTACTGTCAATGTTCTGAAGGTCCAGATTAATACTGAAAGTCTGCGTTTATTATTTTGTATAACTTGTATATTGTTTATATATATAAGATATATATCCAACGCCATCCGTTTGCACCATAGTATTCTTCGCTCGCCTCATTGGGTCCCGCCCTTGACATTGGAGGCGCCACTAGACGAGCCCCCCAGACAGAGTTCAAGACATGTCCGGGCAAGTTCAGACTTGCCCATAGCAGGCGCATTGATTCTGGACAGGTAAAGCGGCTGCGCCCTAGAAATCAGTCTGAGTATATATATTGTAGATGGCGCAAGCAGCCGGCAGAGAGTGAACAGTGGAGGAGTGAGCGTGTGGAGCAGTAACCTAACAGCAGTGGAAGTAACGAGTCGGCAGTATCAGAACAGGAGAAGCAGCAGAGCGAGATCGTAATACGTCCGGTACAGTTGTACACAGACCTACCAGTGGTGTATCGTTACGGATAGCTAGTAGCTACTTAGATACGACTATAATATTGTAGAGCCATTATTGGCGCAGTATAGTGACTTGTGTAAGCGAAGTAACGTGGAGAAACGTATAGTTAAAACCATCTGCGTTTGGATCTAACTACTCATTGAAGACCGTCCTCGGGCTAGCTTCCAGTACAAACGAAGCTAGCTAGCTACCATCTATGCCATCGGGCTTTGGATTAATAGCTATTAACCCTGCCATCGGGCACTAGGATTACAAGGACCGGTTCCGTACGAGACCCCTTTTTCTTCAGTGACCACAGGATTATCCGACCATTCTTCAATTCCTCCGGAGCTTACAACTCCAGAGGGAAATCATCGTCTCCAGCTACCCCCTTGCTTTGCCCCGTATCACCTCTTCTCACTCCCTGCAGAGCTCCGGTCGAGTATTCTTAACCTAGGAAATATTCCTTCCCACTGACTTTGATACTCTGACATTCTACTATTAAAAGAGAAACATGATAATTCAGTTGTATATTGATATGACGATTAAAATACTGTAAACTTGGTATCCTTGTCCCCGTGCCGTCAATTGAGTGTCTGCCATATTTATCTAACTGTACTGTCTGGCAAGTAATAATCTTTAGTAGTGGTTTAATCTAAACAATCTTTTAATACAGTGCGGGTTGTGTAGCCCCTTAGCTACAGTCAACTTCTTTTAGTTGTACTGTACTTGCGCTGTATGATAACAATACATTTGAATCTAAATCTAATCTTTGCACATAAACATCACTTGTAATTTCCATCCATCCATCCATCCATCCATCCATCCATCCATCCCTCCATCCCCACCTTCCACCCGGGACTCCAGATATGTGTTGAGCTCAGCATCTTTCCTCATGGCCTCCTCACACACTTTGGGAGCGCTGGGTAAACACACTAGAACAACACTCATGTTGTCACGACTACCCTGAGGAAGAGAGGAGAAGAGGGAGAGTTAAGACAAGATCACAGAATATAAGGGTGGCTACGTGGTGCAGTGGGCAAGGCGCTCACCACGAATACTGGAGACTGGGCTCGAACAGGTACGCCTCCCTGTTCGAGCCCAGCGCTCCACATTGCTTTCAGTTTAGCTGCTCGTCCGCACTAATACACATTGGCAGTATTAGGGGGAGGGAAACTGATGGGTGGGGATCGGGCGTTGTGGACAGCGACTCCTACAGGTCGGTCAACATGTCAACATGTTGGTCAACATGTTTTATCTAATAAAATAAAGTTCAGTCTGTTCATCTCACTTCAATAATTTTTATTGCAGAACATGGTATTTTCTCAAGCAGACAGATGTCAACACTAATCTGTGTTGCATGTACCTGACAAACTGAACTGTTGTATTACAGTCATATTCCAACTTAACTGAATGCACATGTGTGGACTACTGTACTATTACAGGTATTGAAATGAACAATGCAACTTCCTTATACACATTTTCTTTTTAATATCGATACTTGGCGTCCCTGTATCGATACAATATCGCCACGCAAAGTATCGCGATACTACTACGTATCGATATTTTCCCCCACCACTAGGCGTCAGTAGCCTCTGTGCTGACCTTGTGTAGACAGGTGTCCAGCACCTCGTTGCAGACCCTCTCCAGATCGTCAGACACCTCCAGCCGGGACCGGATGAACTCGCACAGCTCCTCGTTGGACATGACGTCCCAGATGCCGTCGCAGGCCAGCACCAGGAACTGGTCGAGCTCCGGGGCCCGCGCCATCTCCACCACGTCCGGCTCCGGGCTCACCAGCTGCTCCGTGGGGCCCTTCCCGTCCACGCACTTGTAGTCGTAGTCCCCGAGGGCCCGGGACACGGCCAGCGAGCCGTTCACCCGCTGGATCATCACCGAGCCGCCGGCGTTCTGGATGCGCTCCTTCTCCCGCGGGTTGCACGGCTTGTGGTCCAGCGTGGAGAAGCAGACGCGCGAGTCGCTGTAGAGCACGGCGCGGGAGTCGCCGCAGTTGATGAAGAAGAGGCGGTCGGGCGACAGCAGCACGCCCACCGCCGTGGAGCCGCTGCGGTCCATGCCGCTGCGCAGGTCCGAGAAGCTGCGCATGTGCTCGTCGATGCGCAGGAAGCCCGTCCGGATCCCGGCCTTCACGGCCTCCGCCGTGGGCGGCGCCGGGACGACCGCCGTGGAGCTGTCCGAGGAGCCCTGGGAGCGTGCTGCTGTGCCCGTGGCCCCCGGGTTGCTGCCGAGGATGTGCTCCAGCAGGTGTTTGGAGCAGTAGTGGGCCACCTTGGAGCCGGCGTGGCCGTCGTACACCGCGAAGAAGGACCAGTCGGCCAGGCCGGGCAGCCCCACCGCGGCCGTGTGGGCGTCCTCCATCTCCACCCTCCAGCCCTGCATGGAGCTGAGGGCATAATGCAGCCCGTTGCCCTCGCCGTGGGAGTTGTGCTTCTCCGTCTTGGGCTTGTCCAGGAAGGCCCCCATGGCTCCCTCAGCACACCACCACTACCTATGGAAGAGACAGACAACCCCAGATTACATTCTGACCGAAATGTTTTTTTGGTTGAATGGTTGGCCATAGGGTTGTAGTCTTTCGTCCCTGTTTGATACCCAGTTTAAAACCTGACAGTCTTTCTTCCTGTTTGATACCCACACAGTTTAAAACCTGACAGTCTTTCTTCCTGTTTGATACCCACACAGTTTAAAACCTGACAGTCTTTCTTCCTGTTTGATACCCAGTTTAAAACCTGACAGTCTTTCTTCCTGTTTGATACCCACACAGTTTAAAACCTGACAGTCTTTCTTCCTGTTTGATACCCACACAGTTTCAAACCTGACAGTCTTTCTTCCTGTTTGATACCCACACAATTTAAAACCTGACAGTCTTTCTTCCTGTTTGATACCCACTCAGTTTAAAACCTGACAGTCTTTCTTCCTGTTTGATACCCACACAGTTTCAAACCTGACAGTCTTTCTTCCTGTTTGATACCCACACAGTTTAAAACCTGACAGTCTTTCTTCCTGTTTGATACCCACACAGTTTCAAACCTGACAGTCTTTCTTCCTGTTTGATACCCACACAGTTTAAAACCTGACATCTATCTTCCTGTTTGATACCCACACAGTTTAAAACCTGACAGTCTTTCTTCCTGTTTGATACCCACACAGTTTAAAACCCGACAGTCTTTCGTCCCCGTTTGATACCCACACAGTTTAAAACCCGACAGTCTTTCGTCCCTGTTTGATACCCACACAGTTTAAAACCTGACAGTCTTTCTTCCTGTTTGATACCCACACAGTTTAAAACCCGACAGTCTTTCGTCCCCGTTTGATACCCACACAGTTTAAAATCCGACAGTCTTTCGTCCCCATTCGATACCCACACAGTTTAAAACCTGACAGTCTTTCGTCCCTGTTTGATACCCACACAGTTTCAAACCTGACAGTCTTTCATGACATGTGGACCGGCACAGGTTCCTTCTAGCGGACTGGACATGTGGACCGGTTGATCCTACGCTCACGGTGGAGGCAGGAGAGAGAGATGGAAACTCTTCATGAATTCCAGGAATCAGGGCGGCTACGTGGTGCAGTGGGCAAGGCGCTCACCACGAATACTGGAAGCTGGGCTCAAACAGATCATCTCCCTGTTCGAGTCCAGCGCTCCACATTGCTTTCAGTTTAGCTGGTCGTTCATACTAATACACATTGGCAGTATTAGGGGGAGGGAAACTGATGGGTGGGGATCGGGCGTTGTGGACAGCGACTCCTACAGGTCGGTTGGTGCGCCTGCGCAGTAGAATCAGGAAGCGACGGGGGCGGGGCCCCTCCAAAGCCCAGACCCCCGACGCTGAAAGATCGAGCTGCGCAGGTGGAAAGATCATGCGACTGCTGTTACCTCAAGTACCGGAGGGGACTTGTGCTATGTATGACTTAGTCCATATTGCAGCCGGCTTGTGGGAGGCAAGAAACAGCGTTCAAAGACAGGGGAGGGTTGAATTGGACGATACGAAATTGGGATGGGAGAAAAATAGAAAATGAGAGAAAAACTGGATTAAAAAAATGAATTCCAGGAATCATGGGGTAAATGGAGCAAACGATATACAAATAATAATTTTTGTGCAAAGTGCTCCTTTAATGTCTGGGTTGTGACCCAACACCGTGGTGTTGTGTGTACTGAGGTACAACACAGTTCCCCAGGAAATAACTTCCTGTATTGATGAAGAGGTTCAAGAGTCTCTGGTCCATATATTATGCTAATAAACATACAGTTCAATCACAAGGGTTGCCCATATAATCAAAGTGCATTCACACAGTCCTCGGTGTGTGTGTGTGTGTATCTGGTGGCTCTCCAGAATGAGAGATCACGCGACGGAAACCAAATAGTAGATTCAAACTAGCACCTGACCCTCATAAACACACGGATGGACAGAAAGAGAATGAGAGAAAGACACACACACACACACCTGCTCCCTGACTCTGCCTTTGATCATTTTGCAGCCATTTGATCCTGTGTTGCACACACGCACCTAGTTACTGACCGGATATCAAAGGCCTGGGTCCTGGGAATTACCGTCACCTGGACAACACACTTCCTGTTTTCTGTCCGAGATGGATCATAAGGTAGAGCATCTGGATAATGTCACAGACACACACACTTCCTGTTTTCTGTCCGAGATGGATCATAAGGTAGAGCATCTGGATAATGTCACAGACACACACGTGTAAGCGCTGAACTCTCTGGGGGGGATGTGATGTCGTCACCCAGAGTCTCATGGTCTCCATGGTGACACAGCTTGGAGTGGCAGCTGAGTGGTTGCTATAGCAACAAAAGCAGTAGGTGTTTAGTGGTTGCAGCGCCGTGCGACACAAGGCCCATTGCTATGCCACTGTGTGTGTGTGTGCGTGTGTGTCAGTGTATGGTTCATGGCAAAGGCTGCCATTGGCTCATCTGCTTATACAAACACAACCTGTATTGGGACGTCCAAGACAGAGAATGGCTGATTGGTCTGTGAGCTCCCAGTAGCTAGCTAGCGGGTCGTACCACGTCTCATCTCACCCTCCAGACAGGCAGATTAGCTTTAACCCGTTCACTGCCACACGACAGAAGGTTAACCCTTTACTATCACACAACCGACGGTCGCGTGGCAGTGAAAGGGTTAACCCTGCTCTGTGTATTGTCACAGTGAAAGGGTTAACGGTTTTGGTAGTGTTTCCCTATGTTGTTGTCGAAGGGTAAGAGTTGTTTCTCAAAAAAGGAAGTAGTTACTATAGCTCGGTTAACCGTCTGTCACTGTAGTGTGGTTGTGAAAGGGTTAACCTTCTGTAGTCTGGTAGTGAAAGGGTTAACCTTCTGTAGTGTGGTTGTGAAAGGGTTAACCTTCTGTATTGTCGCAGTGAAAAGGGTTAACCGTTTGGTAGTGTGGCAGTGAAAGGGTTAACCTTCTGTATTGTCGCAGTGAAAAGGGTTAACTGTGTGATAGTAAAGGGTTAACCTTCTGTCGTGTGGCAGTGAAAGGGTTAACCCTCTGTGAATTGTCACAGTGAAAGGGTTAACCGTTTTGGTAGTGCGGCGGTGAAAGGGTTAACAAGCAAACTCGATTAGCTGCTAATAGGATCCAGACAGAGTCACATTAACCTACACCATACTGGCTCTACTCGCAGGCTTTCAAGTTCAACATTGGTGATATTAAAGCGATCGTTGCTGTTTTTTGCGTCTTTCCACTGCATTTGACTTGCTTTCCATCTTGACAATTCATGCTCAACTACCGAGTTAATCTGCTATTCATTCTAAACAAACAGCCGTTGCTGCTGGTGATGGAAAACACATGACTTCCTGTGTGCCGAATGATTTACCCGGGAATGTCCTGCCACACACCAGTGCTTAGAACAGCCAAGAACAGGGAAGATAAAAGCATTCATGAACTGGATATAGGCCTAGGTAGAATCACTATTGTGTTCCATCAGTTGGTAAGAGAGGGTGGCCTGGTGGCGTCTACCTTAATGATAAGCAAGCAGTGCAAAAATGCGGAAGCATTCGTCACCGCACGCCACTACGGTAAAGCGCCTTTCTTTTCAGGCCCGCTTTGGGAGCTGTCGCGCGGAAATAGGCTGTCTATTGCCATTCTCTTTGACAAACTCTAACCTTAACCAGCTCCTTAACAGCGCCTAAACTTAACCGTTCTAACCTTAACCAACTCCGAAACAATGCCTAACCTTAACCTTAACCATAACCATGCCTAACCTTAACCATAGAAAGAATATTGCCATTCTCTTTGACAAACTCTAACCTTAACCAGCTCCTTAACAGCGCCTAAACTTAACCGTTCTAACCTTAACCAACTCCGAAACAATGCCTAACCTTAACCTTAACCTTAACCATGCCTAACCTTAACCGGCGAAAGAATACACGTTAAAAAAAAATCACGTTAAAAAAAATATATTTTATGGGATTCGAACTCGCCAGCAAACGAGCTGTAGGATCCACAGCCATGCAGTCTTGCCAATTGAGCTATTTCTCGATACTGAATAAGGGGCGGTGACTTATATATATTGAGCTCCGCTCGTGTCGAACCAAGGCGGGATCTCATGCGCATGCGCGGGCACCTCGCGCGAGCACGCCGGCGCACGCACGCACCTGAGCGAGCACGCCGCCGCCGGTGCACGCACCTGGGCGCTGGGCGGCGGAAAATGAAAGGCGCATTACCGCACGCCACTACGGTAGAATGCTTCCGCATTCTTGCACTGCTTGCTTATCATTAAGGAACAGGCGGCCTGGTGGTAGAAACTCTCCTTTCACTGCTGCACTACCAAAACGGTTAACCCTTTCACTGCGACAATTCACAGAAGGTTAACCCTTTCACTGCCATACAACGGCGGGTTAATAACCCTTTCACTGCCGGCGACCGTCGGTTGTGGGATAGTAAAGGGTTAACCTTCTGTCGTGTGGCAGTGAAAGGGTTTGGTTAATACTGGTGGTAGATGCAGCCCTGCTCCTGTATCGTCTGCCAGATGGTAACAAGGAGAACAGAGGACAGTCTGTGGTCCTTGATGATGATGACCGCTGATGAGATGTCCTGGATAACCAGGAGTCTGTTGCCTGTGATGTGCTGCTGGGCCTCCACTGCTCTCTGTAGTGATCTGTGGGCAGGACCGTTCCCGTACCACCAGGCCGTGTGGCGGCTAGGGCTGAGCCCGAACGTTCGAACCTTCGTTCGTTACGTTGGCATTCGAAATTCTAAATCAACATTAGAATTTAAAAAAATATATATATAATAATAATTTTCTATTCATTCTGTTTAAACCAATGGGTTTTTTTCTTCAGAGTTGCAGATTAGGCTACACTAATATTATAGTATTAAAACTGATGAGTTATATTCAGATTATTAGATAGATATTAACAATTAAGATATTAGAAAGTTGATTTAATTGATTTAGTTGGGCTGGGGCTAGGGCTGGGCGATATAACGATAAATATCGCGATATATTTTAATAATCGATATCGAATATCTAAATTAAAAAAAATCGAAAAATCGTTTTAATTTTTTTTTTTATACCTGCAACAGGGCAGTTTTAAAACCAGAGACAGTGGACAGACTTGTCTTTCTTGCCTGCAACTTAAAGTAATGGCTTTGCTTGTCCAAATGACAATACTGACCAAATTCAGATTTATTTTTCTCTTGTCCATTTATTTTGTTTGCTTTCTAATTTAAAATACATTTTGAAACCGTCTGTACACAGTAGGCTATGTGTGCTAGCAGAACTAGACTCCAGTCACGAGTCACAGTGCACATGGTGGTTTGTCCACCAAAAAAGCGCCAAAAGATCGAAAATAAACTAGCAGAGCCAGAACTGTTCAACTCCTCTGGAGCCACAGCCAGCAGAGAAGCTGGTTTACTTTAGCTTTTAAACCAGCTGCAGCCTGAGAACTGGAGTGTGAGGGGATGTAACACTAAAGATGGCGGCAATGACAAAGAATTGCTGCAAAATAAACATACATCTGTTGTTAAAATAAAAAAAAAAAAAAAAAATGTTTTTTCTTTTTTTATATATACTTATAACAATTCGATAATTATCGATATCGAGAAATAAAATAAAATTATCATATCGTTATTGCGATATGATTTTTTTCCATATCGCCCAGCCTGGGGCCTCTCCCTGGTCTGGGGCTGGAAAGTTGATTTAATAAAAGAAAAAGACTAATTTAGTTTGAGGATATTTAAAAAAAAAAATATATATAATAAAGAAAGAAATAATAATAATCGTGATTATTACATGATCATTTATTAGGGATGGGTACCTTTCACATTTGAACCGATACGGTACCGGTACCTGTGAATCGATACCGGTACCCAACGGTACCTTTTTTCTGTACTTTAGTCTCAAATTTTTATTTACCTACCTCAGGCCCCGTTTAGACGGAAACGCTAGCAGGTGAATCCGCAAAAATATTTTTTCGGATGTGCCTTTCGTTTATACGGAAACGGCATTTTTACGGGGGGGAAACCGCAAAAAAGTGAGACTACCTTCCAGGGTGGAATTCCTAGAAACGCAAAACCTTTGCGCTCTCGTCTAAACTGTCAAACCGTATAAATCTGTTAAAACGATGACGAAAGGGTTGTCACGGCTCTGGTCGCGCGTACTGCTTACGTCACAGGTAGCAGGTATGCGCCAGTAGCCGAGAGGTAAACAAAGCAAGTATGTCTGACTATATCAACGGAGATCACTTGAAGGCTACATTGGCAGTACTTTTAAAGACACAAGAATCTGTCCCGCGGCTATCACAACTATTATGACTGGACCCACTGTCTGTGAGTGACTCTGCTTTGGTCCAATCACATTCCCCACCCACACTCTGCGAATCAGAGGCAGAGTAGGGCGGGTCTTCACAGCACGTCATGTGACATATGCGCCAATCGTGTGACAGCGGGGCTCCGTTGTCTCGAGTTGTTACAGCCTCGTCTAGACGGAGAATTCCACCCCAAAACGCTTGTCTAAACGCAAAATTAAAAGTGAAACCGCAAGACGACTTTTGCGGTTTCTGTTCAGACTTCCATCCCAAAACGCTCGTCTAAACGTAGCCTCAGTCGTAAAGAAAATTATCCAAACTTCAAAAAACTACAATTTCGACCGTTTTCGGCTTGCCATTGCTCCGACTGCTTTGTTGTTGAATCAAGTCAAATCCTAGGTAAGCATATTATTGTGCGTGTGAACGTTGACATGAAATAAAAAAAACGGTAAAAAAAAATAAAATAAAAATATGTAATTTTTTTTTGGTTTCTCACTTACTCGGTAGTACCGACGTGTTTCGGTTCGGTACCTCAAAAGTACCGAATTCGGTACCCATCCCTATCATTTATATTATCATGCAGTTCAATGCGATGAAGAATAATTCCAGGTGATATGAATTCCTTTCATATGGCAAAGCCCTGGCTGGAATAGAGTGACTCTGGCAGGATTTCACACTAAGGTGCCAAGATGAACATATCACTGATGATTAGGGGTGTAACGGTACACAAAATCCACGGTTCGGTACGTACCTCGGTTTTGAAGTCACGGTTCGGTATTTTTTCGGTACAGTGTATTTCCCGAAAGTTTTCAATTAACCTTTTTATTTTTTTTTACTAATATAATAATAGCATAATAATGCAAGGAAACCGTTTCAAAGTGCAATAAACCTTTATTTAACATTGGAAGACATTTTAAATATCCTAAATAAAAAAAATGCTCAGTTTGATTGTTTATTATAAAACAAACTGAAACAACAAACAAACTGGAAACAAGCCCTCTGTCTGGCTTTTTGTGTCATCCTTTTAACATGTACATGTATTATTAATGTAGCTTGCGGTACCATGTACAAAATGTTAGTATGAGGAAAAAACTGTGGAAACGTAATAGGCAGTGTTCCAAATAAACACCAAAATATATACTAGGCCTGCCACGATAACAAATTTTGCTGGGCGATTAATTGCCCCCGAAAATATCGCGATAAGCGATATTATTGCGACCGGTTAGAGAATTTTTTTTTGAGAAATTTATTTCCCAAAACTTTTATTTTGAAGCCCACCGCTCCGTCTTTTCCGGTGTTTTAGACTTTTATTTTGAAGCCCACCGACCGGACCGGAAGTATTGTTGTGATTATCCTAGCTTGCTGATGCTGCTGGTGGACTGGGGCCAGCTAACGTTAGCTTGCTGATGCTACTACTACTTCGACATGCTGCTAATGGGCTGGGGCCAGCTAACGTTAGCTTGCTGATGCTGCTGGTAGATCGACATGCTGCTAGTGGACTGGGGCCAGCTAACGTTAGCTTGCTGATGCTACTAGTAGATCGACATGAGCTAATGATAAAACAAATGTTGAGATTGTTGGTGAACAACTAACTTTAAGTTAGTTTTAACGTTAGCTACTAACGTTAAAACGCTAACGTTACACTACAAATAACGCTACTTGGTTAAAAGGAGCAACACTATTGAGAAATGTAGTTAAGCTATGTGGTGTTGCCCCACGGAGCTCCTGTGCTGTGCTCTCTGCTCTGTAGTAAGGCCAGCGGCCCGCCTCCCAACACGGACAGTGACTGACAAGGGGCACTGGTTCCGCCTCATTAAAACAAACGCGCAAATAGCAATTAATCGCGCCCGTCAAAATCATTGCATTAATTTTAATTATCGCGGCAATTAATCGATTTATTGCTTATCGCGGCAGGCCTAATATATACTATCTCTATTGGAATGGAGACTTCAGCACAGGATAAACTAGGGATGGGCAAAAATAATCCAGATCGATTGATCACATGATGTACTCGAGTACTCGTGGAGGAAAACGCTGTACAAAATAAACTTCTTTTCCGGTGTTTTAGACTTTTATTTTGAAGCCCACCGACCGGAGCTTTTCCGGTGTTTTAGACTTTTATTTTGAAGCCCACCGACCGGAGCGGAAGTATTATTGTTATTATCCTAGCTGCCTAGCAGAACGTATTGAGCCGACAACTTGTCTCGTCCGGTTCTGTGTTTTTGAGCTAATGATAAAACAAATGTTGATTGTTGGTGAACAACTAACTTTAGGTTAGTTTTAACGTTAGATGCAGCTACTACAGGCAATCAACGATGAGGAGGAAGCGTCAAAGCCGTATAGAATAGCCCTGTGTGCGTACTTAGGCACGACTCGAAACTACCTGTTATAATGAATTAATTCATGTTTAACTTGTCCCCGTGTCCAGTCCTTTGACTAGCCCCACCCGTTCATTGTAAACAATGATGCATGTAATTGTATTAACGTTATTGTGTGTTGTAGGCAGCTATGCTATACATTGTATTTCGTTTGTTAGCTATTTAGCTAATATTGAATAGCATCAACGACGCTAGATCTTTAATCTTTATTTAGCAGTCCAGTTTTTCCGGGCAGTACTAGCGAGTAACTACTTGGATCTAAAAATAGCTAGCCTACACTACAAAAAAAGGTTCCATACCGTTGCAATCGCTCGGTGCACAGCCCGTACTGTAACGGAGGACCAGATTGAGACGGTACAGTACGTATCCGCGTACCGTTACACCCCTACTGACAGGGACCGAAACTAGAGAGCGCCACCCGCCATTGGTGCTCAGTTTTTACGTTTGGCGCCTCCCACTGAGAGGTGTGACCGCCGTGTGGCGGGCAATCAAATAGTCATGTGAAAACCGAAAATCATGATCCAATTCTTTAGCGGAGTTCTCACTCGCTGTCTCAGCACAGACATGCAGCGCACCGTGCACTGCTGCTGCTCCTACCCCTCCCCACCTGTTTCTGTATGCCTGCATGTAAACAGAGGCTATGGCCTCCGACAGTCACCGTGACGTTAGTCTAGTCAGTGTGGGACCTTCGTGAGATAACGTTAGCTACCGTTACAAAATGATCCAGTCAAATATTCACTTAGTTTAATACATGAGGCATTGTGTAACGTTATCCAGCCGGCTAGCTACTGATAGCTCCCGACATCAACAAATGCTCCAGCAATAGTCCAGTGCATAATACCTCCGTTGGCTAGGTAGCTCACTAGTCACTACGAAATGTCGCAGTAAACTAAATAGTTCACTGAGGCGTTGTCCCAACGCCATCCAGCAGTAGCTACAGATAGCTCCTGACATCAATGTCCTACAACAACATGCGTATTCGAGTCCCTGGCTTACATCGCATGAGTGAGGGCTGCTGAATAGGGACCAGCTGTAGCTCAGGAGAATCCTTTTGCATGCTGAATGTAGCGTTTAGGGTCCAGCTGCAGCGCCGGAGAATCCTTGCTGGAGCTGGAGGCCTAGGGCTGTCTTAAATGCTTCGAAGCTTCGAACGTTCGATTCGATGGCACAAGCTTCGAACATTAAAAAAAAAATCGAAGTAAAAAAAAAAAAAAAAAATTAATTAAAAAAAAAAAGAAAAAAAATCAACGTTTTTTTTTTACTTCGATTTGTGTGTGTGTGTAGGTGTGTGTGTGTGTGTGTGTGTGTGTGTGTGTGTGTGTGTGTGTGTGTGTGTGTGTGTGTGTGAACTACCCATCCCAGTTAGGACAGCCGAATCCCGTCCAATCTTTCGCCGTCGACTAAAGACTCACTTCTTCAACCATTATCTGAAATGATAAAAAAAAAAAAAAAAAAATCTAACCGTGACTAACCTTACTGTCATGCACTTGTCCTAATAAACTAACCTACACTGTAACACGCAACACTTTGATGAACATTGTTACTCAGCTGATAGAGTTGTACCCTTCTTGCTGTCTTGTCGTACAGAACTTGTAAGTCGCTTTGGATAAAAGCGTCAGCTAAATGACTAAATGTAAGTATGTGTGTGTGTGTGTGTGTGTGTGTGTGTGTGTGTGTGTGTGTGTGTGTGTGTGTGTGTGTGTGTGTGTGTGTGTGTAGGTGTGTGTGTGTGTGTGTGTGCGCGCACCTTGTAGAATTCCACACATAAGAAAGAAAGATACTGGGATGAATAAACAAAATAGGAAATAAAATGTAGAAATGCATGCAATACATAAATAAATATGAATCTCCATATATGAAATATAACATTTAGATAAGGTGCTACTGAGATGTTTTGGTGAGTTCTTTGTTTTTTTGTGGAAGTTGCCCTTCTTAAAAATGCATGAACATTCACTGATAATTGGTCTGTAGTGGAGTCTACAAGGTCTACATTGCCGGACCATGTAGAATCCGGACCTTGTAGACTGACATAATTCTGTGCATAGTTTAGTCTACACAGGCCATATTTCAAATAATCAAAATCTTACTTCATTCATCTTAAACATTCTTGATTTGGGGGATTGGTAGTTCCCATGAAATCTGAAGTTGTTCAAACGACAACAGCGATCCACCTTGAATTAAATCACACAGCCGAGTGAAACCTTGTTGGATGCGTCAGTCACGAAAGGGGCTACTTAATTAATTAATCCAACCCACTTTATTTATAGAGCACATTTAAAAACAACAACGTTTACGAAAGTGCTGTACAAGTCCCACAATGAAGTTTATTTTTTTTCGAAGCTTCGAATTAAAATCGAAGCTCGGCCCCGAAGCTTCGATTGCCAAAAAAAGCTTCGAAGGTCAGCCCTATGGAGGCCACTAGAGTATACACACAGACAGTGGAGCTGTTTGCAGATAGCGAGGTGGCGATGTCTCGCAGATAACACAATCACAAGTATGATTATATAATATATATATTTTATTAAAAAAAATATATATAAAATAATAATAATTTTTTTTTTTATAAAAAAAAAAGTTGGCAGGTAAGAAATATGCTTGGCGGGTAGATTCTTCCCATCTACCCGCCACTGGCCGGTGAGTCAAAAAGTTAATTTCGCTCCCTGCCTACTGATGATGCCATTTCTGGGGCCACACACACGCGCACTCACACACTCACTCACTAACCCCACTGCCCAATAAAATAACAGACAACTCCTGCACTTGTGTTTTAACAGGTTCCACAAGGAGACTAGACTGAATGAAGGTCTCCTTGTCTTTAACAGGTTCCACAAGGAGACTAGACTGAATGAAGGTCTCCTTGTCTTTAACAGGTTCCACAAGGAGACTAGACTGAATGAAGGTCTCCTTGTCTTTAACAGGTTCCACAAGGAGATAAGACTGAATGAACGTCTCCTTGTCTTTAACAGGTTCCACAAGGAGACAAGACTGAATGAAGGTCTCCTTGTGTTTAACAGGTTCCACAAGGAGACAAGACTGAATGAACGTCGTGTTTAACAGGTTCCACAAGGAGACAAGACTGAATGAAGGTCTCCTTGTGTTTAACAGGTTCCACAAGGAGACAAGACTGAATGAAGGTCTCCTTGTGTTTAACAGGTTCCACAAGGAGACAGGACTGAATGAAGGTCTCCTTGTGTTTAACAGGTTCCACAAGGAGACAAGACTGAAAGAAGGTCTCCTTGTGTTTAACAGGTGCCACAAGGCGACAAGACTGAATGAACGTCTCCTTGTGTTTAACAGGTTCCACAAGGAGACAAGACCAATAATATGCAAATGGCCCTTGTAGAAGTGGAGCAATATTCCATTTACTTATGTATTTTAGGCGGATTTTCAGAAAATAGGGCTCTGGGCTTAAGAGGTTAACAGACTATTATGTTACCTGGCTAGCTAGCCAGCGGTACCCAGCATGCCATTCAGCAGTTTAACAGTTAATAGGGCTCCCCTTTCAATTTAATACACTACACAGTGCAGAGTGCAGATGCTGGTAAAAACAAGGGAAAATATATATTTTTAAGACAAAACAAGTCGCATAAACTATTCATTACCCTAGCAGATAATGCAGTACATTTTATTTAAAGGGCCGTACTCTTTTTGACATGTGGATTCCAAGTCATTCGTTCCTCGCATGGTAGTTTAGACAGATGTTAGCCTGGTAGTTTAGTCAGATGTTAGCCTGGTAGTTTAGTCAGATGTTAGCCTGGTAGTTTAGTCAGATGTTAGCATGGTAGTTTAATCCGATGTTAACATGGTACTTTAGTCAGATGTTAGCCTGGTAGTTTAGTCAGATGTTAACGTGGTAGTTTATAGAGGTGGGAATCACCAGTTTCATCACGATACAATACGATATCGATTCTTTGGACAACGATACGATATTTTCCGATATCACAAAGTCTGCCACGATACGATACGATTCAGGTGCCTGCGATCGATATGAGACGATATTATATGCCCATTTAACACAATCAGTAACATTTAAATCAACAAAAAAAAAGGCAATGGAAATATCATGACATTTTTATTTTTTATCTCTTCCAGACATTTAAATGAAAAACAATCTATTGTTTTTAATACAAATAGACCTCCTGTTCACTGTTTTTGGTTCGTTTTTTTTTTTTTTTCGCTATTAATATCCTATCACAGCGCTGTATTTTGGCTGGAAAAGGCATATTGGGAGTCAGAAGGTGCAGTACCGGCCTGATCCTGTTAGTGGGGCTATCTCGAAAATGCAGTAACCCCCCCTCCTTCCCAGTCCCTAGTGGACCTCTGCTGCTCTCTATCAGCTTAGCTTAGTTAGCTCACGCTAACGCAACGTTAATTTCGGTATTTAACGCGACGTGGGCATAAAGGAATGACGAGGATGGAAAGCATGTTAGATGCATTTGACCCCTTGTGGGGAAAAAAACAACAGGCACTTATTTCGGGCAACATAGGCGGACTCTGAAGCCACTGTCTAACGTCTCCACACGCTGAGCTGCGCTGAGCTACTGTTGTTGTTGCAGCCAGCCGGGCGGATATGCTCACGAGGGGATTTTCAAAATAAGAGTATCGCAATATGAATCGATCTTTTTACGTTGCATCGATCCTATTTGATAATAGATCAATATATCGATCTGGATCGATGCATCGTCCCACCCCTAGTAGTTTAGTCAGATGCTAGCCTGGTAGTTTAGTCAGTTGTTAGTAGTGATGCACCGATGTGAAAATTGTGGCCGATACCGATAACCGATATTAATATTGCTGTTCTGGCCGATACCGATATTTACCGATGTCGATATCTCTGTATAGAAAACACTTTTTTATGATAATCAAATAAAGAGCTATTTTCCAAAACGCATTTTTTTTTTACTTTTGTAACTTATTTTCAGAAATGACTGATATTTTGAAACTATTTAAGGCCAAAACATGTAAAAAGAAGAAAAAAAATATTAAAAAAAAAAAAAAAAAAAATATTAAAAAACGTTTTTTTTTTTTTTTTTTTTTTTTTTTTTTTTTAATATCGGCCCTATCTTGATATCGGACCGATACCGATGTGTAAAAAAACTGCCATATCGGCCGATATTATATCGGCGGCCGATATATCGTGCATCACTAGTTGTTAGCATTGAGTTTTAGTCAGATGTTAACCTGCAGTTTAGTCTGATGTTAACCTGCTGGTAGTTTAGTCAGATGTTAGCATGGTGTTTTAGTCAGATGTTAGCCTGGTAGTTTAGGCAGATGTTAGCAATGCATGGTAGTTTAGTCAGATGTTAGCCTGGTAGTTTAGGCAGATGTTAGCATGGTAGTTTAGTCAGATGTTAGCCTGGTAGTTTAGACAGATGTTAGCCTGGTAGTTTAGTCAGATGTTAGCCTGGTAGTTTAGTCAGATGTTAGCCTGGTAGTTTAGACAGATGTTAGCATGGTAGTTTAGTCAGATGTTAGCCTGGTAGTTTAGTCAGATGTTAGCCTGGTAGTTTAGACAGATGTTAGCATGGTAGTTTAGTCAGATGTTAGCATGGTGTTTTAGTCAGATGTTAGCCTGGTAGTTTAGTCAGATGTGGTGACTTTCATGGGTTTATGTTGAAGACACATTTTTAAATATGATGCATTATGAATTGAAAATGGGAGACCCTGATGATGTAAACAAGACGAAAGTCTTTCTCTGGTCTGCATCCCCTTAACAATTGTGTGTATTGAGCCGTACTGTATTGTACTGATTCTGCAATCTGTTAATAAAATTTTCAATCAATCAATCAATTTAAGGGTGGTGAATCAACAACAAAAACAACAATATTTTTCAGTTACGACAATAGAAGGGTGCCTTGATTATTTGTATGAAGGCAAGAATTACTTATAACCCAAATGTCAAAAAGACTGGTCTAGTCAGCTCTAGCCCTATTTTCTGAAAATCTGCCTGAAAGTACATGCCCAAGTAAATGGAAGATTGCTCCACTTCTACAAGGTCAATAGCATCTAGGAACATCTATGGACCTCAGGGAATATATTCCCAGTGTCAGAAATATTGTCTCTGTTACTATGCTTGAGTACATTAATTGTGATGAAACAGAGGAGAATACAAATTATATTTTTTCTTTGCATCTTTGACAGTGAATAACAGAACACCATGTTAAAATTGCGGGTGTTCAGAGTTCACTCGCTGAGCTCGTTCAGTACCTTCTTGAGATCAAGGGTACAAGAAATCTAAGGAAATGAATAAAGGGAAGATGATTAAACAGAAGGATTTGTAGATACAGTACTGAATTCTGCCATCCGGACACATGCAATTTGAATGATAATGCATTTGAATATAGAATATCAGGCCTATAAATTACCTTATTATGGCCAAGTCATACATCTATGGATAATAGGGCCAAATCTCCTCTTTCAAATGGCAGTGTTAAATCTGGATTTAGTAATTTCGTCGCACAGAGAGTTCACATTATTCAGAGTAATTCGGTTTTTTTCTGAAGATTTTTAAAACATCTGTAAACAAACGTAGTGCTAAAAATATACACATTGACTGCTGTTTTGATAGGGTTATGGTCTTTAGTCTTGGCTACATTTGAAAAAGAAACACAACATTAATTAATACGGTCTGTATTGATCGATTTATGACGAACAGCAGGGTCCCGCAATTGGGCTTAACAGGTTAACACAACAATATGAATGGCTTGACTGACAACATACACATGGTCAACTTATCCTTCTGCTGTCTTGTCTGAACAGCTAACCAACTAACACTGACCTAGATAACTCTCAGCCTGAGTCACACTCACTGATAACAAGATATTAGTGTTGCATAAGTCATGACTAGCTTAAGACCTTCAACTCTCACTCACTCACACCAACGCTGGGCCAAAGAGGGAGGGGCGCCCCAAACAGGAAGTGCTCATCCATATGAGCTCCGGGCACTCGCGTCCGGTAGCCGGACTCCATCTCAACACACTGGATGATCAATCGCTCGCCCTAACTCAATAAACAACGTTATTTGGACGTATATAGTATTATACAAGCTGGAAATGGTTCATCAGGATAAACATCCCATAATCGAAAACGGTCTACACCACGCTGATCGTCCAACGGCGCGAGGAAGATACGGTAAGATTCAGCGTTATTTTTGAACGTGTTCCATATAAACTGTTATGATGAACATATGACCCACACTAGATGAATGATATAACGCTGCCCACCAGGGTTTCCGTTAGAAAAAATTGTTGTCGGTCTCCGTGACCTGCAAGATTTCAATCTACCGGACAAATGAGATTAATTCCGGTCATAGTTTAGAATAAAGAATGTCATCCTCAAGGCATGTAGATTTATAATATTATTACTTAAAACTAGGCTACTTTTGCGTATACAGTCATTAATTAATATATTCCAAATAAAATAAGTCCCTCGATACTCCGTGCTGCTGCTGACTTGAACTAAAATAGACCGCGTATGTGGGCAGTCGGTCCGACACTAAACAGCAGTCTGTTATAATCACATTTTTATGAGCTAACGAATTCCGTTATATTGGACATTTGTATTAATTATATCAAGCGAAGAACTGAGAAAGCAGAGAGACGGCAACATTATCGTGGTTTGCGTGACGACTCTCTCCACCTCGCAACGACTTATTTGCAAAGAGTATGGCGCTGCAGAGAAGCTGATTTAGCTGTTATTGGCTCTTTTCTGGAAACCGCACAACAGCGCCCCCCACCCAACATTGGCTGAAAATGGCCGAATTGGAGTACTGATGGAATACTGCATTGTGCCGTTGCCTCTCTGGCTCTGCAGCTTCACATGCACTCGCACACCCAGCACTAAGCTCTCGCCGACAACGTCGTTGTCATTATTAGAAGCAACGAGGAAACAAATGTAATGATCGTTTCGTTCATCGCATAGGCTATTTAATTTTAGCCTATTTTAATACAATTCAAATAATCAAATTGTGCTTAGACTCAGGGAATTATTTTCACCGGACATTAAGACCGGAGATATTAAATAAGTCGGACTTCAACAGATTTTGCCGGTCAAAAACCGGTAATTACCGGCTAACGGAAACGCTGCTGCCCACGGAGAATTATAAACGACCCCCCGCCCATCCGGTCATCATCAGATCATACGTAGATCATTCTAGAAGTACGTCCAATTGAAATGTTTTATATCGTCCCGATTGCCATCAAACTGTATTTCATCATCAATATAATGCATTTGGGGCTATAGATCACGTTCTGGAGAAAGCTGCAGAAAGAGATGAAAACATACTTATACATTAGACCATACTTTACTATGAATATGTGAATGAAAAAGTTTAACGTTGCTACACAATGAACAATACATATAGGACTTTGAATGGGCCCTAATAATGGCAATGTAGCAATAGAATTTAAAAAGTTATAGCCCTGCAAAGAAGGGGAACTTCTTCATAGACAAATAGAGCTGGCAACAGATGGTATCAGCGTTTCCGTTAGCCGGTAATTACCGGTATTTGTCCGGCAAAATCTCTTGAAGTCCGACATATTTTATTTCTCCGGTCTTAATGTCCGGTGAAAATAATTCCCTGAGTCTAAGCACAATTTGATTATTTGAATTGTATTAAAATAGGCTAAAATTAAATAGCATATGCGATGAACGAAACGATCATTACATTTGTTTCCTCGTTGCTTCTAATAATGACAACGACGTTGTCAGCGAGAGCTTTAAAAACGTAGGTCTCGGTTCGCTTCATCGGACCAAACGCGAACCAAATATAGGAAGTGATTATTATTACCACTGCTCGCAGCACTCACTGCAAAACAAGCACACTGCATCTAATCTCTCTATCTATCTATCTATCTATCTCTCTCTCTCTCTATCTATCTATCTATGTCTGTGCATCTTGGGAAGAAGGAAGAAAAAACGCGGCTTATTATTATTACTGAGGCGCGCGGCTTATTATATTATTAAAACGGCTACTTGTGGGCACTCATAAAAACACCGTGGTCTACAAGTTGTTTAGCGAGAGGATGGTGGTAAAGTAATGTGCTTCAATAGAACAATGGATCAATGCCATGTCAAAACTCGGCTCCGCTGATCTGGGCTCCGCAGTACACACACAGACACACACACACGCGCGCGCGCACACACAGGATCGCAGCCACACACACATTTCCACTGTCCAATAGACAAGCGCCCTTTTCGACCGCGTGACATTGAGGTGGAGAGAGTAGTCACGCAAACCACGATAATGTTGCCGGCTCTCTGCTTTCTCAGTTCTTCGCTTGATATAATTAATACAAATGTCCAATATAACGGAATTCGTTAGCTCATAAAAATGTGATTATAACAGACTGTTTAGTGTCGGACCGACTGCCACATACGCGGTCTATTTTATTTCAAGTCAGCAGCAGCACGGAGACGGAGTATCGAGGGACTTATTTTATTTGGAATATATTAATGACTGTATACGCAAAAGTAGCCTAGTTTTAAGTAATAATATTATAAATCTACATGCCTTGAGGATGACATTCTTTATATAGCCTGCCTATCTCAATTGTTTTAAAGCTCAATAAACTATGACCGGAATTAATCTCATTTGTCCGGTAGTTGAAATCTTGCAGGTCACGGAGACCGGCAACAATTTTTTCTAACGGAAACCCTGGATGGTATATCATGAATTTAACCTCCGGCAGCCAAAGTGTTAAGAGGATCCAGACCAGTGGCGGCTCTACCACTAGGGGCGCTAGGGCGCCGACCCACCTGCTGGCCAGCTGCTGTTAAATCAGAGAACAAGACAATAAAACTTTTTCGTTTTTGTGTTTTATAGCCCTATAAATAATATAAACATGTTTAAAATTAATAATATTTACTCATTTTAAGTATGTTTGTATTTCCAATGCACAATATAACGTTATTATCTAAATTAAAAAAACATCGGTTTCATGGGCAGGAAGTGACGTTTTTTTTTTTTTTTTCGTATTTCTCGCCCGGGCAAGAAGCGACAGCGCTCTGCGTGCGCGTCACAGTTTGATCGCTGTCTCCGTCACAGCCAATCAGTGCATACGGCGTTGTGCGTTGAAATATGACTATTATGTTGGAATCCGAGCGCGATTTGAAGCGGTCTAGCCAGCAGCGTGTGAACTTCCGTGAAGAATTTCCATAGCCGCATTTCGCGGAGACGCTCTCTGATTGGCCGACGCGATGCCAGTTTTTTTCCATTGCCGCATTTCTCGGGTTGGTTAGAGAGAGAATGCAACTCAGTCGACTCGTCGTCAACAACAACAGCAACTGTTACTACACTGAGCTTAGGCACTCTTTCAAAGTTGGTTAAGGTTAGAGTTTGTCTTAGAGCATGGCGATAGAACGCCAGGTAGTTTGCAGGCTGTTCGAGGCGAAAATGGACGAAGACACAGCTCTTGGCTAACTAACAACAAGCTATATTATGGAGGCAGTGTGGAGGGACATGTATGGACAATGGATGGACATCAACACAGGCTGGATGGACAATGCCATGGAGTGGATATACTTTATCAACAAGCCAACAACAAGGTAGATTAGCGATCTTAACTCTAGTTTAATACATGATACGTTGTCTACTGATGCCGTTGTACTGCTAGCTGTTAGCTCCGTTAGCTTAGCTGGCCACTTAGTGCATGGAACGGAGTAACGTTAACGTTTAAACGTTATGTCGAGGTCATACAATACTACAGTCGACATAAGGTTAACGTTACCCCGTTTCCATTAAGTGTTTAAATAGCAGCAATCTTGTTGAAAATGTAACTACTAAAATGCTCTCTGATGCTGCTGATGCATAATGAATGAATGGTGAGTTGTTTAAAATGACAACATACATGTGTGAATTATTTGATTTGATTGATCCGAGAGACAGAGAGATCGTCTATGTTTGAATGAATGAATGAATGAGAACTTTATTAACAGATTGCAGAATGGGTACAATACAGTACGGCTCAATACACACAATTGTTAAGGGGATGCAGACCAGAGAAAGACGTTTGTCTTGTTTACATCAGGGTCCCAGATTTTCGATTCATATCGATAGTTTAATAGCTAGCCTTGGCTCGTTTAACAATATGCAAAATATGTGTACAGCCCTGTACTCATACTGAAGTTATTCTTGGTATATAATAGGTCTGATTGTGTAACGAATCGATTCCACGTCGCGCTGTGTGTGAGAGAGAGAAGGAGAGAGGGAGAGATCTGCCTGCGTTTGTAGACGGGCGAGTTTTGTTTCTAACTTTTCTATTTATATATTGTGTTTCAAGTTGTGAATTAGAGTCTAGACTATACTTTATTTGACTGGTTGTGTGTTGTTGTAGTAACAGCTGAGCGACTCGTTCATAAGAGCCGATTCATTGCCGTGAGCGTGAGTCGAATCGCTCACGTCTTGCCATGAGTGTTGCGTGGTACTGTACTGTACTGTACAAAATATTTGGTATAGCGCCCCTAGTGGCGAATACCCACCGGCCGCCACTGATCCAGACCAGAGAAAGACTTTCGTCTTGTTTACACCAGGGTCCCCCATTTTCAATTCATGAAATGAACTAACGTTATAACACTCAACAGACAACAAAAAAAGTGTTCATTAACGGTTAGTGGCTTTGCTGTAACATCTTTGGTAACGACGAGACAAGAGGCTGGCAACACAGTTGACAGTGCAAAAAAAATAGGCAAAAACAGAAAACACAACAGCAATCAATCAAAACAAGCTGGCCCCCTCAGGGGTTGACTGTCCCTGTTTGAAACTCCACTTTTTACCATTAGTCTTGCTGATTGATTGATTGAAAACTTTATTAACAGATTGCAGAATGGGTACAGTACAGTACGGCTCAATACACACAATTGTTCAGGGGATGCAGACCAGAGAAAGACTTTAGTCTTGTTTACATCAGGGTCCCACATTTTCAATTAATCATAACATATATGACATACAGATAGACAGTACTGCTACATCTATACATTTATGACATACCAGATTTACAAATATGCAGTACTGTTTGTGATACAAATAGTCTCAAAAAGAGAGTATATACATTTGACGAAGAAACTATACATGCTAGTAGCTTAGCTAGCCAGCTAGGCTAATGTCAATGTATCTTGCGTTAGCACTAGGTGTAGCTACACTATCTTTGTTTGTATTTACTTACTTTTGTAATAGGGACGAACTCGCCTCGACCGGTCCTGTTTGCCTCCAGGTGTTGTGTCGCCACTGTGTTGGTTCTGTTTGGTTCTGCTGGCTGGTGTTGTTGTTAGCCGTGTGTTAGCAGCATGGATGCAGCTAACGTGTTGTTAGCCAGCCCTCTCCCTCCAGCAGGGCCCTGGTCATCATGTTGGACATGGTTGTTGTCACGCGAGACTGCGCCACGGGATTAAGAAAATAATAATAATGATAAATAAATGTATGGTTTTGGACGGCCAGCTAATGTTGACTGGACTGAATGTATGAAACAGATGCCGTTCTTCTCTCAACATCCAGTTTTGAGAGTGACATTATTTTTTCTCCTCTCTTCAATTATTGGTCAGACTCACTTTGGGGAGGGATATGGGATATGATTGGCCGTTGTGTACGTCAGTCATACCTGCCCCCTAAAATATTGAGATGCATCCAGCTGCAGGACCACAGAACCCCCACACTCTCAGGACCGCGACACTTTGCGTACCTAACACTCTCCAGAGTGACCCTCGCTCCCATTGGCTGATTTGGGTCACGTGCGGGGGAAAGTTGCGGCACGCCGAATATACCCACGGTAGAAGTTTTGCCTCGATTTGATTGATTGATTGAAAACTTTATTAACAGATTGCAGAATGGGTACAATACAGTACAGCTCAATACACACAATTGTTAAGGGGATGCAGACCAGAGAAAGACTTTCGTCTTGTTTACATCAGGGTCCCCCATTTTCAATTCATCAGGACATATGACATACATGACATACAGATAGTCAGTACTGCTACATCTATACATTTATGACATACCAGATTTGCAAATACAGTACTGTTTGTGATACAGAAGGAGTCAGGAAAAGGGAGTATATACATTTGACGTAGAAACTGTACATTGGAGGAGGTTGGGTGGGGGGGGGTTGGGTACACTGGGATATTGACAACCATACTGGGTAATCTACATTGGAGGTGGTTGGGGGGGGGGCACACTGTATATACAAGCAAAACTGTACATTAAGGGGGGGGGGGGGACACTGTACAAACAAACAAAATTGTACATTGGACTATTGACAACCATACTAGGTAAATTACTGTACATTGGAGGGGGTTGGGTTAGGATATTTACAGGGGCCAGTGTTGAATTGCAGTCTCCCGTAGGTGTCCCTTGAGAGAGGTTTTGAAAGTGGGTAGTGATCCACATTCCTTTACAGCTTTGGGTAGGGCATTCCACATTGATGTGGCATAATTGCGAAACGTGTTTAGTCCCTTATTTGAGCCGAATCTGGGTTTAACATGATTTGTGGAGCTCCCTCTGGTGTTGTGATCGTGGTATTCACTGACCTTTGGGAAGTATTTTGACATGTACATGGGTACCTTGGTCGTGTAGTGTATCTTGTAGACCAGGCCCATTGCAAGTTGCTGTACTCTGTCGTCTACTCTAAGCCATCCTAGGTTGTCAAAGTGGGCAGGGGTGAGGTGGGTTCTAGGAGTAAGGTCAAGCAGTAGTCTGACCAGTTTGTTTTGAAATGTTTGTAATTTTGTTTTTAGCGCCTTTGAGGTGCTTTGGTACCATGAGGTGCAAGCATAGTCGTAGTACCCCTGAATGAGTGCTCCTGCCAGAGTCTTCAGGGTATTCTTGTTTACCAGAGAGGAGATCCGGTACAAGAATCGAGTTCGTTGGTTGACTTTTTTTATTACATTGGATGCCATTTTGTCACAGGAGAGATTAGCCTCTAGGATGGAACCCAGGTAGGTAATTTCATCTTTCCTTGTGACAATATTGTCACCCACTGTAACTGAGAAGCCGTCGGTCTTGCTGAGTTTGTTATTTGAACCGAAGAGAATGGACTCTGTTTTGCCCATGTGTAATGATAGTTTGTTATCAGCGAGCCATATGCAGATTCTGCCTAGTTCCGAGCTGAGGGTTTTTTCAACCTGTAACTTGTTCTTGTCAGAGACCAGCAGGGCTGAGTCGTCCGCAAACAGGAACAAGTTGCAGTCACAAGCTGACGACATGTCATTTGCATAAATTAGGAACAGTAGCGGTCCTAGTATGCTTCCTTGTGGAACACCACAGCTCACTGTGAGGGGGGGGGATAGGGTACCGTTTACCTCCACCATCTGTTCCCTCCCCTCAAGGTAGGATTGCATCCAGCTCACTGATAGACTATCAAAACCAATTGCTTTTAGCTTGTCAATCAGAATGGAGTGATTGACCGTGTCAAAGGCCTTTTGTAGGTCCAGCATGACCATGCCGCAGTATTTGCCTGCGTCCACCTCTTGTTTGATGTGGTCATTCAAATAGAGAAGGCATGTGTCAGTGGAGTGGGATGTTCTGAAGCCAGATTGGAATTCGTAGATTAGATTTTTTTCCGCTAGGTACTTTTCGACCTGTTCGTAGACTATTTTTTCCATGACTTTCGAGATGGAGGTGAGAATAGAAACAGGGCGGTAGTTGCCTGGGTCTAATTTGCTGCCCTTTTTGTGCAGAGGGGTCACCCTCGCAATTTTGAAGTCCTTGGGGACGTGTCCCTGTTTTATGGAGAGGTTTATTATGTGTGTGATGATTGGGGTGATGGCGGCTGCTGAGTCTCTGAGGAATTTGGAAGGGATGTTGTCGTGGCCAGTGGCCTTGTTAGGTTGGAGGGCGCTCAGTTTATTGAGTACCTCATCTGTTGTTACCATTTCCAGCTTGAAGTCGTCCTTGCGGACCCCTAGGTTTTTGTAGTAAGCTACTATGTGTTCTACCCCATAAAGCCCTGAGTGGGAGGGTAGTTTGTTTACCAGTGTTGTGGCTATGTTTGTGAAGAAAATGTTTAAGTAATTGGCTACATCCAGCTTGTCTGTGATGAGCGTGTTGTCCGTTTTTATGTTTATGTTTGAGAATCTGGTTTTAAGTTTTTTACTGCATCCTAGTTGATTATTGAGTAATTTCCAAAGTTCACGTGGTTTGTTTTTGTTTTCCTCAGTTTTGTCATTGATGAAATTCTTTTTTGCAGTTTTGATCATGGAGTTTACGTCGTTTCTTAGTCTGTTTCTTTCTAGTTTGAGTTCAGTCACGTGGGCTTGGAGTTCACTGCTCGTGCTTTTAGTAAGCTTTGACTGACTTTTACGAAACTCAGAGCATTTTTTGTCTCTGGTTTTCATAGCGGCCAGTATTTCGGAGTGCATCCACGGCTCAGCGCGATTTTTTACCCTGGTGGTTCTTAGGGGGGCCATGTCGTTTAGTATTGTTGAGAATTTGGTTTTGAAACCAAGCCATGTTTCTTCAACCAGTGTACCATTGAGTTCATCTGACCAGTCCAGACTCTCCAGTTCAAGGTTGAAGGCCTCGCTAGAGTAGGTTTTGAGGTCTCTAGATGTGACTGTTTTGTGGCAGCCAGCCTTTTGTTTTAGTTTTTTGCGGGTACAGAATATCATATAATGATCACTTAACCCGATCGGGGCAATATTGACAGAGTTGGAACCAAAACTAAAATCGAAGCCTGCTGCAGCCGAGTCCCATGATTTCGCCGTTTGTTGTCTCCAGTGAGGGGAACGGAGAGAGAGAGAGAGAAAACAGAGAGGGAGAGAGAGAGAGAGAGAGAGAGAGAGAACACAGAGAGATCAAGCCTCCCCTTGTATATATTTACTGTATGTCACAAATGTAACAGTAGCCTACTGCATGGTCTGCATTGATTGATTGATTGAAAACTTTATTAACAGATTGCAGAATGGGTACAATACAGTACATCTCAATACACACAATTGTTAAGGGGATGCAGACCAGAGAAAGACTTTCGTCTTGTTTACATCAGGGTCCCCCATTTTCAATTCATCAGGACATATATGACATACTTGACATACAGATAGACAGTACTGCTACATCTATACATTTATGACATACCAGATTTGCAAATACAGTACTGTTTGTGATACAGAAGGAGTCAAGAAAAGGGAGTATATACATTTGACGTAGAAACTGTACATTGGAGGAGGTTGGGTGGGGGGGGTTGGGTACATTGGGATATTGACAACCATACTGGGTAATTTACATTGGGGTGGTTGGGGGGGGGGGGGGGGGGAAACACTGTATAAACAAGCAAAACTGTACATTGAGGGGGGGGGGGGGGAGACACTGTACAAACAAGCAAAATTGTACATTGGACTATTGACAAAACCATACTAGGTAAATGACTGTACATTGGAGGGGGTTGGGTTAGGATATTTACAGGGGCCAGTTTTGAATTGCAGTCTCCCGTTTGCATCCCCTTAACAATTGTGTGTATTGAGCTGTACTGTACCCATTCTGCAATCTGTTAATAAAGTTTTCAATCAATCAATCCGGGCCTGTGACTGTCACGTGTACCCATTCTGCAATCTGTTAATAAAGTTTTCAATCAATCAATCAATCAATCAATCAATCAATCCCGCAGTGCAATACTCCAATTCAGCCATTGGGTGGGACGGTCACATGACCCAAATCAGCCAATGGGAGCGAGGGTCCGGAGAGTGTGGGTCCGCAAAGTGTGGGGGTTCTGTGGTCCTGCAGCTGGATACTATTGAAAATATTGTAAACAATGAAATTAATATGGTCATTCATCCCCTGACTGTGTGTGTGATCCTAAAACCTGCATGTTTTGATTGATTGAAAATTGTATTAACAGATTGCAGAATGCGTACAATACAGTACGGCTCAATACACACAGTTGTTAAGGGGATGCAGACCAGAGAAAGACTTTCATCTTGTTTACGTCAGGGTCCCCCATTTTCAATTAACACTATGACGACCGGCGTGGCGATTTAGGCCTCAGAGGACAGCAGAAAGTAAACAAACCGATGTACTTTCTAAGAGCTTTGTATATCATTTATAGTATTGCTATCTGTCCATTCTCATTGTCACTTGAGTGCATAAACCGTGCCTTCCTAATGGCTTAAAGAAAATAAAAATCCATCGGTTGGTTGTCATTTTATAGCGTCGTGAATATAAGGTATAACGTACTTTTCGTCTAGGCTTTTCTGCAGGAAGCTAGATAATAGGCTAAACGTTGGCGCCGTTATATCAAACGCCATTTCTGCTGTATATATACGAATGAAATAAAACAAACTGCGTAGCATCCGGACTATTACAGAGCATCTATGGATGAAATGGGGGCGGCGGGGAACGCCGATTACTATTATTGATCCGCAATACAGTGTGCGTTCAATATAGCATTTTCATTGACCGATCACGTTACGTTATAAAACAATGTCCAATCCAGCTGTAATTTGGGGTAATATTATCCTACCGTCAGGCCATGTGATCGCCGGCAGCATTTCCTCACCAGTCATCGGATTCTGGTAGATCGATATGCACATTGGCTAATCATAAATCCCATTATTCCACGCTGAAAAAAACACTCGCCAAGCTGATCCAAGATGGAGGATGTTCGGCTGGGATCAAGGAACTATGATCCGCCCACAGAACTGTACCTTTAATTTTTTTTTAAATTCACATAATGATACTGCAGTGGAGCGATGGCACCCCTAAGCGGGTTTGGCCAGTACTGCATGTTTCGAAAATCAAATATGTGAAAAGATGCTGGTAGTGGATCGGGTACCTAAGAAGCGTTATAAATATGGAATAAAACAATAACAACTCGTCACGTATATACTCGTGGCTCTGGTCCACAAGGCTCTTTTTCGAAACACGTATATACTCGTTCTCGGATGGCATAATGTCAATTCATTTTCTAATCAATTTACAGTAGTTAACACTCCATACATTTTTTATTAATAAAGTCATTTATTATTAAAGTAACCGGAATTATGAAATATCTAGTATTATATATATATAGTATTTTGTGTGTGCGCTCGCCTGCGTGTATGTGTGTTTGTGTGAGAGAGAGAGAGAGAGATAGAGAGAGTACAGTATTTGTTGGGGTAGTGTTTAATGTTTAGTATTCGCTGTCATTTGCCATGACATGACAGGCTTACTGTGTTCAGGATTGAATATTTTGCATATTTCTTTTGTCAAATATTGCATTATAGCCTAGTTTCCCCCCTAATAGAATCAAGCCATATCCCAGACAGTTAAAACAGTTGAACAGATATCCTGGAAAAGCATAGCACTGCTACCGATTTCTAAAAATCCAACTTTTGTGGAATTAGAATTGCACTATGGAAGATTGGCACTTTGTGGCTGTGAGAGCCTGAGAGGACTGTTTTTAAACATGTCAACATTATGGGAAATGTTCTTACCGTCTTATCCAGAGTCAGACAAGAAGATAGATACCAATTTCCAAATTACCAAATTAACTCATTGAACACCACACTCTTTTCCCATCTTTCCTCAATGGCGCCAGCGTTATTGACCATTTTAGCTATGTTTGCAGACACATCGTGTGCTCTGTATTATAGCTATGGAGACAATAGTATGGCTCATTTGACAGGCATTGTTCATAGTCCATCACTGACTAACCAGTTCATTTCTACATACTGTAGTTTGTGCACTATTACACGCTAAACATCGGCCCATTCCAAAATAATCCAGTCTTTTTTCATAGATCGCGAGAATGAAGAGCACGTTCAGCCTAAGACTCATTATTTTATTTTTTTTCCCGGGGGGCCGAATGAGCAACTGAAAATATGTAGGAGGGCCGGGCCAAAATTCCAAACTCAATTATGCATAATATACATTTTATTTCTATATAAAAAGCAGTAAATGGCATTGTTTTGACCCCTGGTAAGAGTGTATGTTATTATTTGGCAATTAAAAGGTGAGGTTAGCTTTCAAAAATATCATTTATTCAAATAGAATTTATTTCCAAAATGATAAACAAAATGTGAAACATTAATAACAAAAGGCATGTATGAAAAAGTGCTATACAAATAAAGTTATTATTTTGAGTTTCATATACTATTGAAACAAGGATTTTCTTAGCTTTCTAAAGACATCACAATGTTATGGTTTGTAACCGACCTCAAACGCAACGGCACAGACAGGAAGTTCAGAGTTAACCAAATGCTAGGGCGTATTTATTTACAGAGTCAAAAGAAGGATAAAGTACAATAATCAAACAAACAGGGAGACTGCCTTCGGCAGAGTCATCTGCCGCTCTGCAGAATCCTTCCGGTGATAGTAGTGGGGAATTGGCATGTGACGTTGTAGCGGCTCTGCAGATACTCCCAGCAGATAGTGGTGGGGAATTGGCATGTGACGTTGTAGCGGCTCTGCAGATACTCCCAGCTTTCACTCAAGGTGGAAAACGGAGAGAGAGAGAGAGATATCAGAAACAGTCCAACGAAACACAGAGGCAGTGTGGTTCCCTCCTCCCTAGCTGGGTCCAGAACCAATTGACAGTGACAGTCTTCAGTGTTCCCCACAACACACAATTTAGCTTAGTTAGTGCAACAAAACGAAGTCTTCAGTGTCTCTTCCAAACACACAATCAGAATAATCCAGAACCAATTGATAGTGACAGTCTTCAGTGTTCCCCACAACACACAACTTAGCTGAGTCAGTGCAAACAAAACGAAGTCTTCAGTGTCTCTTCTATACACACAATCAGAATAATCCAGAGGGGTTTGGTTCCACTCACCCAAGCGCAACGCGTAAAGCGGGCAAAACGAGGCGCAGCTCCAAACGGGGAACAAGGTTCTCAACAGCGGTTCTCCACAGAAAGGTCCTGGAGAGAAAGTAGACCAGGAACAGCAACAGGGAAAAAGCAGGCAAATGCAGTTGTATTCCAGAACGACCCGACAACGATAGAAGGAATGTCCCGGTATATAAAGCCCTCTAGGGCGCTAATCACAAACTATGACAGCTGCGTGATGAAAGTGGCAATCGTTCAAAAAGCGTGTGGCGGGGAATGTACCAATCAGCACCATACCTCAGGAGAGCGTGTGGCGGGGAACCAACCAAACCTCACAGTACCCCCCCCTCCACGGGAGCCACCCGGCGACCAGCCCGACCCGGCTCGCCCGGATGGGCACGATGGAAGTCGGTGATCAGGCCGGGATCCACGATGAGCTGGCGGGAGACCCAGCTCCGTTCCTCCGGGCCGTACCCCTCCCAGTCCACCAGGTACTGGAACCCCCGACCCCGCCGTCGAACGCCCATCAACCAGCGGACCTGCCACTGGGGGTGACCGTCCACCATCACGGGAGGAGGTGGTTCCGGAGCAGGATGCATCAGGGGACTGAGAGAGACAGGCTTAACCCGGGACACATGGAAAACGGGGTGAATGTGCATGGACGCAGGAAGCTTAAGACTCACCGCCGCCGGACTGAGTACCTTCAGAACCTCAAATGGACCGACGAACCGGGGGTTAAGCTTCTTGGCCGAGGACCGAAGCGGAAGGTCCCTTGCGGAAAGCCACACCCTCTGCCCAGGGTGGTACGTCGGCGCAGGGACCCGGCGCCGGTCAGCCCCACGATCAGTCAGTCCTGGTGATCTCCCAGACCCGACGGCACCGGTCGAGGTGGTCCTGTACGGAGGGAACTGCCACCTCCGACTTCTGTGCAGGGAAAAGAGGGGGTTGGTAGCCCAGGGATACCTCAAAGGGTGAGAGGCCGGTGGCGGAACTGACCATGGAGTTGATGGAGTACTCGACCCAGGGAAGGAAACGGCTCCAAGAAGCGGGTTTCTCGGCAGCCACACACCGAAGAGCAGACTCCACACTCTGGTTCATCCTCTCCGTTTGTCCGTTAGTCTGGGGATGATAACCAGAGGAAAGACTGACCGTTGCCCCCAATCCCTTGCAAAAAGCCTGCCATACCTGGGAAGTGAACTGGGGCCCTCGGTCCGAGACGACGTCCTGGGGAAACCCATGGAGGCGAAACACGTGGCGTGTCAGGAGGTCCGCCGTCTCGGCCGCCGAGGGAAGCTTGGGAAGGGCCACGAGGTGAACCCCCTTGCTGAACCGATCCACCACGGTCAGTAGGCACGTGTTCCCCTGGGAAGAAGGAAGACCCGTGACGAAGTCCAACGCCACATGGGACCAAGGGCGGCTCGGAATGGGAAGCGGCTGCAATAGCCCGGAGGGTGCCTGGTGGGAGGCCTTGCTGCGGGCGCAGACTGCGCAGGCCAGTACGAACTCCTTGACGTCGTTCCTCATGGTGGGCCACCAGAATCGACGAGCCAGGAAGGAGAATGTGCGATGAACGCCTGGGTGGCAGGCGAACCGGCTGGTATGGCCCCACTGGAGGACCCGGGACCGGACTGAGTCAGGGACGAAGAGACGATGAACCGGTACATTGCCTGGAGCGCGATGGAAGCGTAGGGCACGCCTTACCACCCCCTCGATGCCCAAGGTGACTACTCCTACCACCCTGGCCTCTGGGAGGATGGGAGTCGGGTCCTCAGTGGTTGGAGCCCCCTTGGAGTGTAACCGGGACAGGGAGTCGGCCTTCGTGTTGCGGGAACCAGGGCGAAACGTCAGCGAGAAGTCGAATCGACTGAGGAAGCTGGCCCATCTTGCCTGCCGGCCATTGAGGCGCTTGGAAGCACGGATGTACGTCAGGTTCTTGTGGTCCGTCCAAATGGTAAATGGCTCCTCGGCCCCCTCTAGCCAATGACGCCACTCCTCCAAGGCAGCCACAACCGCCAGCAGCTCCCGATTGCCGATGTCGTAGTTCCTCTCGGCAGGGAGGAAACGACGCGAGTAGAAGGCGCACGGATGTACCTTCTGGTCCGTTGCCGACAGCTGGGATAAGATAGCTCCTAGTCCAGTATCCGAGGTACCTCTACGATGAACTGTCTCTTGGGGTCTGGATGGAGCAAGATCGGGGCGGAAGTGAACCTCTTCTTGAGTGAGCGGAACGCAGCACACGCCGCTGAGGACCAGTCGAACGGCAGGGTGGGAGAGGTCATCCTGGTAAGCGGTTCCGCCACCTGACTGTAGTTCCGGATGAATCTTCGGTAGAAGTTGGCGAACCCGAGGAAGCTCTGTAACTCCTTCCGAGAGGTGGGTTCCGGCCACTCCTCCACGGCCCGGATCTTGCGAGGGTCAGCTCGGGTCAAGCCTCTCTCCACGATGAAGCCCAGGTAATCGACGGAGTCGGAGTGGAATCGGCACTTCTCTGCCTTGATGAAGAGCCGATTGTGGAGGAGGCGCTCCAGCACACGGCGGACATGCTGGATGTGTTCCTCGAGGGTCTTGGAGAAAATGAGGATGTCGTCTAGGTATACTACCACAAACTCCTCCAGCATGTCACGAAGGACGTCGTTCATGAGCGCCTGGAATACCGCCGGAGCGTTGGTGAGGCCGAACGGCATTACCAGGTACTCATAGTGGCCCCTGGGAGTCTTGAAGGCGGTCTTCCACTCATCGCCCTCTCGGATACGGACCAGATGGTAGGCACTCCGGAGGTCCAGCTTGGTAAAGACGGTAGCCTGGGTGAGAGGCTCGAAGGTGGAGTTCATGAGAGGAAGAGGGTACTTGTTCTTAATGGTGATCTCGTTGAGCTGGCGATAGTCGATGCAGGGTCGAAGGTCTCCGTCCTTCTTCCCAACAAAGAAGAAACCGGCCGCCACAGGGGAGGAGGAAGGCCGAATGAGTCCTGCTTCCAAGGACTCAGAGATATATTGATCCATCGCTGCCTTCTCAGGGACGGTCAGACTGTAGAGGCGGCTGCCGGGAAGGGGAGCCCCTGAGCGGAGGTCGATGGCACAGTCGTAAGGCCGGTGAGGCGGAAGGGCCTGAGCCCTGGACTTACTGAAAACCTCCTCGAGGTCGTGGTACTCGGGGGGTATGGTCGAGAGGTCCGGAGGCGGCTCACAAACGGATCTCCGGGGCGAGGGACAGGACGCCGCCTGAAGACACTGGGCATGACAGGAGGAGCTCCACCCCCTGATGGTACCGGAGGACCAGGCGATGTGGGGCTCGTGCAGCGCGAGCCAGGGCCGGCCCAGGACTACTGGGACAAGAGGGGATCTGGTGATAAAAAACTGGAGTCTCTCAACGTGGTTACCAGCAATGGTGAGCAGGACAGGACAGGTGCGTTGAGTGATGTCAGCCAGGCGGTGTTGGTCCAATGCGAACACCTCCAATGGCCTCACGAGGTCCTCTAGTGGAATGTTGGCCCAGGTAGCAAACTCGAAGTCTAGGAAACTCTCGTCAGCACCCGAGTCAATGAGTGCCTCCACCGTGGCCCGTTGGTCCGCCCAGGCCAGGGTGACGCTCATCAGACGGCTAGGTGGTGCACGGCTCTGGGAACGAGAAAAACGGCTCACCAGGATTTCCCGGGGTCCCGGCGAGCCTGGTCTTTTAGCCGGGTGGGGCAGTTGGCGATACGGTGTCCATCCCGACCGCAGTAGAGGCAAAGGCCGGACCTGAACCTCGCCTCCTTGGCTGAGATGTGAACGTCCCAGCTGCATGGGTTCCTTCCCGGGCACCGAACGGGAGGGGAAGGAACCACCAGTTGTGTTGGGAGCAGGGCGGACCGCAGTACCGTCATGAGTACGGGGGGTCTGGGGAACCTCTGGAGGTCCCGGTCGGGTTCTCTCACGTCTTCTCTCCTGGAGGCGTCCGTCGATGCGAATGGCGAGGCTGAATAGGTCTTCGAGGGACTCAGGTTCCTCACGGGTCGCGAGCTGGTCCCTGACATTTATTTACAGAGTCAAAAGAAGGATAAAGTACAATAATCAAACAAACAGGGAGACTGCCTTCGGCAGAGTCATCTGCCTCTCTGCAGAATCCTCCCGGTGATAGTGGTGGGGAATTGGCATGTGACGTTGTAGCGGCTCTGCAGATACTCCCAGCAGATAGTGGTGGGGAATTGGCATGTGACGTTGTAGCGGCTCTGCAGATACTCCCAGCTTTCACTCAAGGTGGAAAACGGAGAGAGAGAGAGAGATATCAGAAACAGTCCAACGAAACACAGAGGCAGTGTGGTTCCCTCCTCCCTAGCTGGGTCCAGAACCAATTGACAGTGACAGTCTTCAGTGTTCCCCACAACACACAATTTAGCTGAGTTAGTGCAACAAAACGAAGTCTTCAGTGTCTCTTCCAAACACACAATCAGAATAATCCAGAACCAATTGATAGTGACAGTCTTCAGTGTTCCCCACAACACACAACTTAGCTGAGTCAGTGCAAACAAAACGAAGTCTTCAGTGTCTCTTCTATACACACAATCAGAATAATCCAGAGGGGTTTGGTTCCACTCACCCAAGCGCAACGCGTAAAGCGGGCAAAGCGAGGCGCAGCGCCAAACGGGGAACAAGGTTCTCAACAGCGGTTCTCCACAGAAAGGTCCTGGAGAGAAAGTAGACCAGGAACAGCAACGGGGAAAAAGCAGGCAAATGCAGTTGTATTCCAGAACGACCCGACAACGATAGAAGGAAGGTCCCGGTATATAAAGCCCTCTGGGGCGCTAATCACAAACTATGACAGCTGCGTGATGAAAGTGGCAATCGTTCAAAAAGCGTGTGGCGGGGAATGTACCAATCAGCACCATACCTCAGGAGAGCGTGTGGCGGGGAACCAACCAAACCTCACACACATCATCTTATAGCCAAAATAAACAAGACATGAAAAGTGTCCCAGTAGCCTTTTTTACTCTACATGCCTATATTAAACATTTAATGTTTTCAGAACTGTGCAAAAAAAAGAAAAAAAATATCAAGTGTCCCATTTCACTTGTTATATTTCCACATTTTAGTGTTCTTCAGCCATTTTTTTTTCATTCAGTGTGATAAATCCAGTCTCTGTTGAGCTTTAACAAGTCCATCAAAGTCAGGTTGCATGTCTGAGGTGGAGATGCGAAGCACAGCTGCCAGATGTTCATCAGTGAGAGAAGATCTGTACCTGGACTTGGTAAACGTCATGACTGAGAATGTCTGTTCACATATAGGTGGATCCAAAGAGAACCAACATCTTCTGAGCATGTCTCCTCATGTTTGGAAAGTTCTCCTCCTTGAGAGCAGAGTAGAACTCTAGCAGTGATGCTGACTTAAAGTGCTCTTTCAGTAGTGAATCAGACTGCAGGTCAATGAGTTCAATCAGTGGGTGCACTATCAACACTGCAGGTAAAGGGAGAGGAAACCAGCTGCATTTCATCCTCAACCTTTTTGAAATCTTGAAAACGCCTTGAAAATTCATCATGCAGTGCTCCCAACATGGATGAGTACCTGTGCCGGTGATCAGCTGATGGTTTGACTTCTTTCAGGGTTTTCATGTGTTTGAGATTGTTGCTGCCTAGTTGCCTTGAAATTAATTGCAATTTTGTCATGAAGGCTTTCACATGGCTATGCATTTCATGAGCAAAAATGCCCTTGCCCTGCAGTTGTGTGTTCAGTAGGGATGGGTACCGTTCACATTTGAACCGATACGGTACCGGTACCTGTGAATCGATACCGGTACCCAACGGTACCTTTTTTCTGTACTTTAGTCTCACATTTTTTTATCTACCTACCTCAGTTGTGAAAAAAGAAATCCAAACTTCAAATAACCACACTTTCGACCGTTTTCGGCTTGCCCCGACTGCTTTGTTGTTCAATCAAGTCAAATCCTAGGTAAGCGTATATTGTGCGTGTGACATGAGATAGAAAAAAGTAATTTTTTTTTTTTTTTTTTTTTTTTTTATCATGTAATCTTTCGCGGGCCGGTCAGAATCATCCCGTACAATGCCCAGGTCTGCACTAGAGGCTCATAACACTGGTCTATCTTGTGTTTGTACCTTTATATTACTATTTTATATTTTATATTACTTTATTTATTACTTTTGATATTACTTTATTATTATTATTATTATTATTATTATTATTATTATTATTATTATTATTATTATTATTATTATTATTATTATTATTATTATTATTATTATTATTATTATTATTATTATTATTATTATTATTATTATTATTATTATTATTATTATTATTATTATTATTATTATTATTATTATTATTATTATTATTATTATTATTATTATTATTATTATTATTATTATTATTATTATTATTATTATTATTATTATTATTATTATATTTTATATTACTATATTGTACTGTACTGTGAATCTATGCATCCCCCACCCTGTACCCCCCCCCCCCCCCCCCCCCCCATGCTGCTCTGACACCTGAATTTCTCTGAATTACTTCCAAATCAAAGGTATATATACCATGTACATATGTGTCTTCACAAAACTTTGTATTGCTGTTTTTACCTGTTATAACAAAGGAAAACCTCAAACTCTTATGAAGAGGAGAAAAAAGACTGGCTGTGTAGACCTACTTTTAAATAAAACACAGAAGAGGAGACAAAACACTGGCAACTGTAGACCTACTTTGAAATAAAACCCTGAACTATGCAGGTATATTTGAGTCTTTCCCTTATTTGTGGAAAATCTATCAAATAAAAAGTAATTTTTTTGTTGTTTCTCACCACATATCAGGCATACTAGTCTAGATGAAAACATAGGTCCACCTGCAGTGTCTGGATTTTTTTCCGCCACCTGTTTTTTCTTAATCCTTGAAGTGTATTTTAAGATTTTAACAGGTAACAGGTTGAAATAATGTCCCATGAGGTTTATTTTTAACCCTTTATTACACCTATCCTGAACGAAAACCTGAAAAAGAAGAAAAAGAAAAAAGCATAACTTTTGAAGTTAACAACATATAGAGACAAATTAAAACATTTCCCCAAACAATATTGACCCAAGGAATTCAGTAAAATTGTTATTTTTAAGATTCAAACACATATTGATTCTATTTCAGGACAAGAAAATGCAAAAAAAGCTGAAAATGTTTAGATCACATCTCTATTTTCCCACTTTACTCAAATGTAGTCCATCGGACGAGATCAATTTGAGGTTAATATTGGAAATACAATGTTAATAAAGATTGTCTCCATGCTGTTATGCCCTAAATATTGTAGATTTTGTGTAAACAAGGCCAAAAGTGGAAGACTAATGTGAAAAGACTAATTCGTCCTACATAGACAAATTAACACATTTTCCTATACAATTTGAAATCCAGTGAAATAGGTTTTGTTTAGGTTCAAACAAAGTACTATTACAGTACATCTTCTCTGTTGGCACAACATTAAAACCTAAACTAATCATCATGATCATTATCACAAAAGAGACCTGTTGAATTAAGGGACTCTGTGTGGGGATGTTAGTGACTGTCTAACTGTACATATGACTGTTTACACCTGTAACTGTCTACCTGTGTATATCATCGTCTCCACCAGATATAGCCAGTTGTGTATATATATCTGTCTCCACTGGAGGGCGCTCTAGGCATAGCTACCTGAGTATTCTACCATAGAGGTAACTATAAAAGAGATTGTTCCCGGAGGGCGGAGCTAGGCGATCATGGAGTAGACGTGTTTCACGTGAGCTCCCTTCTACCGTGCGGAATATACGTTTCTCCCCATTAGTCTTTATTTTATTTTTATTTGGTTTTTGTCTGCTTGTTAAGTCGTCGAGTTTCAACTACTGTTGTCGACTTTTTTCGACTTTCTGCGATGTCGGTGGTGGAAACCAGATCCATGAGCACTCCGGCGAGCAAACTACCACCGGGCCTGGCCGCACCATCGCCCGGTGTCGGTGAGATAAGCGAAGCTGTGCTCTCGGTCATGACCAAGCTCCATGCAGAATCTGAGACACGCTTCGCTGAAACACAAAGAAAAGTGCTGGCGGATTTTTGTGATAACCTTCATCGAGAGATATCAGAGGAAATAAGGTTGGCGGTCGTCCCGTTGATAGACAAGATGGAGTCGCTGCACGTTATCTCCTCGGCTAATGCTAACGAACTAGCCGCGCTAACGACGGCGGTCTCATTACAGGGCGAGAAGATGGCGGATCTGGAGTTCTCCATGCTGGCTAGGCAGGCTGAAGTTGCCAAACTACAGTCGGTAATTGTGGAAATACAGTCCCGGGAGAGACGCTACAACATCAGGATTGTTGGAGTACCGGAGGGCAGCGGGGAAGGCCGTCTCTCTGAGACCATGCCGGAATTGCTGCAAGAAATACTGGGGAATGATGTCATCCCCAACCCTCCCGTATGTGAATCGGCCTACAGAGCGGGCAGGACCACTCCTGGTGTGAACAAGGAGCCGAGGCCCATCATTGTCAAGCTGAACAGGCTTCAGCAGAGGGAACTCATCATGCGGTCGGCTCGTGCCAGAAGGGGTAATCTAAGGCTTGGCGATCACAAAGTGGCCATTTTCGAAGACTTTACGCCGGAGGTTCAAGCACAGAGAGGCGAATACAAAGTGGTCCTGTCCAGGCTATGGAAACTAGGCCTGAGGCCCACGCTATTCGCTCCCGCGAAATTATCTGTGTTGGATAAGGTCGATGGTCGGCGTTCATTTTGGTCGTTGGCTAAAGCGAAGGAATATCTCGAGGGGATACCCGAGACTGTAGCTTGATATCTATGTCGGGTGAGTGACTTGGCGATGTGGGCCTGAATACATTGATAGGGCCGACTATTCACAAATACTTGCTGTCATGCCCAGACATGCTAACTGTCCACTGCCCATCCAACTAGCGGGGCTTCCCAATGACTTCTGTTACTTGCTAATGCTGACCTCATGGTCGTACTTGTGTATCGCCTCTTTGGAAGCTAGCGAGCTAGCTGATCAATGTACATAACAGACTCTAACGTGCTATCCGGATTCATCACTAGCTTGCGCGCTAGCCTCGGGCTAGCTAGCGGGCTGCGTCTATCGTCTGCACCGAGGCATTCGAGACCCGTTAATATTTACGTACTTTGGTTGTTGTTGCTGTTTAAGTGTCATCTGTTCGCACAATTCAACGGTGATCGGGTCCTTAACTAACTTCTTGTATGCTTTTATTTTTATATCCAGGCTGTTTTGAGCTTTGGGCTCCGGTAGGAGAAGATCGGTTGAATGTATATATATACAATATATGATAACAGGTTGTGTCAGGTATTGCTTATTACCATCCCCGGGTTAATGAATGTGTTTAATTCTATTCGTACATAGGTTATGTCATTCCAGCCGTTGTGCCTGATCAGAGGGGCTGTTACAGGTGTGCACTTTGACCATAACCCCCTTTTTTCCCTTTCTTATTATTGTCGTTGTTTAAATGACATCTGTTTGCGCAATTTACCTGTGATCCGATCCTGCCTTAGACTATCTGCTGGTATGCTTTAATTTAATTTTGTTTTCAATTTTCCTTTATCCATTTGTGCTATAACATTGCGACGTTGATGCGCAGACTCGGAAATAGATGGTTGCAGGGTTGATGTTGAGTTATTATATAATAATGGCAATTTTTTCCATTATAGTTATCTCATGTTAGGGCCAAGGCTCAGGTGGTTTTCGACCGATATCTTTATTGAATTTAATTTTTATTATTATTTGTGTTTATTGGACTAGTGGGGGTTTAATCAGGGGTTTATCTAGAGGGGGGTCGGAGTGGAGAGCGTCTTATTGGATCCATGACTCCAGTGGGAAATGATAGGAAGATGACCATCCTTAGTGGATGGGGCATAGGGAGGGGATTGGAGAGTGGGTATAGGAGGGTTTATAATAGGACGGGTGGGTTAGGGTTTAGAGTAGAAGGAGGGGGGGTTGTAACTGGGGTGGTATTTTTATGTGTTTTATGTACTGTTGTCTTATATGTGTGTAATTGTTCCTCCTCTGAACTCCTGGGATTGACCGTCTGGGCCCGCCTGGATCAGCGCCTCTGTACTCAGCCTGGCTGCACTGGTATGTTCTCTACGCATTTAGACAAACTCGACCATGGCTAAATTGAATATTTTAATTTGGAACGCAGGAGGTCTTAATGCCCCACACAAGCGTGCCAGTGTCCTTTGGTTATTGAAGAGAAGAAATATTGACATTGCTCTCCTTAGTGAGACGCATTTATTGATGGGTGATGTGTCAAGGCTAGCAAATCAACAATATCACGTTATCTCCTCATCCTCAGCCGATGATAAGACGAAAGGAGTCGTCATAGTTACAAGACGTAACCTTGATATCAAAGTCCTGGATGTGTGGTCGGACACGGAGGGAAGGATTACTATAGCAAAAGTTGAGTTCTCTCATAGGAAGATGGCAATAATAGCATTGTATGCCCCTAACACATTTGATTCAGCGTTCTATAATACAATCACGAAGAATATGTTGGAACTTACTGGATATGCTCTCATTGTGGGTGGCGATTTTAATGCGTGCTGGGATGCGGAGATGGATAGGTCCGGGTCCTCTGAAACAAGCGACCAAAAACGGTCCTCTAAGGCCCTCAGGATGTGGGCCCAGGACACTGGGCTCGCAGACCTATGGCGCTTATCCAATCCCACCCTCAAGGATTACTCTCACCTGTCTGCCAGACACAAAACCTTCTCTCGAATAGACTATGCATTCGCATCCCCTAATTTGTTTGATAGTTTCGACGTCTCATTGGTTCCCCTGGCTCTCTCGGACCACAAGGGGATTTTCCTTGTGGCAACCTTTGGCAGGCTCTCCACGAGAGCTCTCAGGTGGCGTTTTAACTCAACCTTATTAAAGAACGATGATTTCTGCTCTGAGTTCGGGAGTAAACTAGCTTAATTCTTGCAGATCAATGTTGGCACGGTCGATGACCCCAGGGTCCTATGGAACGCATTGAAAGGATTTATCAGGGGTCATGTCACACTTTTCTACTCCAACTTATGTAAATCCCGGTCAAAAGAACTAGAAGGACTGGAAACATTATATGCGGATCTATACGCATCTTTGCAAACTAACTATAGTGAACGACTAAACACACAACGTAAGATAGTCAAGAAGGAAATAAACTCCATACTTAAACAACAGTCTGAGTTCTTGATACATAGGACAAGGCAAAATTACTACTTTCACGGCTCCAGGCCTAGCCATCTATTGGCAATGAAAATACGCTCTAATGATCATTTCTCGGATATCCCCTCGATCAAGACGCGACAGGGTACAATCACTACTGATTCGAAAAAGATCAACGACACTTTTAAAGAGTTTTACTCACAGTTATATAGCTCAGAGGTTAATCTCGACGACTCTAAATTTGAATCGTTCATTGGCGGGCTTGAGATACCCCACATTTCTGAGGAAGAGGCTAAGGAACTGGGGAAACCGATCACCCTTATGGAACTAAGGGAGACGATTGCTGAAATGCAGAGGGGTAAGGCACCAGGCTGGGATGGTATTCCACCCGAGGTGTATTTAGCTTTCTGGGACCAACTGGGCCCATTGATGCTCGATATGATCAATTACGCTATCGAACAAGGGGAGTTCTCAAGAGATGTCAACATGGCGCTGATTTCTTTACTTCTCAAGAAGGACAAAGATCCCAATGATTGTGGTAGCTATAGGCCCTTGAGTCTTCTCGGGGCCGATTTAAAAGTGTTTGCCAAGGTGCTGGCCCGCCGCCTGCAGAGATTTATGACGGTATTGGTACACTGCGATCAAACTGGTTTTATCCCGGGGCGCCTGGCTGCAGATAATCTTAGGAGGCTGTTGCATGTAGTCGATAACAGTAAAGACAATACAGCTCCGTCCACTGTTCTGTCTTTGGATGCCATGAAGGCGTTTGACAGACTAGAATGGTCATACCTGTGGAAGGTACTTGAGGTCATGGGTCTTGGAAAGAATTTTATTCATATGATTAAAGTCCTGTATGCCTCGCCGTCGGCAATGATACTGACAGGCAAAAACTGTTCCACACTTTTCCCAGTCTCCAGATCTTCTAGACAGGGTTGTCCTCTGAGCCCGGGACTATTCGCGCTTTCCCTCGAACCATTGGCCCAATTTATTAGGCAATCGGAGGACATCGTCCCCATAATGATCAATAATACACCACACAAAATTGCTCTCTATGCGGATGACCTACTGATTTTTATGGATGACCCTTCCCGGTCGGCCACAAAATTATTGGAAATAATCAACGACTTTGTCTGGCTTTAAGATTAACTGGAACAAATCAGCCTGCCTACCTCTTAATGAGCTGGCCAAGGCGGTGCGACTACCAGCTGATATCCCCATAGTGGAACATTTTAAATACTTAGGTATAGAGATATTCCCCACGCTGAGTCAAACTACTAAGTACAACTTCACGGGTACTGTAGGCTCAATTTGCCTATCTAAGCCAGGATACGTCTTCAACGCGCTCACACCACATTGACTTGGGCTGTTTGTTACTCACTGTTTGATGTTTGTTGATAGTTGCATCTGATGGGTTCGAACCGGTTGAGTTTTATGGAAGGAGTTGCGTAAAGTTCCAAATAATAACAGGGAAAACAATGAAACAAAACAGGCTCCAGACTTGTACTAAAAGGGTTTCAAAACAAACAGGCGCAGCAAAAGGGTTTCAAATAAACTCAAAATGATTCTAAACAAAGTCTTTCTTTTCAGTCCTTTCATTCATTCAATCTGCGCTGTGTGTGTGTGTAGCAAGCGAGCGGTTGAAAAACTGTTTCTCGTCTGGCGTGCGTTTACACACAGCTGTGCCATAATTAATAGGAGGACCATGGTGCCATTTTACGAGGCGACCAGTGGCGGCGCTATTTAGTCAAAACTATTAAATCAAATGAAATGGCTCCTACAAATACCGGCCCCTATTGTTATGGGCAGGCTCTAATAACAATACAAAATCAAAAAACTGCTGGAGCCATACAAAATGTTCAAAACAAAATAAATACTTGTGAGGTGGGAAACAGGCATGGTGTATAGGCCTGTTTGAATCTTCAGTACCTAATTTGAGTTTGGCACCAGCAGGCAAATCTTGCTGATGGGCCTTTCAAGTACACTGGTTTTTGTCTGAAGACGCACACTTCTCACAAGTCCTCTTGAGTCTGGCATTGTTTCTAGGACTCTAGCCAACATCCAGGATCCTCTTGGTGCATTCGTGTCAGCTATGATCACAATGTCTTCCTTTTCAAAGTTCCTGCGGATGCGGTTCCATTTTTGACGTACATTCATAAGAGGTAGGTATTCTTTTATCCATCTAGTCCAAAATAGATCTGACAGGTATTGTACTTGTTTCCAATGGCGCTTTGCATATACATCAGCGGCCTGGAACACTCCTGGTGGAAGGATCGGCTGCTTCTTAAGCAATAACAGGTGATTCGGTGTTAATGCTTCCAGGTCGTTGGGGTCACTCGAAACTGTAGTGAGTGGGCGGCTGTTGAGTACGGCTTCCACTTCACATATGACTGTATGGAGACTTTCATCATCCAGAGTTTGTTGTTTGGTGACTGATAGCAAGATCTTTTTGAGCAAACGGATTAATCGTTCCCATACTCCACCATGATGGGCACCAGCGGGTGGATTAAATATCCATTTGACTCCTTTCTGCTGTAGAGCTCTTTCTATTTTGTCCAAATTCCATGCCTTCAAAGATTCTTTCAGTTCCCTTTCAGTGGATATGAAGTTAGTTCCATTGTCCGACCGTATTTCCATCACTTGGCCTCTTCGAGCAATAAAACGCTTGAGAGCATTAATGCACGAGTCTGTATCTAAAGAATGGGCCACTTCTAGGTGTACTGCTCTACTGATTAAGCAGGTGAAAATGACTCCATATCTTTTGACTGTGGTACGGCCTCTTTTCACCTCAATAGGTCCGAAATAGTCTACTCCTACTTGTGAGAAAGGTGGTAGGTCAGGTGTTATTCTATCTCTTGGCAGGTCTGCCATCTTCTGTTCTCCGACAGATCCATTGAGACGTCGACAAGTCACACATTCAGAAATAATCTTTCTTGCCAATGAGTTGGCACAAGGAATCCAATACTTTTGTCTCAGTGAGGAGAGCATGTGGTTTCTCCCACTGTGTCCTACTTCCTTTATTTTTTTTGATCCACTTTTTCTCCCATTTTCTATATTTTCTCCCATCCCAATTTCGTATCACCCAATTCAACCCTCCCCTGTCACGAACGCTGTTTCTTGCGTCCCACAAGCCGGCTGCAATGTGGACTAAGTCATACATAGCACAAGTCCCCTCCGGTACTTGAGGTAACAGCAGTCGCATCTTTTCACCTGCGCAGCTCGATCTCTCAGTGGTGAGGAGTACCGCGTGGGAGGCTCACGCTGCCCCCGACACTTCCTGATTCCACTGCGCAGGCGCACCAACTGACCTGTAGGAGTCGCTGTCCACAACGCCCGATCCCCACCCATCAGTTTCCCACCCCCTAATACGGCCAATGTGTATTAGTATGAACGACTAGCTAAACTGAAAGCAATGTGGAGCGCTGGGCTCGAACAGGCAAGCCCAGCGTCTCCGTCATTCATGGCGAGCGCCTTGCCCACTACGCCACGTAGCCGCCATGTGTCCTACTTCCTTATGGATCTTTCTAAGAACGAGCTTTGACACATGATGGTCCTTTGGGAGGATGGCAGGGTGCTTTGCATCTTCTGGCATGGCTGCTCTGCTTAATCTCCCACCCACTCTTAATATTTCGTTTTCAAGTTTGGGATCAAGCTTGTAGATTGAACTGTGTTTCTGCACGTTCAAACTTCCTTTCTGCAATGTTTTGATTTCCTCTTGAAATCCTTGGTTTTGACAGAATTGAACAACGGCTATCTCTGAAGTGTCCAGTTCATCCAGAGAGAGGTTGTGTGCCTTTACAGCGTTTTTGAATTTTTTCATCTCTACTTCAATTGTCTGTCTTTGTTTGTCTGTGTCTGGTTCTTGAATTTGCATCAGATCTTTCCTTTTTCTACTCAACTGCAAAAGGTGAGTTCTCAAATACAGCATCCATGCTACAGCTCTTTTCAATTTGTAGAAACTTGAGTAGTGGTGTATGAGAGTGCTAGTAGGATCTTGATCTGTCATCTGAATGGTATTGACTGTAACCTTCTCTCTTTTGACTTCCGGATCGTCGGCTGGTATGGGGGTGAGATCAGCAGGTAAGTTTGGCCATGTTTCTTCCTTTTCTTGTAGGAAGTCCGGTCCCTTCTTCCAGTTTTCACACTTTAAAAATGCATCAGCTGTAAGACGTCGGGACACATGGTCTGCAGGGTTGATCTTGGTGTTCAAGTACCTCCACTGCTCAATAGAAGAGTGCTCTCTGATGATGCTGACTCTGTTAGCCACGAAAGTCTGAAACCGCTTGGTGTTGTTCCTAATATATTTCAAGACTGATGTACTGTCTGTCCAAAACACCGCTTTTCTGAGTGGAAGGTGTAGCTCAGTCTCCAGCATCCTGTTCACTTTCACTGCTAGTACCGCAGCAGTAAGTTCCATTCTGGGTATTGTAACCTGTTTCAAGGGGGCGACTCTTGCTTTTGCCATGATTAAAGATGTGTGAATTTGGTTTTCGGTATTGGTCATCTTTAAGTAGGTCACAGTACCATATCCTGTCTCACTTGCATCACAGAAGTGATGAAGTTGGGCTGACTTGATCTTGCCAAATTCTTTAGATCTAATACATCTTGGAATGTCGAAGTTCTCCATTTGCTGTAGTCCAGTGAGCCATTTATGCCATGATTGACAGAAAGCCTCTGGAATCCTGTCGTCCCATCCATAATTCAGTTGACATAACTGTTGCAAGATGTGTTTTGCAGAGAATATGAACGGAGACAAGAACCCCAGAGGGTCGTACACTGAACTTACAGTGGAAAGGATTCCTCTTCTTGTGTAGGGTTGATTTTTCATGTTCACTTGTATTCTGAATGTGTCTTCCTCCACATTCCACTGCACTCCAAGGGCTCGCTCGACCGGTAGGTGCTTCTGATCCAAGTCGATATCTTTTACCTCTGTGGCTCGCTCTTCCTCTGGAATAGAGGCCAGCACTGTGCGGCTGTTGCTTAGCCATTTGGTCAGGCGGAAACCTCCTTGAGCACACAGGGTTCTTAATTCTTTAGATAGTGCTATGCAGTCCTTCTCACTTGGCATAGATTTAAGACAATCATCGACATAAAAGTTCTCTTTAACAGTGTTAACTGCCACTGCTGAGAACTTGTCCTTATTGTCCTCAGCAGTCCTTCTCACAGCATAACTAGCAACACTGGATGAAGATGTCGCTCCAAATAAATGGACTGTCATTCTGTATTCTACTAGGCTTTGACTAATGTCGCCATTTGGCCACCATAAGAACCTAAGAAAATCTTTGTCAGCTGGTGTGACTTTCACTTGGTGGAACATGCCTTCTACGTCTGCCATCATCGCCACTGGTTCCTGTCTAAACCGGATCAAGACGCCCAGCAGTGTGTTGGTTAAGTTTGGGTCTTGAATAAGCTCATCATTTAATGAAGTTCCTTGGAAGGATGCAGAACAGTCAAAGACTACACGCAGTCTGCGTTTCTTTGGGTGCCGTACTCCATGGTGAGGTAAGTACCACGTCCTTCCTTCCTCTTGGCTTAACTGCTCGTTTGGTACAGCTTCAGCATGTCCCTTTTGAATGACACTTTCAAGAAAGTCAGTGTACTCTTTGTGAAACTCTGGATCTTTCTTGAATTTCCTTTTAAGTGACATGACACGCTGCTCTGCCAGATGGCGGTTGCTAGGCATTGCTAGATCATTCTTCTTGAATGGAAGGTTTACTTGGTAGTGACCATTTTTCTTCTCAGTAGAGTCAGACATGATTTGCATGAATCGCTTATCTTCAATAGACATTTCTGCCTTCTCTTCATAACCCTTTTCGGGAAAATCATGATTGAATTGTTGGATCATGAGGTCATTCAAATTTATTATCGATATACGATTACCGAAAATATGGGTTGGCTGCTTATGGCTTGTTGTGGGTTCGTGTAGAAGCCCATTAACCACCCATCCAAGTCTTGTCTTTACAGCGTAGAGCCCATTACCCTTGCTATTAATTACTGCCCAAGGTTCCATAAACTTAGCTGCATCATTACCAATCAGGAGTCCAATATCTGCATCAATATATGGCAACTTAACCTCCTTTAGGTAGTTCCATTCTTGCACATCATCCTGAGTGGGAATTTGCTGCTTGGTTACAGGAATTTCTATTTGAGTATAGAGTGGTGGCAGTTTTAGGAAATCATCTCCTTCAAGACTTGACACTTCCAGCCCATTGATTCGGTTAATACTTATGACCTTTTCTTGTCCTAGAGTACGAAGTAGAATTCGAGTTGGTGTTGCCTTAGCATTCAGTTGCTTCCTTAAAGCCTCAGTACAGAAGGTTCCAGTGCTTCCTGGATCAAGGAAAGCGTACGTTTGAAGTACCTGGTTAGAATTTGACAACTTGACTTGCACAGGAACAATTGACAGTTTCTGTTGGTCACCGGCCCCAGTATGAATAGGCCTTTTCATGGTGACTAATGCACAGCCCACCGACGTGCTATCGGTGCTTGGACTACTTTGACTTGTATCTTTTTTAAATTCAATGTGCAACACAGTAGGATGCTTCTTTGTGTATATTTTACAAGTCACACGTTTTTTACAGTCCTTACTCATGTGACCCTGAGTCACACAACCGAAACATAAACTGTTTACTTTAAAGAACTCAACTTTGTCTTTGTGTATTTTCTTATCCAATGTCTTGCACAGGTCTGTGCTGTGGTTTTCTTTGCAAAAGAAACATGTTTTCTGTTGCACGGCTGCAGAGCTGCTTGTGCTCGACTGTGACTTTGGTTCTGAGGATTCTGTTACTGTCGCAAAACTGCTCTTATAATTGCCTTTAGTGTATGATGAAACTGCTACAGATTTCAAAATACTGTTTCGCGGAGGAGGGATTGTCCTCTTGTCTTTCGGTTTTGTGTCTTGTATTTCTCCAAAGAGGGGATCAATGGCAATGTTTGCTTGCCTTTCAATGAAATTTACAAGTTGTGGGAACTTAGCTCTTCTATGTGTACGCTCATAGTAACCATATGCTACTGTCCTCCACCTCTCTCTGTGCTTGAATGGCAGTTTTGATAAGACAGATTTCAAGTGTGTAGGATTGTTCATGTCTTGCAGAATTTCATTATTGCTCATAGCATTGCAGCATGTTCTCAAGAAGAGTGAGTATTTGTGTAAGGCTTTACCATCTTCTGACCGGATTGCATCCCAATTCAGAATTTGTTCCTGATAGGCAGCAGCAATGAGAACCTCATTTCCAAAATGTTTGCGTAGCAGCCGTTTTGCTTTCACATAGCCTTGTGGAGGCAGCTTCTCACAATTGCCTTTGGTTCTCCATCTGTAAACTGTTCAAGAAAGAGCAGTCGATCTCTGTTGTTACTTGTCTTGCTTTCTATACAATGTTCAAATGTACTAATGAAAGAGACATAACTTAATGGATCACCTTTAAAAACAGGAATCTCTCTAGAAGGCAAGAGTGAGAACCTCTGTTCTTGAATTAACATTTCTGTGATTTCATTTTGTTTTCTCAAAATGTCCATCATGGCTCCGCCTGGTTGAACATTAACCTGAGCACCATCTTGCAAGCCAAAGTTTGGGTTAGGCTGTTGGGGTTGTTGGTGAGCAACAGGCATTCGTGACCTTGTAGGCTGCTGAGCCATTTGTTTCTGTGGCTGCCGTAATTGGCCACTAGGGGCATGTTGAGACCTTCGTCTCAGTGGTGGATGGGAAGCTGCTCCTTCAAATTCATAATCATCATCATCATCATCATCATCATCATCATCATCATCATCATCATCATTATTCTCTTCATAGTCATCATCTTCCTCTTCATCATCCAATCTATAATTAACCTTATGGCTGTCCACTGGTAAGGATTGCATTGAGTCAAAATATTCATTGATGTGGATTAAGGGGTTAACATCAAGCCTGGTGTCTACATGTTTAGTAACATCCAGAACTTTTAACCTGGCATCAGCAGCTGCAATTTCCACTTCTAATTCAAATGCTTCCTTTCTTGCTTTGAGCTGTGCCTCCTGAAATTCAAATGCTTGTCTTTGCTTGAGATAAGCAGAACGTGTGGCTAGATTGGCTCTTTCGGCCTCTACCTGTCTTAATGCTGCGGTGCTTGAAGTGGATTTCATGCCAACTGAATTATTGCCAAATGATTTCACACTTTGTGCTGGTGTCACTGCTGGTGTCACTTCTGGTGGCTTTTGTGCCATAGCTGCAGGGGCATTATTTATCCATTCTATAACCTTATCATGAAATTCACATATGATTTTGAACTTCGGCATGTACCACTGGTCTTGTTCTTCTGCCGCTTCCTCTTCTGATAACAGCTGCTGTACTGTTTTGTGAAGTGATTTGAAGTCATTCGTTTTAGAATTAAATTCATTGTATTCTTGTTTAACCAATTCCACATTATTGTAATCAACCATAAGTGCTTGCAACACATTTCTTTTGCTTGTGAGTTGTCCAAGTTTAGCTTTTCTTCTATTACATTGCTTTTCATAATTAGCCTCAAGTGCCCGTTGCGTGGGTTTCACTTGTCTCTTTCCCTCAACCACAGGCAAATTAATATTTTTATCAGAAGTGTGAACGGCGGTAACTTCAGTCACAATCACAGCTTCAGAATGGCCCAATTCCTCTTTATCCTGTCCAGACATCGTTATGCAGCATCTATTTATCTATTTATAACTGTGCACAGGGTTTATTTGATGATGACATAATATTCCTTCAAATCCACTTGAAATGCGCGTCTTTCGCGTTCATTTATCCACATGATATCGCACATTGCATTATCTTTAATAGCATCACACATCCTAGATACTTTGATCCTCCAATTCCATTTTGAAATGCGCGTCTTTCCCGTTCATTTATTCAATCATATTGCACAGTCCATTGTTTTCAATAGCGTGACACATCCATTAGATCCGTTTGATACCATTTTAAATGCGCGTCTTTCGCGTTCATTTATCCAATCATATTGCACAGTCCATTGTTTTCAATAGCGTGACACATCCATTAGATCCGTTTGATACCATTTTAAATGCGCATCTTTCGCGTTCATTTATCCAATTGTATTGCACATTCCATTGTTCTCAATAGCGTGACACATCCATTAGATAATTTTGATCCATCAAATTCCATTAATTGTGTCCGTATCAGAGAGTTTTTCAACTTGAATGTAGGCTCAATTTGCCTATCTAAGCCAGGATACGTCTTCAACACGCTCACACCACATTGACTTGGGCTGTTTGTTACTCACTGTTTGATGTTTGTTGATAGTTGCATCTGATGGGTTCGAACCGGTTGAGTTTTATGGAAGGAGTTGCGTAAAGTTCCAAATAACCAAAAACAATGGCTAATTTAATATAATGATAGTGAAACATTTTTAACTCTGTCAAAATAAACGAGCTGCATAGGTGGCATAATAAACTGTAAACGACATATACATGCACTGAACATTATACCTTTGTCTTTTTTCCATTGTATTATAAAGCGCCTCTCTATCGGTCTATCCTACATTACGCATGCGCAACCGTCTATCTGACGCCACGGACCAGTTTAATGTTGAATGTTTAATGTTAAAACTATCGATTTATATGGAATTCGTTCAACTTATCCGTTGTCTTACTTATTATTATACTTATTGAATCTCAAACAAGCCTCGTCTTGTTAAATGAGACGGTCTGGTCTACGGAGGAGACTGGGGCTGACGCATCCAGATTGGGGAATCCCCCGCGATAGATTATTGACACTTCCGCTAAATATATTAATCTAGCTACTAACTGGGGAGACTGATCAATTACGGATAAAGGAATATAGTGGGACGATCGATTATGATAGTTAACCTTGTTAGATGAGGCTGCACTGGAAATGGAGCTAATGGACTTCCGAATGTCTCGTAATTCAAATACCTATAGCACCGTCATTTCAGGAGCTTCTTCAAGCACTCTTTTTGTTTAAAGTTTAATTGCATTGTTTTTGCATTGTTTTTAATTGCATTACTGTTCACATGCATGTGTGGTGCCGTCAGTCATGAGTAAAGATAAAGCTTGAATGTCTTACTGAACTGGTGTTTTTATTTCATGGACTCGTGTTTCCCATTTCAGCACCACGCGCTGTCCACCTCACTTTGAGCAAGCCTAGTATACGGTGCATTGCACCTCACTCTATACCTGTTATTCACTCTCAACATGGATAAAACATAAAGTATGCATATAATAAAAATAATATGATTAAAATAAAATAAATATCATATTCTCAAAATAAACTGACGGGCCAGAAATGATTGCTGGCGGGCCAATTTCGGCCCGCGGGCCGCCTATTGCCGACCCCTGCCGTAGGCTTTCAACATGGCGTCCCTGGGTGGGCTGAGATCGTTATGAGATACAGCCAAATAAAATAAACTAGAATATTGATAATGGAGAACTCTGAAATGAACAGATTACAAAAGTGAGTTTAAACCTTACTTGAATGTGCTCTTATCAGCACCTAGAATGCGCCAGACAAAGGATATTGATCTGTATGGCCCTCAGAGGAAAGCAGTGGCAAATTAAAAGGCATCTGCGTTTTTGTAGGCATTGCTGGTGGAGCGGTTAAGGCCGCAAAGTTGGATTAAAGAAAAAGAAAGAAAAGAAAACCCCCCCTCTAATGTCTGGAGATGGCTTAAAGAGACACCAGCGCAATCATACAGGCAAAAAAGTCCTGCTACTGCAACTGTGTGTCTAGCAGTTTAAAGAGACATCAGCGCAGCCATACAGGCTGGCATTGTCGGCTAACGAGCCAGTGCTAACTGGAAGCTAACTGGCCCGAGTCTACAGGAGGCTACCTAGCCGGAGTCTACAGGAGGCTACATAGCCGGAGTCAACAGGAGCTAACAGCCGGCTAACGAGCCAGAGCTAACTGGAAGTGAACTGGCCCTAGCGAAACAGGAGCTAACAGCCGGCTAACGAGTCAGAGCTAACTGGAAGTGAACTGGCCCTAGCCAAACAGGAGCTAACAGCCGGCTAACGAGCCAGAGCTAACTGGAAGTGAACTGTCCCTAGCCAAACAGGAGCTAACAGCCGGCTAACGAGCCAGAGCTAACTGGAAGTGAACTGGCCCTAGCCAAACAGGAGCTAACAGCCGGCTAACGAGTCAGAGCTAACTGGAAGTGAACTGGCCCTAGCCAAACAGGAGCTAACAGCCGGCTAACGAGCCAGAGCTAACTGGAAGTGAACTGTCCCTAGCCAAACAGGAGCTAACAGCCGGCTAACGAGCCAGAGCTAACTGGAAGTGAACTGGCCCTAGCCAACTGGGAGCTAACTGGCTCTAGCCAACTGGGAGCTAACTGGCCCTAGCCAACTGGGAGCTAACTGGCTCTAGCCAACTGGGAGCTAACTGGCTCTAGCCAACTGGGAGCTAACTGGCTCTAGCCAACTGGGAGCTAACTGGCTCTAGCCAACTGGGAGCTAACTGGCCCTAGCCAACTGGGAGCTAACTGGCTCTAGCCAACTGAAGGCTAACTAGCCCGAGCAAACATCAGGCTAACTAGCCGGAAGCTAACAGGAGCTAATTGGAGGCTCCCTAGCCAGAGCTAATTGAAGGCTAACTAGCCCGAGCAAACATCAGGCTAACTAGCCGGAAGCTAACAGGAGCTAATTGGAGGCTCCCTAGCCAGAGCTAATTGAAGGCTAACTAGCCCGAGCTAACATCAGGCTAACTAGCCGGAAGCTAACAGGAGCTAACAGCAGGCTAAATAGCCAGAGCTAACAACAGACGCTAGCACGAGAGACGCTAGCACAAGAGACGCTAGCTCAGAAGAAGCTGGCGCAACAGACGCTAGCTCAAGAGAAGCTAGCACAAGAGATGCTAGCTCAAGAGAAGCTAGCACGAGAGACGCTAGCACAAGAGACGCTAGCTCAAGTGAAGCTGGCACAAGAGATGCTAGCTCAGGAGAAGCTAGCACAAGAGACGCTAGCTCAAGAGACGCTAGCACAAGAGACGCTAGCTCAGAAGAAGCTGGCGCAACAGACGCTAGCTCAAGAGAAGCTAGCACAAGAGATGCTAGCTCAAGAGAAGCTAGTACAAGAGACGCTAGCTCCAGAGAAGCTGGCACAAGAGATGCTAGCTCAGGAGAAGCTAGCACAAGAGACGCTAGCTCAAGAGAAGCTAGCACAAGAGACGCTAGCTCCAGAGAAGCTGGCACAAGAGATGCTAGCTCAGGAGAAGCTGGCGCAACAGACGCTAGCACGAGAGACGCTAGCACAAGAGATGCTAGCTCAAGAGAAGCTAGCACAAGAGACGCTAGCTCCAGAGAAGCTGGCACAAGAGATGCTAGCTCAGGAGAAGCTGGCGCAACAGACGCTAGCTCAAGAGAAGCTAGCACAAGAGACGCTAGCTCAGGAGAAGCTAGCACAGAAGATGCTAGCCCATGAGACGCTAGCTCAACAGATGCTAGCACGAGAGACGCTAGCACAAGAGACGCTAGCTCAAGAGAAGCTGGCACAAGAGATGCTAGCTCAGGAGAAGCTAGCACAAGAGATGCTAGCACAAGAGAAGCTAGCCCAAAAGAAGCTAGCACAAGAGACGCTAGCACAGAAGATGCTAGCCCATGAGATGCTAGCTCAACAGATGCTAGCTCAAAAGAAGCTGGCGCAGAAGATGCTAGCACAGCAGATGCTAGTGCAACAGACGCTAGCTCAGGAGAAGCTGGCGCAGCAGATGCTAGCTCAGGAGAAACTGGCACAGGTAGCTCAGAAGAAACTGGTGTACAGAAACCAGACATGGTTTGGTCCCTCGGGAACACCAAGGGAAGCAGTGAGTCACTCAGACCAGAGGGCTCAAATTACGTGGCCCCGGTCAGGACAAGGGAGGATATATGAGGAAACACCAGATACTCGGCCTCCAAGCCCGGAGAAAGAAGGCTCAGGGGGTTTCACTAACCCTGAAAGCCCTGAGCTCCACTCCACCTGTGCAAGACACACCCAGATGGGGGTAGCATGGGAACACGGTCAGGACCCAGGAGTTGGTCACCATCAGGGACAGATCCTGAATGCACCATGCCTCATAGAAACAGGCCGAGCACTGCCTGCTCCCACTCCCATGTATATGGATAAGAGGGCACCGCCCTCAATGAAAGTTCCCTCTGGACACGAAATGGGGGGATTTACACCCATAGGTGAGGAAAGAAGAGTCCCAAACTCAATGAAAGCACTCCCTAAACCTGGAACAGGAGAGAAACCTTACTGCTGTGCCCAGTGTGGGAAGACCTTCAAGAGAAAGACAGATCTTAAAATACACCACATGGTACACACAGGAGAGAAACCGTACTGCTGTGCCCAGTGTGGGAAGACCTTCAAGAGACAGACATATCTTAAAATACACCACATGGTACACCTGTGACCAGTGTGACATGATCTTCAAGAGAAAGGCAGGTCTTAAAATACACCAGATGGTACACACAGGAGAGAGACCTTACTGCCGTGACCAGTGTGGGAAGAGCTTCAAGAGTAAGGCAAAACTTGGACGACACCACCTGGTACACACAGGAGAGAAACCGTACTGCTGTGCCCAGTGTGGGAAGACCTTCAAGGCAAATGAAGATCTTAAAAATCACCACATGGTACACACAGGAGAGAGACCTTACTGCTGTGACCAGTGTGACATGAGCTTCAAGAGAAAGGCAGAACTTAAACAACACCACATGATACACACAGAAGAGAAACCTTACTGCTGTGCCCAGTGTGGGAAGAGCTTCAAGAGAGAGGCAAAACTTAAAATACATCACATGATACACACAGGAGAGAAACCTTGCTGCTGTGACAAGTGTGACAAGAGCTTCAAGACGAAGACAGAACTTAAAAGTCACCACATGGTACACACAGGAGAGAAACCTTACGGCTGTGACCAGTGTGGGAAGAGCTTCAAGAGAAAGGCAGATCTTAAACAACACTACATGGTACACACAGAAGAGAGACCTTACTGCTGTGACCAGTGTGGGAGAAGTTTCAAGAGAGAGGCAGAGCTTAAACACCACAGACGGTGGAGGCAGCCATGCAGGGTGCCAACCTGCTTAACGGGAGCAGTTAGGGGTTATGTGTCTTGCTCAAGAACACTTCGACACACTACCTGGGACGAGCTGGAATCAAACCAGGAACCCTCTGATTGCCAGACGACCGCTCTACCTCCTGAGACACTGTTTATGCAGTGTGAAAGTGCGGTCAAGACTGGAGCTTCACTTAAGGAGCAAGGGTTAAATCATGAAGATTTTCAACGTGAACAATCCATAGATCTAGACCACAGGGAACTGACGGTGGAGGAATCACCACAAAATGAGGAGGATGACGACTGGATGGTTATGTGTGTGGTCGTGTCGGACCTTACATTTGAAACCCCAGATGGAGACCCTGTTCTCCCACAGGATGTTGGAAATGGAAAAAACCAAGAAGATGATGTAGTCATTCTTCCTCTTTGTGAGGCGCAAGGCTCCACCTCAAAACGAGCAGCGGCGCCTCCCTCCACTGACATAGAGGTGTTCGACTCTCTAGACGAGTTCCTAAAGGCCAAAAACATCAATTATGCGCACTGTCCCATTTTGTATGGCCCAGAGGAGGAGGACGGCGACATTCAGACCGGGGATCAGAACCCAAGGCCACAGATGACACCTTCAGGTCATGGGGGAGAAACTAACCCCAGAGCAACAAGCAGAGATGAGGGAAAAAAGGAGGAGTTCAAGACCCGGAAGGAATAACATAAATAGTATCCTTACCTCCTGGGGCCCTGACACATGACACTCGAGCAAGTGCAAACTGCACTTGACATTCAGCTCATTGAGAGGAATAATATATAGTGTTATTATAATTTAGGAAGAAACATGACATAGAATACTACATTCTTTTTGTATACATTTTAAGTATACTATGTAAAGATGTCGGTCTTTTCTCTAAACCAGAGTAAAGAGGATGACATTTTTTTTTAATCTATTTCATTCAAGGCAAAGGCGATTGCCTGACAGCAACCATTTGGTAGGTTACACCCATACCAACCAGAGATGTACACTCACCAGTGCCTATGGATACAAATTGAGACTCTGCAAACTCTCATCAAGCTTAGCACCTTGACGCGGGGGGACAGAGCGAGCATCAGGGTCTCTATATCCGACGGGCCTATCAGATTTGTGGGGACTTGGAAGCTTCAGCATACAGGACACTGTGGTGCTTAGGCGGCCAAGTCACTGGTTTATAGGTCTGTCAAAACGGATCGGAGGTTCTGGGGCTTAGAACATCCGTGAGTTGGGCTTTATACTAATTGAATAGGTATTAACAGCCAAGAGAATATGAACTTAAATGACTGCTGTCAGGTGCCTCTGGAGTAAAATTTATTACAGATTTGAGTCAAAACCTAAGTAGAAAGCTCTACTCACGACTAGCAACCTAAAAAAGGCTTAAAGTCATACTCGAGTAGAAAGCTCTACTCTGGAATATCACACTTCAGTAGAAAGCTCTATTTTTGTGATTGAAGTAACGTTTACTCGCGACTAAAAGGTAACGTAATGTTTACCTAAAGTCAAAACCTAAGTAGAAAGCTCTACTCACGACTAGCAACCTAAAAAAAGGCTTAAAGTCATACTCGAGTAGAAAGCTCTACTCAGGAATATCACACTTCAGTAGAAAGCTCTATTTTTGTGATTGAAGTAACGTTTACTCGCGACTAAAAGGTAACGTAATGTTTACCTAAAGTCAAAACTTCAGTAGAAAGCTCTACTTTGTGATTAGCACCCTACGGAAGGATCAGTCTCTCACACTTCAGAAGAAAGCTCTACTTTGTGATTAGCACCCTACGGAAGGATCCGTCTCTCACACCTCAGTAGAAAGCTCTACTTTGTGATTAGCACCCTATGGAAGGATCAGTCTCTCACACTTCAGTAGAAAGCTCTACTTTGTGATTAGCACCCTACGGAAGGATCAGTCTCTCACACTTCAGTAGAAAGCTCTACTTTGTGATTAACACCCTACGGAAGGATCAGTCTCTCACACTTCAGTAGAAAGCTCTACTTTGTGATTAGCACCCTACGGAAGGATCAGTCTCTCACACTTCAGTAGAAAGCTCTACTTTGTGATTAGCACCATACGGAAGGATCAGTCTCTCACACTTCAGTAGAAAGCTCTACTTTGTGATTATCACCCTACGGAAGGATCAGTCTCTCACACTTCAGTAGAAAGCTCTACTTTGTGATTAGCACCCTACGGAAGGATCAGTCTCTCACACTTCAGAAGAAAGCTCTACTTTGTGATTAGCACCCTACGGAAGGATCAGTCTCTCACACTTCAGTAGAAAGCTCTACTTTGTGATTAGCACCCTACGGAAGGATCAGTCTCTCACACTTCAGTAGGAAGCTCTACTTTGTGATTAGCACCCTACGGAAGGATCCGTCTCTCACACTTCAGTAGAAAGCTCTACTTTGTGATTAGCACCCTACGGAAGGATCAGTCTCTCACACTTCAGTAGAAAGCTCTACTTTGTGATTAGCACCCTACGGAAGGATCAGTCTCTCACACTCGAGTAGAAAGTTCTACTCGTGACCAGCAGAACACGGTGCGCAGAGCTCAAATGGAAGCATGGCCACCACACTACCATACAGAGAAGAGACCTCACTGTTGTAGTGCTTACGTCAGAACACAAGAGGAGACCTCCGTGTTGTAGCACGTCGGTACAAAAGAAGAGACCTCACTGTTGTAGTGCTCACATCAGAACACAAGGAGACCGACAGTACAGTTCGAACCGGAAGGATCAGAACCTGCCCTATCTCAGGCCAGGAGCATTCTTAGACAGGGGGGCTGTCCCCCGGAGTCGGTGGACGACGCAGCAAGTAGCGAACAGGAGCATACTGATCCAGATCAGGACTCATAAATGGAGGAAGACCGGGATAGGTCAAGCTCCAGAGCATCCTCAAGGTCCTCATCTCGGTCAAGATCTAGGGAGAGAGTTCAGTACCCAAGGGGCGAACCTCCTAGACCTCGGAACAAGAGAGCTAAACCGGTCAAACTGAGACCTATAGGCACAGGGCCTCCTCTGAAAGGCACCACCTTTCAGTGACTCTCGGGCTCGACCAGGAGCTCAGGATTGGAGGACGCCTCCGACGAAGGTGAGGGAGAATTGGCAGGCGATGAAACAGGGGATATTATGCCCACATATCCTGTGACGTGGAGACAGAGAGACATCGGCCTGGACCCAAGTTACAAGGCGACGAGAGCCCAGAATGGGCCTGGAAGATAGAAAAGAGATGAGTCTTCCGTGGACTGTATCTGTGATGTCCTGCGTGGCCTATGGACAGGGTCACACGACCAGGCCAACCACACTTTAATAGAGGACTGCTGCTACAGTTCTCGGGGACCCGTGGGGTCGCCCGAGAAGTGACAATTCGACCTACCTCAAACTACGACAGAGATCCAGGAGGTCAGAGGGGGTGACCATAGAACTATGACATTGTGTTCTTCAGACGGCAACAACTAGGTGCATTGGCCGGGAACAACAGATGCAAGTCTTCCCGCCAGCTACCAAGCAACGACGTGGCCCCTATCCTGTCGGGCCGTCCAGCCAGGAAACCAGGGAACCAAGATGACAGAGGGGGTGTTGAGAGTCACAGCCATCGTGACCCCGCAATTGCCATCCCGTCCCCCCGTACAGACGCCATTAGGACAGTGGAAAGTGACCGACCAGGATGACAGAGGGGGTGTTGAAGTCCCACAAACAACTAGTGACACTTTTTATATTGACATCCTGTTACCTCTCTGCCTTATGTCACTTGTATGATGTACTATTATAATTAGGATTATGATGTAAATGATTAAGCATATGTTTACTGTATGTGTCTATATGTGATATGTATACATATATATATATGTGTATATGTATATATATACTGTGCGCTTTGCACTAGTGTCTGTGTCTGGGGCAGCCTGCACAGTCATGATGGATAGAGAAGGGGCCTCTCTTACTGTTAGTGAAGCCAGGAATGTGGTCACAGAGCGCTGACCTTGATGGTGGATCGCTTTTAACCCTTGCAGTCCTGAAGCAGAGGGAGAATCTCTGTTTGATGTTTTAACACATGTATGATGTGTAAAACATATCCACCAATGTTTAAGTATATGAGTACTGTATTGTACATGTATATATATATATATCTGTATATATCTGTATATATATAGGCGTATTAGGCTATTCACGCTAGAAGGACCATGTACTGTATATCACAGCAAGGCAATTGTTTCATTCAATACTGCTGGAATGTGCCTACGACCTTGTGGGCCTCTACTAGCCTAGATACAGATGAAGACATAGGGTTTTTCCCAACACAAAGTAATCTGTTACTTCTCCAGTTACTGTGACGCCTAGAAGGGGAGGATGTTTCATCCTTACTGAATTATGTGTTGATTGGCTGGTAAAATGACATGGCTGTATTTGTGGACCAATGGTAGGATGTCTTGGTATGATGCAGAACCTGGGTATATAAAGCCCGGTTCGCTTGCTCCGAGTGAGATTTTTGATTTTGAAATTTCTGATTGCCATTCTTATAGCAGCAGACACGGTTGAGCGATGTATTGGAACCGAGTCTGTCTATTTTTCAGAGTGGAGTCCCTATGCCAAAACTCAGTTCTTTAGATGCAAAATTCTATGCTATGCTTGAGAGAGATGTTTTGTTTTATACTTATTTTTACTGGATTGGACATTTCCAAGACAGAATCTTTGTAACTTACTTTTTCTAATTAAACCAACTTTGTTAAAATACTTTTTATTGAATTCGTGGACTGCTTTCTTTCGTGCTGTTCTATCACAATGTGTCACGACGCTGGCCTCGCCCTGCTCTCATCTGAGGTAACACGGTATAGCTATATTCTGGAAGCCATGCAGATTAAATCAATTGCTGGTTACTGCTTTTAGCTAAAGTTATATAAAGGATATAATATATATATATATATCACTGTTTGTTGTTTGCAAGTGCCGGTATCTCTGTGTTCAACGGGCTCCATTGGGTTTGTGGGAAACTGAGAGTCGGGCCACTGCAGGGCCTGACGATCGGGCCACGGATTGATGGACCTGTCGAACTGATAGGAGGTTATGGGGCTTGCAAATGATTATTAGTGTTATTACGCTAATATTACACTATTAGCAGTAGTAATACTTATTAAAAGAGTAGTAATATCATCAGGCTTACAAATGATTAGCATTACAGGCTTTTCCTAAAATGATTATAATGGTGATGATAATGATAATATAATAATTATTATTATTATTATTATTATTATTATTATAGGCAAGGAGTTTTCCCAGACATACATTCGGTTTATTACAAACAAAGAAGAGGTTAACAACTCTTCTACGCTTATATTTCATATCAACTGGATATAACTAACTAGTGACTATGAAGTAAGCGTGATTAGGAATAGTAATTGACCCGAGAACTTGGCGAGTTTAGCACCTCGCTGGGGGATATCGGGCGGCCACAGAGTTCTATCTCGAGTAGGTGATTTGAGATAGATAGAGACATCCCATAGGCTTTCAACACTAACCAACACAGTTTAACAAGCTGCTCACTTACCAATACAGTTTAACAAGATGCTCACTAACCAACAACACAGTTTAACAAGCTGCTCACTAACCAACAACACAGTTTAACAAGCTGCTCACTAACCAACAACCAATAAAACAATCAATCAAACAATCAATCAAACAACCAACAAAACAATCAACCAATCAAACAACCAATAAAACAATCAAACAATCAATCAATCAAACAACCAACAAAACAATCAATCAATCAAACAACCAACAAAACAATCAATCAAACAACCAATAAAACAATCAAACAATCAATCAAACAACCAACAAAACAATCAATCAATCAAACAACCAATAAAACAATCAAACAATCAATCAATCAAACAACCAACAAAACAATCAATCAATCAAACAACCAATAAAACAATAAAACAATCAATCAAACAACCAACAAAACAATCAATCAATCAAACAACCAATAAAACAATCAATCAATCAATCAATCAAACAACCAACAAAACAATCAATCAATCAAACAACCAATAAAACAATCAAACAATCAATCAATCAAACAACCAACAAAACAATCAATCAATCAAACAACCAATAAAACAATCAAACAATCAATCAATCAAACAACCAACAAAACAATCAATCAATCAAACAACCAATAAAACAATCAAACAATCAAGCAATCAAACAACCAACAAAACAATCAATCAATCAAACAACCAATAAAACAATCAAACAATCAATCAATCAAACAACCAACAAAACAATCAATCAATCAAACAACCAATAAAACAATCAAACAATCAATCAATCAAACAACCAACAAAACAATCAATCAATCAAACAAAACAATCAATCAATCAAACAACCAACAAAACAATAAAACAATCTATCAATCAAACCAATAAAACAATCTATCAAACAATCAATCAATCAAACCATCCATCCATCCATCCCAGTCTAAATTGCTTTATAACACATTCAGTACCTATTATCACCCCGGCGGCGCACCTTTCATAAAAGAGCCCATAACTCCTGTTCTAAAGAATCTACCTGGATTTTTACCTTGTGTTGACGTTTTTTAACTTGTAATTGTGAACGAACGAAGACATGCAGAAACAAACGTTTTTTTTCATTGTGTACATCAACTCGTCGTCGTCAAATGAGCCAAACCATTTCCCCATAGTTATAATATAAAATATAGAAATAGCTCCGCTAAGATCATGAGATATGCTAAAATTGCCCAGGAATCCTGGCAATCCACAGTCATTTTCCGGATTTCTGGCCGGCACCCAAAGTGTTAACAAGCTGCTCACTAACCAACACAGTTTAACAAGCTGCTCACTAACCAACAACACAGTTTAACAAGCTGCTCACTAACCAACAACACAGTTTAACAAGCTGCTCACTAACCAACAACACAGTTTAACAAGCTGCTCACTAACCAACAACACAGTTTAACAAGCTGCTCACTAACCAACACAGTTTAACAAGCTGCTCACTAACCAACAACACAGTTTAACAAGCTGCTCACTAACCAACAACACAGTTTAACAAGCTGCTCACTAACCAACACAGTTTAACAAGCTGCTCACTAACCAACACAGTTTAACTAGCTGCTCACTAACCAACACAGTTTAACAAGCTGCTCACTAACCAACACAGTTTAACAAGCTGCTCACTAACCAACACAGTTTAACTAGCTGCTCACTAACCAACACAGTTTAACAAGCTGCTCACTAACCAACAACACAGTTTAACAAGCTGCTCACTAACCAACAACACAGTTTAACAAGCTGCTCACTAACCAACACAGTTTAACAAGCTGCTCACTAACCAACACAGTTTAACAAGCTGCTCACTAACCAACAACACAGTTTAACAAGCTGCTCACTAACTAACAACACAGTTTAACAAGCTGCTCACTAACTAACAACACGGTTTAACAAGCTGCTCACTAACTAACAACACAGTTTAACAAGCTGCTCACTAACCAACACAGTTTAACAAGCTGCTCACTAACCAACAACACAGTTTAACAAGCTGCTCACTGACCAACACAGTTTAACAAGCTGCTCACTAACCAACAACACAGTTTAACAAGCTGAACCCACTCTTTCTATTATTGAGCTCTTGGAGAGTTGGAGGACACAGCTAGCTTGTGAGTGTGTGGGGGGGGGGGGGTTGGTGGTGGGGGGGGGTGAACACAAACTAGCCTCTGCCTTCACCGCTGATTCGCCGCTTGTATGAAATCAGGCCACGGCTCGATTCCCTCGGCAGCAGTGGCAACGCGGCAATCACGCCTCCCCTTGCTCCCTCCGCTCTCCAAACCACGAGAGCACTTGAAACATGATTTGCATCTCCTCAGCGGGAGCGGGCTTCTGTTGTGGGCCGGGCCGGGTCAAAACAATAATTGTTGTCAAATCAAGGGGGGGAAAAACAAACAAACAAACAAACAAACAAACAAACAAAAAACAACCAGCGCACATTTGATTAGTGTGTAATTTCTCTGTGAAGCCTTCAAGCTTTACAACGCTGCATTAAGGGACCTGTGATTGATCTATGTTGTTTTTAAGATGACTATAGTCATATCGCGGCCGCCTTAATGCAGCACAGAGGTGTGTGTGTGTTGTTTGTTGTGTGTGTGTTTTTTTTCTTGTTTGTGTGTAAGAATATGTGTGCGTTTGTGTGTCACAAGTGGATGTGTAGCCTAATAAGGGATTCATAAGTCAATTTCTGGGGTTTTAATGCACATGCAAATATGCAATGCAGAGGTGTATGTGTTGTGTATGTGTGTTTTTTAGTTTGTTTGTGTGTGTTTATGTGTCTGTCTGTCTGTCTGTCTGTCTGTCTGTCTGTCTGTCTGTCTGTCTGTCTGTCTGTCTGTCTGTCTGTCTGTCTGTCTGTCTGTCTGTCTGTCTGTCTGTCTGTCTGTCTGTCTGTCTGTCTGTCTGTGTGTATGTCTGTCTGTGTGTCTGTCTGTCTGTCTGTGTGTGCGTTTATGTGTGTCATGACTCATGAGTGGATGTGTAGCCTAATAATGGACTAGTAAACAGGACAAGTAAATTTCTGGGATTTTAATACACTGGGATTTCTGTGTGTGAGTGTGTGCGCGCCCGTGTGTGTGTGTGTGTGTATATTTACATATAGGCCTATTAGTGTTGTCACGATACTGGAATTTCGAACTTCGATACGATACCTTGAAAAGTACGGGGGAAAAGATTCAATCTCAAAAATGTAAAAAAAAGAAGAAGAAAAAATATAAATATATTTTTTTTTATAAATTTTGCTTTTGTTGCTGGTTGATTCTCCTCAGCTTCTCTCTGGTACTATAAGAGAAGATAAATATAACACTTTTAAAGTTAATAGTATGGCGTGTTAAGCATAACAGATTGATTGATTGCAAATTGTATTAACAGATTGCAGAATGGGTACAATACAGTACATCTCAATACACACAATTGTTAAGGGGATGCAGACCAGAGAAAGACTTTTGTCTTGTTTACATCAGGGTCCCCCATTTTCAATGTATCATAACATATGACATTTAAAAAAAAAATGTATCAAATTTAATTTATTACCTTTTTTCAACTGCAAAGTAAAATGTTGTCAACATGTTTTATCTAACAAAATAAAGTTCAGTCTGTTCATCTCACTTCAATCATTTTTATTGCAGAACATGGTATTTTCTCAAGCAGACAGATGTAAACACTGTAATCTGTGTTGCATGTACCTGACAAACTGAACTGTTTGTATTACAGTCATATTTCAACTTAACTGAATGCACATGTGTGTGTGTGTGGACTACTGTACTTACAGGTATTGAAATGAACAATGCAACTTCCTTATAATTTTTTTTATGAATAATTAAATATCGATATTGCGGGAAATGAGTATTGAAATCGTTTTAAATATTCAGAATCGATATGTATCGATTTTTCTATATTTTTTTACAACACTAAGGCCTATAGTACATGAAGATATAAACACATGTTATTTGACAGGCCAGGCTGCTCCCCCTGTTCAATGGGATATTAGAGGCTCATTAAACAGCTGTTTGCTAAATGGCACAGGACCTCTCTCTCTCTCTCTCTCTCTCTCTCTCTCTCTCTCTCTCTCTCTCTCTCTCTCTCTCTCTCTCTTTCTCTCTCTCTCTCTCTCTCTCTCTCTCTCGCTCTCTATGTCTCTCCCTCTCTCCTCTCTCTCTCTGTCTCTCTCTCCCCCATCTATCTCTCTATTTCTCTCTCCTCTCTCTCTCTCTCTCTCTCCTCTCTCTCTCTCTCTCTCTCTCTCTCTCTCTCTCTCTCTCTCTCTCTCTCTCTGTGCGCATGCGTATGGATGGTGGGAGCGGGGTGGCGTGAGTGTGGTGCTGCCGAGAGTGAGTCTTTCTAAACTTTTCCTATCTTTATGTTGTTTGTCAAATTGTGAATTGGACTGGGGTTTATTTGGCTGGTTGTGTGTTGATGGTGGGCTGGTAGTGTTGTCAGTGTTCGCTTAGGCAGCTGTCTGCTGTCGCAGTGGCATGGACTTCACTAAGCTGACCAGGAAACATGGTTTCAAAGTTGCGCCGGCGTTTCCGTGTTCGGTAGAGGAATGTGGTCTCGTCGTTGCAGGAATAGTAGGCGCTTCGGCCGTTAAGTCTGCGGCCAGGATGAATGGGTGTATTGTTTTCTTCTTGGATGATTTGAGTAAGGTTTATCAACTGATAACGGACGGTTTGATCATACGTGATACGTTGGTGGCTGTGATGCCGCTCACAACACATGCCATTAGGGTGACGGTGTCAAACGTTCCCCCGTTGGTGAGCGACAAGGTTATATTAAGGGAACTCGCCAGGTTTGGGAAAGTGGTAGCTCCATTAAAGAAAATGTCTTCGGGCTTTAAGGCACCTGAACTACAGCATGTGGTTTCTCACAGAAGGCAGACGTTCATTATAATGGACAAACGTGATGATGAGTTGGACCTTAATTTTAAAGTAATAGTAGACGGGTTTGAGTATGTTATTTTTGCGACGTCACAAAACATGCGCTGTTTTGCGTGTGGAAGGGAGGGGCATCAGAGGCAAGCGTGCCCTGGGGAGGGGCCGAGCAGGGGAGAAAAGGAGGGGGAGAGTGCAATGAAGAAGGGAAGAGCAGCTTGGGGTATGAATCGAGGGGTTGAGGGGGGGGGGACAAGGGAGGAGGGGTAGTGGG
>NC_140173.1:32877661-32903943 GCF_963971535.1 Notolepis coatsorum | reverse complement strand
TTAGACACCAGGGGTCTACTAAATGGGGCTCGTCCGGGATTTTGTAACCCGTGTTCATTGGTTGGTTGATGGATTTGGTGAACTGTGTTTGTTTAAGTATAGTAAATAATTGTGTGAATGGCAGTTAGTACTTTTGATCTGGGGAAATTCTTGAGCAATCCTACTTGGGAAGAGCTGGATAGCTGCCGCAAAGCAGACTTAGTGGAGATTGCCACACATTTTAAACTCTCGGTTCAACAAAAGCATCTTAAGCAGGATATCAGGTCTCTTGTGGTAGATAAGCTGTTGGAGCAGGGGACGCTTGTTTTACCTGTGGTCTCTGACGAACATGCAAGTCCTCCTGGTGAACCTACTGAAGCACAGCCTTCTGTATCTGAGGAGCAAGCTCATGGTGAAAGTGCTGAGAAGGCAGGTGTGAAAGTCACATTGCCACATTTTCACTTGGCCTCTCCTGTGTCAACTGGGTCTCGAGAAGGGGCCCAGGTCAAGGTTAGAATAGCACGTCTCCAGATGGAGGCTCAGGAGAAGGCACAAGCATGTGAGGCGGAGTATCGGCTTCGTAGAATGGAGCTTGAGGCAGAAAATGAAAGGGCTGTTAACATTCGTAGGTTGGAGCTTGAGCATGAAGTGGGAAAAGAGCTCAGACTGCGGAGGTTGGAGCTGGAAGTCCTAAGGAGTGAATCCAACTCTGCTACACCGACTCCTCCACAAGGCCCTGGTATGTCCTCCTCCACAGCTTATTCATCACACACTTTTGATATAAGTAAACACATAGCTTTGGTGCCTCCGTTCCGAGAGACAGAAGTTGATACTTATTTTAATGTGTTTGAGCGTATTGCTGCTTCATTGCGCTGGCCAAGAGAGGTCTGGCCTTTGTTGCTTCAATGCAAATTGACTGGTAAAGCCCAAGAGGTTTGTTCAACACTTTCCCTAGAAGATAGTCTATTGTATGATACTGTGAAGGCTGCCATCCTTCGTGCATATGACCTTGTGCCCAAAGCTTATAGGCAGAGGTTTTGCAGTCACAAGAGAGCTGTCAACCAGACCTTTGTAGAGTTTGCTAGAGAGAAGGGAACTCTCTTTGATAAATGGTGTGCAGCAAGCAAGGCCTCAGATCTTAACTCTCTTAGAGAACTCATTCTATTAGAAGAGTTTAAGAATCGTTTGCCAGAGCGTATTGTCATTTACCTGAGTGAGCAGAAAGTGTCCACTCTGCAGCAGGCTGCTGTATTAGCTGATGAGTTTGCGCTAACCCATAAAACTGTGTTTGTAGATAGGCGTGACTCGTTTCTCCCCCATGATTTCTCTCAGAAGCATTCTGTCCCCAACCATTCAGAATTCACACACCCCCGACCAAAGATGTCACCTCCACGCTCAAAAGAGGAGCGGACATGTTACTACTGTCATAAATCTGGTCATGTTATTTCTGACTGTTTAACATTGAAACGTAAGCAGCAACCGTCCTCTCAGAACTTTAGGCAACCCAAAGGGGTTGGTCTGATTAAAATGGCACCTGATTCCGATCGACAGATGCACAATGATCAGGATGTTCTCTACCCTTGTTTCAGGCCATTTATTTCCAGGGGTTTAGTTTCCTTGACAGGGGATCCAAAAGATCAGTGTACAGTTCAGATCTTACGAGATACTGGAGCCTCACAATCCTTTATCCTCTCTGATGTAATACCTCTGTCTGATAAATCTTCCTGTGGTTCTAGTGTCCTAGTTCAAGGTATTGAGATGGGTTTCGTGCCAGCCCCGTTACACTGTATTCATGTACAATCTGATTTGGTCACTGGTTTCTTTAAAATAGGGGTGAGACCTTCCTTGCCAGTTAAAGGCATTTCCTTTATTATGGGAAATGATTTAGCTGGAGGACAGGTGAACGCTGTGCTGGAAGTGTTGGATCACCCAGACACAGATTCTCTGCCTGATGACTTGTCACAGAACTTCCCTGAAGTTTTTTCTGCAAGTGTTGTCACTCGGGCTCAATTGAAAAAGAGAGGTGATGAAATTAATTTGTCTGACTCTGTTTTTGCTTCAGCTTTTGTCAGGGAGGAGTTGCTGGCTCCAACTTCTGATACTGCTGACAAACCACAGACTCATAGTAAGGTACCCCCACAGACAACTGTAACTAGTTCCAACGCATTGAAGTTACCCGTTACTCGTGAAATGCTAATTACTGCCCAGAAGGCTGACCCTTCTCTTGCAAAATGTTTCTCTTCTCTTGAAACAGAACAGAGGAGATAGTTGCATTCTTATTTTGTGGATGAAGGAGTTTTGATGCGTACATGGAGGTCCCATGGTACTAGACTGGCAGAGCATGCACAATCAGAGATAGGGCTACCAGATCAGGTACCAGACTGGAGCACTGTCTATCAGATTGTTGTCCCTGCAGTTTATCGTCAGCATGTACTGTTCTTGGCCCATGACCACCCTTGGTCTGGACATTTGGGAGCCACTAAAACATACAACAGAATACTTCAACATTTCTTTTGGCCCGGTTTGAAGTCCGATGTAGCACAGTACTGTCGTACCTGTAGTACTTGTCAGATCACCGGAAAGCCAAACCAGGTAATTCCACCTGCTCCTCTCTGTCCTATACCAGCGGTCTGTGAACCATTTGAACATGTCATAGTTGACTGTGTTGGTCTGTTGCCAAAGACCAAAGCCGGCAATCAGTTTTTGTTGACAATAATGTGTACCGCCACCCGTTTCCCTGAGGCTATACCTCTTCGCAGAATTACAGCGCCTGTAATAATTAAGGCTTTGACGAAGTTCTTCTCCACGTTTGGACTGCCTAAGGTAGTACAAACTGACCAAGGCACCAACTTCCTGTCTAGGTTATTTGAGCAAGTGTTACAGTCCCTGGGTATCCAACATATAGTGTCCAGTGCCTACCACCCTGAAACTCAGGGGGCTCTAGAACGTTGGCATCAGACATTAAAGTCCATGTTGCGTAAATATTGCTTAGACACAGAGAAAGATTGGGATGAGGGTGTCCCCCTTGTTCTATTTGCTGCGCGAGAGACCATATAGGAGTCTCTTGGTTTCAGTCCTGCTGAGCTCGTTTTCGGGCACACTGTTAGAGGGCCTCTGAAAGTTCTTAAAGAACGGTTCATGTCAAAGGGTGCCAGCACACCCACTAATGTTCTAGATTTTGTTAGCCAGTTTTGAGAGCGACTGCATCAGGCGTGCTCTCTCACAAAAGAAGCGCTCTCTTCTTCCCAGAGAACTATGAAACGGCACCATGACGAGAAAGCTGTTTCTCGATCTTTCCAGCCAGGTGATAAGGTTCTAGTCCTGTTACCTATCCTTGGTTCTGCTCTTTCCGCTAGTTTTTCCGGACCGTATGCAATAGACAAGAAAATAAGTGATACGGACTATGTAGTTCGCACCCCTGATTGTAAACGTCACTCTCGTGTTTGCCACAACAATATGCTTAAACCATATTTCTCCAGAGATAGTCTGCAGGTGAAGACCTCAGACCAGACAGCCGGACTGGCCGTCTCTGCTGTTGCCTCAACTCCAATAGTTCCGGACTCTCCTGACGTTAGTGGTGAGGATGTAGATGGCTTAGAGTTGCGCAATGCAGCCCATCAGTGTGCTAGATTGTCCAACACTGAGATGTTATTGAACCTGCCCACTCACTTAGCACACTTACCTGAGGAGCAGCGAGAGGACATCACAAATTTGATTCAGGCCTACATGGCTCTGTTTGGTGATGTTCCCTCCTGTACTTCTGTATTGGCCCATGATATTAATGTTAACAATGCTGTGCCTATCAAGCAACATGCATACCGTGTTAACATCACCAAGAGAGCCATGATGCAACAGGAGGTTGACTATTTGTTAAAACATGGTTTAGCCAAGCCAAGTTGCAGTCCCTGGAGTTCACCTTGCTTGTTAGCTCCCAAATCGGATGGAACTCCTAGATTTTGTACTGATTTCCGAAAGGTAAATGCTGTCACCGTGCCTGATTCCTTCCCACTGCCCCGCATGGAAGATTGTATTGACAACCTTGGATCTGCCACCTATGTTAGCAAACTAGATTTGTTAAAGGGTTACTGGCAGGTCCCTTTGACCCCCCGTGCCTCGGAAATCTCTGCGTTTGTTACTCCTGACAATTTTTTGCAATATACTGTAATGCCTTTTGGAATGCGTAATGCCCAGGCCACTTTCCAGCAACTGGTGAACCTAGTCCTGGCTGGTGTTCCAAATTGTAATGCCTATCTCGATGACCTGGTTGTCTATTCGACCAACTGGCGTGACCACATGACAACCATACAAACTGTCTTTGACCGCTTAGCTGGAGCCTCCCTGACCCTTAACCTTGCCAAGTGTGAGTTCGGCAAGGCTACGGTTACCTATCTTGGTAAGCAGGTAGGACATGGTCAAGTGCATCCGGTGGATGCAAAAATATCTGCAATCACAATTTTTCCAGTGCCTACTACTAGGCGGGAATTGCGTAGAGTCCTTGGGATGGCTGGGTATTACCGTGGTTTTTGCCGAAACTTCGTCACTTCTCTCACTGGCCTGTGTAGCCCGTCCAGGCCATTCATTTGGACAGCTGATTGTCAAAATGCATTTGATGGTGTTAAAGCTCTCTTATGCAGTTCCCCTGTTCTCTCTGCTCCAGATTTCTCCCTGCCGTTCCAGCTGGAGGTGGATGCCAGTGGGGTGGGGGCTGAAGGAGTGTTATTACAGGAGGATCACGATGGTGTCAGTCACCCGGTTTGTTATTTTTCCCGGAAATTTAACAAACATCAACTAAACTATTCCACTATTGAAAAGGAGACTTTGGCTATGTTGTATGCGTTGCAACATTTTGAGGTGTATGTCGGTTCGAGCGTGTTACCAGTGGTAGTATACACCGACCACAACCCATTGGTATTTCTGTCGCGGATGTACAACCACAATCAGCGCCTCATGCGTTGGGCGCTCATAGTGCAAAATTATAACCTCAACATAAAGCATAAGAAGGGGTCTGAGAATGTGTTGGCGGATGCTCTATCTCGGGGTTAAATCTCTCGTGCGGTCGACTTGTTTGTTGACTGGTTCATTGTTGTACCGACTGCTTATTTTGTTTTTTTCATATCTCTTTACTTTGAAGTACATGTTATCTCGGAGTTGGGGATCTCGTTGTTAAAAAAAAAAAAAAAAAAAAAAGTTTGTTGGTGTTATGTGTTATGTGTCAGACATGTTTTTGTCTTATGTATGGGGGTGTTACATCCCAATGTATATATTCCCCAGTGTGTGTCTCCATGTGTGTGTGTTCTCCATTTTTGTTTCCTCCCTCCAGCCATTGTTCCCTCCACCATTGGTCCCTGCCAGGCCTGCCCTTCCATTATAGCAGCACAGCACCGATTGGTGGATGGTTTTCCAGATTCCAACACTCAATCAACACCACCCAATCATGGATCACCACACACCTGTTAAAACATGGCTTCTCACTTCAGTCTCTCTCTCTCTCTGGCATGAGGCTAGGCCTATTGTTACTTTGTGACATTGACTTTGACATTTGCATTACGTTTATTGGCCTTTGTGCTTAGTGGAAATTGCCTTGTGTGTGTATGGCCACAGAGAGAGCATTGTTAGCTATAGTTTGTTTTTGTATATATTCTGCCTTTGTTTTTCTCTCTTTTCTCAGGAAGCACAGATGGGGTGAGCTGCCATTTCCTTTGGATATTGTTTTCTCCTGTTTTGGTTAGGTAAGGGTAGTTTAGGTAATGTAATTTCTTTTACCATAGATTAGATTGGTTTATTTGGAGTATAGTGGTGTTTGTTTGTTGTTTTGGCCTGGGCTCACCCTTGAGCTACATGTGCTTCCTTTGCATCTCAATAAATATCATTGTTGTTTACAAACGTGCTCCATCTTTTCTGTCAACCAACTGTTATGTTACAGCCCTTTACCCTTAGACACACAGGGGTCGTAACATATGTAAATAAAAAAGAAGCATGTAAATCAAAAAGCAGCGTGTAAATCACAAAGAGATATATCTATATATATTATACAGAGTAGGCCTACATCTTAAACTACTGAAATATAAACACTCATGACCCATAGTAGCCGTCTTTCAATTATAAATATAAAGAATATATAATATAAAGATGGCACTCCAGGGGGTGGCTACGTGGCGTAGTGGGCAAGGCGCTCGCCACGAATGCAGAGACGCTGGGATCGCCTGTTCGATCCCAGTGCTCCACATTGCTTTCAGTTTAGCTGGTCGTCCGAAGAAAAAAAAATGGCACTCCCCTGACTAAAAGTATAATGGAGCTCTATGGAGAAGCCATGGCACTTCCCTGACTAAAACTATAATGGAGATCTATGGAGAAGCCATGGCACTCCCCTGACTAAAGGTATAATGGAGCTTTATGGAGAAACCATGGCACTCCCCTAACTAAAGGTATAATGGAGCTCTATGGAGAAGCCATGGCACTCCCCTAACTAAAGGCATAATGGAGCTTTATGGAGAAACCATGGCACTCCCCTGACTAAAGTTATAATGGAGCTTTATGGAGAAACCATGGCACTCCCCTGACTAAAGGTATAATGGAGCTCTATGGCGAAACCATGGCACTCCCCTGACTAAAAGTATAATGGAGCTCTATGGAGAAGCCATGGCACTCCCCTGACTAAAAGTATAATGGAGCTCTATGGAGAAGCCATGGCACTCCCCTGACTAAAAGTATAATGGAGCTCTATGGCTCTATATCCTCTAATGGCTGTCAGACCGGATGTGGTCCCTGTCCTCTAATGGCTGTCAGACAGGATGTGTTGCTCTTTCCTAAAATCAATAGACGTCTCGTTTGTCTTGATAGTGTTCAGCAGGAGATGGGAATCAATCATCACACCATGTAATAAACTCATCTAAAACTGGGCCATGTCCCTCCTCATCATCATCACACTAGAGGAGGCTGACCAGAACCATGTTCCTCATCATCATCATCACACTAGAGGAGGCTGACCAGAACCATGTTCCTCATCATCATCACACTAGAGGAGGCTGACCAGAACCATGTTCCTCATCATCATCACACTAGAGGAGGCTGACCAGAACCATGTTCCTCATCATCATCACACTAGAGGAGGCTGACCAGAACCATGTCCCTCCTCCTCCTCCTCCTCATCATCATCATCATCATCATCATCATCATCATCATCATCATCATCATCATCATCATCATCATCATCACACTAGAGGAGGCTGACCAGACTCATGTTCCTCCTCCTCATCATCACACTAGAGGAGGCTGACCAGAACCATGTTCCTCCTCATCATCATCATCATCATCACACTAGAGGAGGCTGACCAGAACCATGTTCCTCCTCATCATCATCATCATCATCACACTAGAGGAGGCTGACCAGAACCATGTTCCTCCTCATCATCATCATCATCATCATCATCATCATCATCATCATCATCACACTAGAGGAGGCTGACCAGAACCATGTCCCTCCTCATCATCATCACACTAGAGGAGGCTGACCAGAACCATGTTCATCATCATCATCACACTAGAGGAGGCTGACCAGAACCATGTCCCTCCTCATCATCATCACACTAGAGGAGGCTGACCAGAACCATGTCCCTCCTCATCATCATCACACTAGAGGAGGCTGACCAGAACCATGTCCCTCCTCATCATCATCATCACACTAGAGGAGGCTGACCAGAACCATGTCCCTCCTCATCATCACACTAGAGGAGGCTGACCAGAACCATGTCCCTCCTCATCATCATCATCACACTAGAGGAGGCTGACCAGAACCATGTCCCTCCTCATCATCATCACACTAGAGGAGGCTGACCAGAACCATGTCCCTCCTCATCATCATCACACTAGAGGAGGCTGACCAGAACCATGTCCCTCCTCATCATCATCATCACACTAGAGGAGGCTGACCAGAACCATGTTCCTCCTCATCATCATCATCATCATCATCATCATCATCATCATCATCATCATCATCATCATCACACTAGAGGAGGCTGACCAGAACCATGTTCATCATCATCATCATCATCATCATCATCATCATCATCATCATCATCATCGCACTAGAGGAGGCTGACCAGAACCATGTTCCTCTTCATCATCACACTAGAGGAGGCTGACCAGAACCATGTTCCTCTTCATCATCACACTAGAGGAGGCTGACCAGAACCATGTTCCTCATCATCATCATCATCATCATCATCATCATCATCATCATCATCATCATCATCATCATCATCACACTAGAGGAGGCTGACCAGAACCATGTTCTTCATCATCATCATCACACTAGAGGAGGCTGACCAGAACCATGTTCTTCATCATCATCATCACACTAGAGGAGGCTGACCAGAACCATGTTCCTCATCATCATAACACTAGAGGCGGCTGACTAGAACCATGTTCCTCATCATCATCATCATCATCATCATCATCATCACACTAGAGGAGGCTGACCAGACCCATGTTCCTCCTCCTCATCATCACACTAGAGGAGGCTGACCAGAGCCATGTTCCTCATCATCATCATCATCATCATCATCATCATCATCATCATCATCATCATCATCATCATCATCACACTAGAGGAGGCTGACCAGAACCATGTTCCTCCTCATCATCACCCTAGAGGAGGCTGACCAGAGCCATGTTCTGGAACACCTCCAGCGCTATGTTCTAGAAGACCTCCTCAGGAAAGACCTCCTGCATTGTCCCGGTGCCCAGGAAGGGATACCCTATCACCCTAAACAACTACAGGCGGTTACATTGCTTTCTGGGTAAAGTAGTCATTATGCATAGCAAGAGAAATGGCTCCGGATTCTTTGATGGCCTGTAGCTCAGGAATGAGTAGTGTGTTATCAGCATGATTCATAAGACATAGATTGAAGAGTATCCGCTCGATTTGTACAAGTGATGGCTTATTTTGAAGGTATCAACCTGTACTTTCATTCAAAAATGTGAAGACCCTTCTAAAGGACCCAGAGTCTGTGCCTGGTCACATATGTATTTGTATTTGGCAAATACAGTGTTTCTGCTACAGTTTCCCCTCAGCCTCCTGATGCTCCAAGACAAGGCTGGTTCCCTCAACCTCCTCCCGCTCCAAGAGAAGGCTGGTTCCCTCAGCCTCCTGATGCTCCAAGACAAGGCTGGCTCCTCTCGACCTCCTCCCGCTCCAAGACAAGGCTGGTTCCCCTCAGCCTCCTCCCACTCCAAGACAAGGCTGGTTCCCTTGGCCTCCTGATGCTCCAAGACAAGGCTGGCTCCCCTCAGCCTCCCGATGCTCCAAGACAAGGCTGGCTCCTCTCGACCTCCTCCCGCGCCAAGACAAGGCTGGCTCCCCTCAGCCTCCTGATGCTCCAAGACAAGGCTGGCTCCCCTCGACCTCCTGATGCTCCAAGACAAGGCTGGTTCCCCTCAACCTCCTGATGCTCCAAGACAAGGCTGGCTCCCCTCAGCCTCCTGATGCTCCAAGACAAGGCTGGTTCCCCTCAGCCTCCTGATGCTCCAAGACAAGGCTGGCTCCCCTCAGCCTCCTGATGCTCCAAGACAAGGCTGGCTCCCCTCAGCCTCCTGATGCTCCAAGACAAGGCTGGTTCCCCTCAGCCTCCTGATGCTCCAAGACAAGGCTGGCTCCCCTCGACCCCCTGACGCTCCAAGACAAGGCTGGTTCCCCTCAGCCTCCTGATGCTCCAAGACAAGGCTGGTTCCTCTCGACCTCCTCCCGCTCCAAGACAAGGCTGGCTCCCCTCAGCCTCCTCCCGCTCCAAGACAAGGCTGGCTCCCCTCAGCCTCCTCCCGCTCCAAGACAAGGCTGGTTCCCCTCAGCCTCCTCCCGCTACAAGACAAGGCTGGTTCGCTCAGCCTCCTCCCGCTCCAAGACAAGGCTGGCTCCCCTCAGCCTCCTGATGCTCCAAGACAAGGCTGGCTCCCCTCAACCTCCTCCCGCTCCAAGACAAGGCTGGCTCCCCTCAAGCCTCCTGATGCTCCAAGACAAGGCTGGCTCCCCTCGACCTCCTGATGCTCCAAGACAAGGCTGGCTCCCCTCAGCCTCCTCCCGCTCCAAGACAAGGCTGGTTCCCCTCAGCCTCCTGATGCTCCAAGACAAGGCTGGTTCCCCTCAGCCTCCTGATGCTCCAAGACAAGGCTGGTTCCCCTCAGCCTCCTGATGCTCCAAGACAAGGCTGGCTCCCCTCAGCCTCCTGATGCTCCAAGACAAGGCTGGCTCCCCTCAGCCTCCTGATGCTCCAAGACAAGGCTGGCTCCCCTCGACCTCCTGACGCTCCAAGACAAGGCTGGTTCCCCTCAGCCTCCTGATGCTCCAAGACAAGGCTGGTTCCCCTCAGCCTCCTGATGCTCCAAGACAAGGCTGGTTCCCCTCAGCCTCCTCCCGCTCCAAGACAAGGCTCGCTCCCCTCAGCCTCCTGATGCTCCAAGACAAGGCTGGTTCCCCTCAGCCTCCTCCCGCTCCAAGACAAGGCTGGCTCCCCTCAGCCTCCTGATGCTCCAAGACAAGGCTCGCTCCCCTCAGCCTCCTGATGCTCCAAGACAAGGCTGGCTCCCCTCAGCCTCCTCCCGCTCCAAGAAAAGGCTGGCTCCCCTCAACCTCCTCCCGCTCCAAGACAAGGCTGGCTCCCCTCAGCCTCCTCCCACTCCAAGACAAGGCTGGCTCCCCTCAGCCTCCTGATGCTCCAAAACAAGGCTGGCTCCCCTCGACCTCCTGATGCTCCAAGACAAGGCTGGTTCCCCTCAACCTCCTGATGCTCCAAGACAAGGCTGGCTCCCCTCAGCCTCCTGATGCTCCAAGACAAGGCTGGTTCCCCTCAGCCTCCTGATGCTCCAAGACAAGGCTGGCTCCCCTCAGCCTCCTCCCACTCCAAGACAAGGCTGGCTCCCCTCAGCCTCCTGATGCTCCAAGACAAGGCTGGCTCCCCTTGACCTCCTCCCGCTCCAAGACAAGGATGGCTCCCCTCAGCCTCCTGATGCTCCAAGACAAGGCTGGCTCCCCTTGACCTCCTCCCACTCCAAGACAAGGCTGGCTCCCCTCAGCCTCCTGATGCTCCAAGACAAGGCTGGCTCCCCTCAGCCTCCTCCCACTCCAAGACAAGGCTGGCTCCCCTCAGCCTCCTGATGCTCCAAGACAAGGCTGGCTCCCCTCAGCCTCCTGATGCTCCAAGACAAGGCTGGCTCCCCTTGACCTCCTCCCGCTCCAAGACAAGGCTGGCTCCCCTCAGCCTCCTGATGCTCCAAGACAAGGCTGGTTCCCCTCGACCTCCTCCCGCTCCAAGACAAGGCTGGTTCCCTCAGCCTCCTACCGCTGATCTATATATAATGCTGTATAGTCTATATATTATGCTTCATCCCGGAACCTCCGATCCTCCGATCTGGGTCTCCTCTCCATCCCTCGCACCAGGTTGCGGACTTTTGGTCACAGAGCCTTCAGTGTGGCGTCCCCTACCCTCTGGAACCCCCCCCCCCCCCTGAAATCCACAATGCCCCAACCCTGGACACCTTCAAAACAGCTCTCACGACACACCTTTTCACCAAGGCTTTCCACCACTAGTTAGTTTAGATTAGATTTAGGTTTCATTATCCCTCTACCTGCCCGCTCATCACCCCCCTTTCCCCTATTACCCATTTTCTTTAGCCCTCTTGACTTGTGAAGCAACCTTGGGTTTCTTGAAAGGCGCTATACATTTGATTTATTATTATTATTATTATTATTATTATTATTATTATTATTATTATTATTATTATTATTATTATTATTATTATTATTATTATTATTATTATTATTATTATTATTATTATTATTATTATTATTATTATTATTATTATTATTTATTATTATTATTATGCTGTTCAGTTTGTATAGTCTATATATTATGCAGTATAATCTATATATTATGCTGTACAGTTTGTATAGTCTATGCATTATTCTGTATAGTCTATATATTATGTACAGTCTGTATATGTCTGTGTGTAGTCCTTTTAGAATGTCCCTGTGCTGATAACCGTGTCACATCCTGGTATACCTACATACTTTGTAACGGTATATACTGTACATTGGTGAATATAAGTGATAAAGGTAGACTCTGTAATGCAATCAAACAGCGACTTCTAGGTGAAAGAGCCCTGCTTGGTATTGCACATTGTTTACAGTTTTTGTTTTGGTCTGATGTTTGGGTCGGAGTTGAGTGGGGAGTCGGGTTGATCCCGCTGGCCACACCTCAGACTCTGCCCAGAGAGGTCTGGAGAAATTCATTATAAAGTGACTATGGAATATCATCTACCATATTATAGCTATATAGTAACTTATTGTACTATACAACAAATATATACGAGTTTCAAGAAAGGACTATTTTTCTAAGATTATCACAGAGAATGCTGAAAACTCTAGAATATTATTATATTATTATATTAATATCAACCAGCTACTCAACACTGCCTCCACTCCTCCACAGTCATCTGCATCAAAATGTGAAGAACTAGCATTATTCTTCAGTAACAAAATTACTTCAATTAGAGCCAGCATTAGTCCTGATACAAACATGGACACCATCAGCAAACCCTGCGAAAAAGCAACCATAGGAAAATTCGCTTGCATTACATCAACTGAGCTTCATAAAATTGTCATGGAATGTAACTCCTCCACTTCCTGTATTGACCCTATAGGCTACCCACAGCATTTTTTAAGCGAATATTCGAGAGTATTGCAAGTCATGTCCTAAATATTATAAATACAACGCTTCTGACAGGCATCTTCCCAGACGCATTCAAAACAGCCGTCATAAGACCCTTACTAAACCCAAACTAGACAGATTAGGGGGAGAACAGAACCCAATATGCAGAAGGATGGAGGAACCCCAGAACTACAGAATGACAGAGAACGGAGACGGTGGTTGCTCTTCACAAGAAGTGGTGTTCTATTTATTTTAGAACCGAGAGAGCAAGGCTAAACTACAAATAACAAAAGAACATAAACGGTGCAGCAGTGCTGGTACTAGTGAAACAGAACTTGAGAATACGGAAAATAACAGCAACAACAAAACACTAACACTTACTCAGAATGAAAACACAGTGCAACATGACGTGGACAGGAACGGGGGGAAACTGGAGGTATGTCGCCACACAGAACAGAGGAAGAAGACATACTTAAATACTAGGCTAATTATAATTGACAACACCTGGCAAGGCCAGTCCAAAAACACAGAAACAATTAAACACCAACTAGACAAAATCAATACACAACAACAACAAAGGCAATATCACAAACAACAACCAGACAAGGGGAGGACCATTAAACAAGGAAAGGAAAAGCCCAGGACAACAAACCTGTGGCATCGCGTGGGTAAAATAACAGGGGAAGCCAAAAGAAAATTATAAAAAAAAAAATTATTAAATATTTTTATTAATTTTTCTTTTTTTCTTTTTTTCTTTTTTTTAAGTCAAGCAGTCACCATGTACACTACAGTATGGCTCGGCGGCCAGTCAAACTTTCTTTTTATTTATTTAACAGATTGCAGAATGGGTACAATACAGTACGGCTCATAAGGGGATGCAGACCAGAGAAAGACGTTTGTCTTGTTTACATCAGGGTCATTAATACTGCTGGAGCATTGGTTAATTTTTGGTCCGATTTTTCCTTGCACGATTTTGCGCGCCGCGTGGGAGCAAATTCGAGACACATATTTGGTTGCAAAAAGGTGTCCCACGGTCTCCTCTATGGCCGTGAATATTTTCACGCGGATCGGAATCACGGCGCGCCCGTGGGACACTTTTCCGTTTCGGCGAGTTTATTCCACGCTTTCTGTTTTCCTTTTCTAAGCATTTTAGGGGCTACATGTGAATGAGTAAAAGTTGCGGGACGCCCAGATGTTTCCACGATAGAAAGCTCGCGTGGATCCCATAATAGGCTCACTTAATACAGCGTTTTTAAAATCATGCGACATTTTCAGGGTCGCGAGCCGACCTTTTCCCCTCGTTTTCGATGATGGAAGTGATTTAGGAAAAGCTTCGGCACGCCGAGAGGTCCCCGTGGATTTAATCTCGCGAGGATCGAGGCAATATTCGGCCCGTGGGAACAGTTACGGGTTAATACAATGTTCAGAGTGCAGAGGGGGAAATATGCTGAGTGTTTTCCTCTCAGCCCCGTTTTAAACTTTTAGGGTGTGGCAGTCAGCTCGAATCTGATTGGCTAGGATCGGATTTGGACTCTATAATGCTGGAAGCCTGGAGAAAGAGACCTACCATCTGCCTCCTCTCCTGCTGCAGTGAGCATAGTGAGGCTGACAGTGTGTTAGAGGGAGTGAGAAGGAGAAGAGGGAGACATTTAAAAAAATAAAAAAAATTTATAACACAGATGCACAGATGAAAAAGAATGTAAACTATATATTTTTTTTTTTTTTTCATATTTCATATTTGATATTAATTCATATTTTAATATTAGGGAGGCATGGCTTCCGTTGGCTTCCATAAGGATTCGCCACTGTAACAAACATGAAGCAATTAAATCAACTATTCTAAAGAAACACAAAATGGTGGCTTGCCTCATATGGCCCATCTGATGGTGACCACTAGAGGGAGGTAGGAGACCAGGTAGGAGACCACTGTCAGGAGGTAGGAGACCAGTGTCAAGAGGGAGGAAATGTTCACTGTTCCTCTCATAACCGGCCCAGCTAGGGTCGGCCCTGGGGACATTACAGTAATGTACTAACCAACTATAGGCAAATATCCAACCTCATATTCATCAGCAAGATACTTAGAGAAAATAGACTCAATACAAATAAACTCCTTTCTCAAAGAAAAACAACATCATGGAGGAATTTCAATCAGGCTTCAGAACGCACCGTAGCACTGCAGAAGAGCCTGAGGTGTGGCCAGTAATAGACTCTCCTATCCCCAAACAAAAAAGTGCAATACCGTACTCTTGCCAAGAGGGCGCTGTTTAACGGCAGGACAGATTCTACCTTTCACCTCTTAGCAAGCGGGGGCCCACATGTGGGCCCTTTTTAGGACGATTTGCCCACCAGCACTTTGGCGACCCCTAGTGGGTCGGGTGTGCATATTCTGTAATACAATATATATATCGAATTGAAGGCTTATTTGTTGCCTGTCGACAGCGACAGAATCTGACCAAATCCGTTCAGCGAGTTACATGCCGGTATTTGAGGCTTGTGCAAAATACACGGTATTGCGCAAAATACCACTCCCGACTCTTGGCGCAGTAGTTCCGTCAATCTAGATCCGATCTCGAAAATGATTGTGCAGGGTTGTACCCAATGAGTGTGGCTTTCCAATGATACCCCACATGGGGATCTATGAATCTAAAAAACAAAACAAAACTAATGAGCAAAAACAGGAAGAGAAAAACAGCAGAATGAATTGAAGTCTATGAGAAAACTCAGTTTTTATTTTGTACACAGTTTACCAAAATCACTCATAATCACTCATTTCTGAATGGATCTTTAAGAAATTTGGACATGTACTACATACGGCTTCAGGCTATGGGTCCATATGGATTTGTAAGCCATACCACCTTCTGAGGAAATACTACCTCTGGACTACTAACTACTACAGAAAAACTTGAGTAACAAGTTTTTCTACAACTCAAGTTCAGACCTATGTTACTCTATTACGTTAGCACTAAAAGTGAATTTTAGTCATGTCATCTTTCAAAAGAGACCAGGCTCATGCATGTGCTATAAGTATAAAGGGTTTGCAAAAAAAGTATGCAGTCCTCAAAAACGAAAACTAAAATGGCCAGGAGACTCATTGCAGGTTAAGAGGTTAGGAAACATCCTCGCAGTCGCTACACTTGCAGGGCCGTCTTCCACGGACAAAATGACCCTTACTACAAGAAGGTTAGCCCTGTTGACTGCTGCTGAAGGAGCCATCCAGGGACACAGCTGAAGAGCGGGTATATACTGTAGGTCATCAGTTGTATCACACCTCCATCTAGTGGTAGAGAGTGGTACATGTGCCAAGCAGAACAGAGGGGGACAGAGAGAGAGAGATAGACACACACACACACACACACACACACACACACACACACACACACACACACACACACACACACACACACACACACACACACACACACACACACACACACACACACACACACACACACACACACACACACACACACACAGACAGATAGACAGACAGACAGATAATACAGACAGGCACACTGAGTCAGAGATAAATACAGTAACAAAAGCAGACAGGCAATTATTAGTCGGTCAAACCTTTTTTATGAATCACCCTTGCCCACCAACCTGTTAAGCTGTAGCCCTATTTTCAGAAATGTCACCTAAAAGTACATGCCCAAGTAAATGGAAGATTGCTCCACTTCTACAAGGTCAATTAGCATGTTCTTGGTATCTGGGATCATCTATATTGATTGAATACTTTATTTTGACACAATCGTAGGAGAAACATTAAAAAAATTAAAATAATAAAATAACAGTGTCATTAAACTGGTCAAAAATGGATAAAACACAATAAAGCCATGGCTTGTTTCCATTGTGGTTCATACAAGGAACATAAAAAGGCACAAAAACACGAATGGACATGTACACGAGACAGGACACCCTAAAAATAACACCTAACCTGAAAACTCATACAGTCAACTAATGTTAACACTTTGAGTGCCAGCCACGAGAAATCTCGTTATTTCATGCCATGCGTTGAGTGCCAGCCACGAGAAATCTCGTTTTTAATCGTAATTTTTTTTATTAGCGATTTCCATTCATTTTTCATCAATCTAGCCTCACGTTACCACTGGGACTCTCTCTGAGCTAGAACAGGGGAAATACCGCCACCTATCGTCTCTCTGGATGGTATTGCACCCATTGGATTGGACTGAATGAAATGGATGGGGGAAAAAAACTCCGGAATCCACATTTTACTTATCAGGCATGTAACCGGAGACGATCGGAGTCATTGCCGACCAGCGTGGAATATGTGTTTCCAGTACCCAGCATTGGATCAATAAACGCGATCGATATTTGGAATGGCGATCAGGAATTGGAATAATCTTTTTGGAGAAGATCTGATCTGAGGTAAGGAATCTATTTGACCAGTCTTGGGATAATCAGAGTTTTTTTCACCTATATCTCAGCGTGTCCCATATGTGTGTGTGTGCTGATCAGGAAATGCATAATCGATTTTTCTGTAGCGTGCATAAGTACACATATACTATCGATAATCTAGCGTTTATTTGAAAACGATTCATAAATAGGCCGAAAAATGACAACGTGTTTTGTGTATTCCACTAAAGGGCGGTTCCTGCAGAATCTCTTTTTTTTCTGGAAGTAAAAAAAAACTAGCGTTTTTCAAAATGGTATAAAACGGAAATGTACAGATTAAAAAACAATCCGTTTCGACAATGTTGACTGCAAACCAGTCATTGATAAGCGGCGGGTGTATTAGACACATAGCCATAATTTAAGATATAGTTTATGCGTTCGCAAATGTGCTCGCCCTCTCATTGAATAGAGCGCTGGCACTCGCCCCCTGCTGGCACTCAAAGTGAAAATCCGCAAACCCTTAAAAGCAAGTCATGATAAAAAGAGATAAAAACCAAGTTATGATAAAAGAGATAAAAACCATATTAAGACCAATTTGAGTTGCTGCTGAGCCATGTTTTTAGGGTGGATTTAAATCCGAGAGGGGAGTTCAGGAGTTTTATGAATGTTGGCAGGGCATTCCACATTACAGTAGGCGAGTAAAAAAAATTCATCTTTCCCCATACATGTCCTGACTCTCGGCGGGACGAGGTCCGTCGGGCTTCCTCTTGTGGCGTGTTTGTGGACATCTCCTACTTTATTAAAATAATTTACTAGGTACTTGGGGACCATTTCTTTCAGTACTTTAAAAACCAGTAGCATTTTAAGCTGGTGTACCCTTTCCTCAACCCTGAGCCATCCCAGACTGCTAAAGTGAGCTGGCGTTAAGTGAGTCCTAAAGTGAAGGTTGTGCAGAAGTCTCACTAGTTTGTTTTGGGAGGTCTGGAGCTGTGAGGATAGGGGTTCTTGCGGAGCCCAATAGCGAACACAGGAGGAGAGAGAATGGAGCGGTTTAGGGTGTTTTAATTGTTCCCCCCAAGCAGACAAGAATCACATGCAGGAATGTACAACAGACGGGGATGAATGTTCTTGGGGGGTAGCACAGGTGCACTCCTTGTGCAGTACGAAAGAATGTTCTTTGAACAGGTGCACTCCTTGTGCAGTGCGGGAGGATGGTCTTGAAGCAGATGCACTCCTTGTGCAGTGCGGGAGAACGTAGACACCGGCTGTGTCAGGGGTGAGAGCAGGAACTCCGTAGTCCAGCACCAGGGGTCCAGACGGGCATGCTGGAACGGAGTCCTTGGGCACAAGAGAGGGAGGTTAGAACAGGGAATAATAACCAGAGCGGGTTAGCAGGGCTTCAGGTCGAGACGTCGTACCTGGGAAGGCAGTTTAACACTGCAACACCGGATGACAGGATCTGCCAGGTGATATAGGACCCGCTTGATGAGGTAATCCCTTGCAGCCACGCTGATTGATCCTCATCTGGCAGGCTCGAGCCCCGATCGTGACAGGAGCTTTGTCTTCATTTGTTTGGATATGTTGCTATACCATGAAGTGCAAGCATAGTCAAAGTGACATTGGATGAGGGCTCCAGCTAGGGTCCTCAGAGCGTTCCTATTTATAAAAGAGGAAATTCTAAATAAAAATTTGGTTTTTTGATTTACCTTAGTAATCACTTTTTGTGCAATTTTTTCGTTAGAAAGTTTGTTATTTAAAATAAAACCCAGGTAGGTGACCTCCTCTTTATCCTCAATAATGTTTTCACCTACTCTAATTTTAAAACCCTGGGATTTCTTTAGGTTGGCGTTTGACCCAAAGAGTATGGCCTCTGTTTTTCCCAGATGTAGAGACAATTTATTGTCACTGAGCCAAGAGCAGATCTTTTTCATTTCACTGCTCAGGACACTTTCCACTTTAGACTTATCCCTGTCAGAGACCAGGAGTGCCGAGTCGTCAGTAAACAGGAACAGATTTCAATCGCATGCCAATTTCATATCATTGATATATATTAAAAACAGTTGAGGCCCCCAACATGCTTCCCTGGGGGACCCCACATGTCACTGGAAGGGACAAGGACAAGGTGCCATTGATGTCTACCACCTGTTCTCTTCCCTCCAGGTAGGACTTGACCCATTTGGCTGACGTGCTATCAAAGCCTATCACTCTCAATTCTTCTAGTAGGATAGAGTGGTTGACCATGTCAAACGCCTTTTGCAGGTCCAACATGACCATCCCGCAGTAGTTCCCCTTGTCCATCTCACGTTTTATATAATCTGTCAGGTACAGTAAACAGGTGTCAGTGGAGTGTGATTTTATGAAACCTGATTGGAACTGGTACAGTAGTCTATGTTCAGTCAGGTAGTTGTCTATCTGCTCATATACCAGCCTCTCAATTACCTTTGATATGGAACATTGGATAGAAACGGGGCGGTAGTTACCTGGATCCAGTTTGCTTCCTTTTTTAAATAGTGGGGTTACCATAGCAAGCTTGAGTTCTTGCAGGATGTGACCCTGGTTGATGGAGAGGTTGGTGATATGGGCTACAATGGGAGCTATGATGGAAGCAGAGTCTCTAAGAAATCTGGTGGGAATTGGAATATTGTCATGGCCTGTGGATTTTGTTGGCTGCAGCATACTGAGCTTTTTCATAACCTCTTCAGTAGTTACTTCAGTCAATTGAAAATTATTTTCATGTACACCTAGTTCATTATAAAAGGCCTGGATGTGCTGTGTGCCATATCGGCCAGAGTGGATCAGCAGTTTGTTCACCGAAGTGGTAGCAACAGTTGTGAAGAAGGTGTTTAACCACACATTTGTCAGAGATGATCGTGGACCTCGGGGAATGTATTCCCAGTGTCCGAAATATTGTGTCTGTTACTAGGCTTGAATAAATTGTGATGAAACAAAGGAGAATATAAATTATAATTTTCTTTTGCATCTTTGCCGGTGAATAACACCATGTTAAAATTGTGCAACCTCCGACCTCGCTCACTGAGCCCATTCAGCACATTCTTGAGAACAAAAAAATCATATATCTATGGATCGGGGAAAAGCTCCTCTTTCAAATGGCAGTGTTAAATCTGGATTTAGTCATTTCCTCACGGTTTTACGATAAAAGAGATAGAATTCGCATTATTCCGATAAATTCTTATTTTCGGAAAAGTGCTGAAAATATACACTTTGACTGTTGTTTTGATAGGGTTAGGGTCTTTACTCTTGGCTACATTTGAAAAAGAAACACTAATTAATACGGTCTGTATTGATCGATTTATGATAAAACAGCAGGGTTCCCCAATTGGGGGACCTTACAGACTAAGTAAGAGCAGTGGGCAGCCACACGGTGCGGTGCCTGGGCACCAACTCAGGGCCATGGTAGTGAACCTAACACGCATGTCTTTTGGTGTGGGAGGAAACCAGAGCACCCGGGGGGAACCCACACAAACACAGGGAGGACATGCAAACTCCAACCCCCTCCAATGTACAGTTACCCCCCCACCCCCACCCCGCCTACCCAACCTCCACCCCACCCACCCAACCACCTCCAATGTACAGTTTGCCATCCCCATCATTTTTGCCTGTACAGATTTACTCAACGAGACACACATATCAAGGTGACCTGCACTCTCCTCACAGTGTATCTCTCTCTCTATCCCCCCTCTCTCTCCTCCTCCCTCTCCCCCTCCCTCTTCTCTCTCCCCCTCCCTCTCTCTCTCTCTCTCTATCCCCCCTCCCTCTCTATCCCCCCCTCTCCCCACCCTCTCTCTCTCTCTCTCTCTCTCTCTCTATCTCTCTCTCTCTCTCCCTCTCTCTCCCCCCTCCCTCTCCCCCCCCCCCCTCTCTCTCTCTCTCTCTCTCTCTCTCTCTCTCTCTCTCTCTCTCTCTCTCTCTCTCTCTCTCTCTCTCTCTCTCTCTCTCTCTCTCTCTCTCTCTCTCTCTCTCTCTCTCTCTCTCTATCTCCCTCTCTCTGCCTCTCTCTCTCTCTCTGCCTCTCTCTCTTTCTCTACCCAATCTCGCTACTTCATCTGCTCTCTGGGACTGGTATAGGGGTGTGTGTTCAGGCGTAAGAAATCGTTTAACAAAGCAAGGATAATCTTTTTCCTCTGAGCGGGCAGACGGAGGCGGCACCACCACCTGGCCACCGACCTTTAACCTTTATTTACAAGGGGAAGGTGGACGTTGTCTTCAGAACGATGAGGACCAGGAGAGTCTATGGATGTTGTGTTTTGATCAAAAGGTTGAGGAACAGGAGATTTTATGGATGTTGTGTTTTGATCAGAACAGTGAGGACCAGGAGACTCTATGGATGTTGTGTTTTGATCAGAACAGTGAGGACCAGGAGACTCTATGGATGTTGTGTTTTGATCAGAACAGTGAGGACCAGGAGACTCTATGGATGTTGTGTTTTGATCATCAGAACAGTGAGGACCAGGAGAGGATGTTGTGTTTTGATCATCAGAACAGTGAGGACCAGGAGAGGATGTTGTGTTTTGATCAGAACAGTGAGGACCAGGAGAGGATGTTGTGTTTTGATCAGAACAGTGAGGACCAGGAGAGGATGTTGTGTTTTGATCAGAACAGTGAGGACCAGGAGAGGATGTTGTGTTTTGATCAGAACACTGAGGACCAGGAGAGGATGTTGTGTTTTGATCAGAACAGTGAGGACCAGGAGAGGATGTTGTGTTTTGATCAGAACAGTGAGGACCAGGAGAGGATGTTGTGTTTTGATCAGAAGGTTGAGGACCAGGAGAGTCTATGGAGGCCTCCTGCAGACACAGCTTGGTGATTGGTCTCTCGATGATATTGGTCTTAGTTCTCAGATGACCCTGACAAACGTATCCTTTCGCATTGGCTGCTAGGGTTTCTATCACCCGACCAAGCTGCCTCATGGCCGATACAGAGAGACTCAGAAGGAGCTTCTATCCCCAGGCCATCAGGATGCTCAATGACTCCATGTAACAACCCATCATCTCTACACTCACTGCACACACATCCACACCCACACTCACTTTTAAAACAAACACTCACCTTAACACTCACTTTAGACCCTTTAACACCACATTATATGTATCTATTATTAAAGAGATTTGCACTACATTCATACCTCATTTGCATTTGCACCTTACCTCAACGTTTTGTACCTCATTTGCTGCATTGTACCTCACTGTTTACTCATTTTTACTACTTTAGATTGTGTATATTGTACAGTATATTGTATATATGTATATTGTATAATCCTCTTTACTTACCTTTACTAACCCGCTCTGGTTATTATTCCCTGTTCTAACCTCCCTCTCTTGTGCCCAAGGACTCCGTTCCAGTTCCATTTGTACTGCAATATGGTGAATAAAGTAATCTGAATCTGAATCTGAGTATATTGGTGGCAACATATTTGACTGTGTTTCTATTTCGGGGGAAAAGTTCACTTTCATTCATAGTATTCTGCTGCCTTTAATGTGCAGGTGGCTCGTGTATCTTTGAAAATCCTCTTGTTTGCATTATGAAGGGAATAGAACAGGCCCTGGCCTCTGTATCAGCGCTGATATCTACTGCTGACAATAGGCTTTAGATGATCTAAATCATTATCCCTCATTATCTCAATCATAATCATACTTTCTCTCAAGGTCCCACATCACACGACTTGACAGAGAGATATATTGCTATCATTATGAACTCAAAGGAATTACACTCGCCTACTCATTCTCTCTCTCCCTCTCTCTCTTTCATTCTCTCTCCTCCCTGCATGATTACATAAAACATATAGTATAAAAGAACATATATATCAGCAGTTTAGTCTCAGTTAGCAGTAAAAATCAGAGCAGTGCCCTTAAAGGAAGAGCGGACAAAGTACGCTCCAGGGGAATGCAGGGTACACGGCTCTTGCGCTAGCAAATGCTTGTTTAAAGGCAAGTATACCAAGTTTGGTTTGAGACCGTTTGGGTTTGTAGAAGCTTCATCAATGAGTGCTCAAATCAAACTTAACCAACTGAAGGGGAGGGACTGGAGCTCATTAACACTTTGAGTGCCACTCACGAGATTTCTCTGATTTTTTTTTTCTTTTTTTCTTTTTGCGATCTGAAAAATTATTGCATCACCCGAGCCTACCCGAGTATAGCCGAGGGGCGCCGGCGATCACTGTGGAAAAAAGCGCCCCCTGTCGTCTCCCAGATGACATAAGTGATTTTGGAATGGACTCAATGAAAATGAATGGGGAAAAAAATCCGGTACTCCACATTTTCCAGTTCACTGATCCAGCCGGGGTTACTAGAGTTCATTCTGGAGCCTCAGATCCCCGCGGATCATGGAGTTCTACTGTATCGCGTTGGATCCATACACGTATCGATTTTTTCGAATGGTGATCAGGAATTGGAATATACCAGTTGGATACCATCTGATGTCAGGTAAGGACTCTATGTTATCAGTGGTAGGATAATCAGAGTAAGTTTGATGAAGTTATAAGCTGTTTTGTGAAATGTCTTCTTTCGGTTCTTCTTTCGGTTTCACTGTAAAAGTCCGTGAGGAAATCAACGGAGCGATTATCAGTGCGTGGCCGTAATGTGCGTGCGTGCACGTATAATATTGATCATCTAGCGTTTATTTGAAAACGATTCATAAAAAGGCAGACGAATATCAATGTTGTGGAATATTCCACTAAAAGACGATTTTCATAGAATGCTCCAGAATGAGCTGTTTTTTATATCAAAACGGGGGCTTTTCTAACTGCTCTGAAACGGCAACGACGCGATAAAAAAACAATCTGCCTTCACAGCACTGACTGGAAAATAGTCTTTGATAATGCGATGGGCAAATTAGACACATGGCCATAATTTAAAACATAGATTAGGCGATATTAACGTTAACATTGGCGCCGATGGTGGCATTCAAGCGGTAAAACGGAAAACCAGGCGTGGCACTGAAAGTGTTAAAGCTAAGGTGTGACTGAAGACCAGGTGCACTTGATTTGATGTCCAGCGCCGCTAACCCTGTGCTAACAAATCACAGGAACGTTGGTTCAAGGACAAAATAAGTGACTTCTTCAATCATCTGGAATCCTCGACCGGTCCTGTGGAGTCCTCTTGCTACAATAACAGCTGAAAGTACCAGGATGCAGAGGGTCAAAGACAGCAGCCGCGAGAGACCTGCTAGCTAACCGAGCACTAACGCATCTTTAATTAAAGATTCAGATTCAGTCTGACCCACATAGAGAAGTAGTCTACATGTGTGTGCGTGTGTGTGTGTGTGTGTGTGTGTGTGTGTGTGTGTGTGTGTGTGTGTGTGTGTGTGTGTGTGTGTGTGTGTGTGTGTGTGTGTGTGTGTGTGTGTGTGTGTGTTTGTATTGTGATCCCAGACCACCCCGCCACTGATAGGGTCCACGTTCATTATTGATGATGCCATTAAAATATGCACAAGGACAAAACAGGCAAGGCGACGGAGGAGGTCTCACAGCTGTGGCACGGTGTGTGTGTGTGTGTGTTGTGTGTGTGTGTGTGTGTGTGTGTGTGTGTGTGTGGTGTGTGTGTGTGTGTGTGTGTGTGTGTGTGTGTGTGCGTGCGTGCGTGCGTGCGTGTGTGTGTGGTGTGTGTGTGTGTGTGTGTGTGTGTGTGTGTGTGTGTGCGTGCGTGCGTGTGTGTGTGTGTGTCTGTGTGTGTGTGTGTGTGTTGTGTGTGTGTGTGTGTGTGTGTGTGTGTCTGTGTGTGTGTGTGTGTTTGTGTGTGTGTTGTGTCTGTGTGTGTGTGTGTGTGTTTGTGTGTGTGTGTGTGTGTGTGTGTTTGTGTGTGTGTCTGACGTGGATTCTGGCTTCCTTCTGTCTCCCACCGTTGACCGTGAAACCAGGAGAACCGTGCCTCATCCACACCGTAACAATACACTTGTTCTTTAAAGCCGCCACGAGGAGAATGTTCAATAATATATCCATATATCATCGTCGAGGCCCAGCTGTGATACCTTGGTATGACTACAGTAAACCACGCCGAGACAGCGGGTCACATACTCACCGTATAAGACCGCATTCCACCACAGTGGCTCGGTCGTCTGGTAATCGGAGGGTTCCCGGTTCGATGGTCACCTCCGCCGTCGGGGTGTGTGAATGTCTGAGTGAATGGACGAATGGAGACGTAAGTTGTAAAGCGCTTTGGATAAAAGCTCTGTATTAGGGATGTCTGATATTATCGGCCTACCAATATTATCGGCCGATATTGGCATTAAAATGTGATATCGAAAATTATCTGTATCGGTTTTCAAAAAAATATATATATATTATTATTATTTTTCTTTTACATTTATTTAACCTTTATTTACCCAGGCAAGCAAGTAAGAACAAATTCATATTTTATTTATTGTGAAAAGTATGCATAATGTTGTGTTTTTGGGGGGGGGGGAACCCCGCATATATCGGTATCGGTTGATATCGGTATCGGAAATTACGAGTTGGACATATCGGTATATCGGATATCGGTAAAAAAGCCAATAACGAACATCCCTACTCTGTATAAATGCAAGTCCATTTACCATTTGACCATGAATCAGGTGAACTCCTGTCACCAGGAGACTTTGCTGTTTGTTCCCGCGTGGGTTTGTTTTGAACAGCCCGTTCTAACCGTGAACATTTTTGTTGATTTTTTTCTTCACATATAACAAGATATACCATAATACAATAATAATAATTTAAAATTAATAAAATAAGACAATCAATAAATCAAATAAATTATAATAAAATATCTTAAAATATATCAACAGACATAACAATAACATTGGGTCACAAGGCAAGGCAAATTAAATATAAATAAATAATTTATATATATATATATTCCCAAACCAGCCCCAACCCAGTACCTCTCAGGACCAACCATCCCGATCTCGCTCTGTCGCTAGATCCTTGACTTTACTGTCTCAGCTGCCGACGGCCACAAACTAATTTAGATTATTTTTGAAGTTATGTTTGTTGATGAAGTTAGTTTTGTGTGGAAAGGCTTCCTTTGTGCCGTAACACCATCAGCAAACTCCTGTGGATCCAACCTGGTCACATTCAATATCAATACAGAGTAGAGGTTATCAATACAAAATAGATCAATGAATCACAGTCTCGTCAATGTCTTTCATTCTCATTGGTCTCAACATGTTTCTGCAGTAATATATATATATATATATTGATAACCCTCCTAGTAGTGCATTTAATAAATAATGGATGTGATCGAATGTGCCTAATGTCTA
>NC_140173.1:32870161-32872661 GCF_963971535.1 Notolepis coatsorum | reverse complement strand
TGTAGTGTATCTTGTAGACCAGGCCCATTGCAAGTTGCTGTACTCTGTCGTCTACTCTAAGCCATCCTAGGTTGTCAAAGTGGGCAGGGGTGAGGTGGGTTCTAGGAGTAAGGTCAAGCAGTAGTCTGACCAGTTTGTTTGAGATGTTTTGTAATTTTGTTTTTAGCGCCTTTGAGGTGCTTTGGTACCATGAGGTGCAAGCATAGTCGTAGTACCCTTGAATGAGTGCTCCTGCTAGAGTCTTCAGGGTATTCTTGTTTACCAAATAATCAGAAACGACCCCCCCCCCCTTTCATGCATTCATGATGGAACATAATACCTATGACATAGATGTGATTTGGGAATAGTAGCGTGTACAGTGCAAGAAACAACAACGTTTATAGTAGAATTGACGTATAAGGCTATAACTCAGCATTTCGGTAATTACCCCAGACCACTCTAAAACCATACTTATTGAACGATAGATAGGTGATGTCAAATGGGCCATAGTATTGTATCCATAGCTATAATATAGAATATAGTTATAGCTCTACAAACAAGGTGATGCACTCCTATCTTTTAAAGCGTGGCCTTGCTATGACAGGCTCCGTCCAATAGCTGGCGCTGAATGAGTTAAAAGAGACCAGGCTCATGCATGTGCTATAAGTATAAAGTATAAAGCTAAGCTTATCTTATTTACAAATACAATCAGTTATTAAATCATTGTTGTCTAAAGGCATAGCTATAGGAACAAACAGAGTCTTGGAAGAGACATTAAGGGGAATTACAGGCAGGAAAGGCATTGTTTCTGCAATGTATAAACTATCATGTTCAACCACCCCTGATACCAATACCCAAACTAAAGTCCAATGGGAGCGAGACATGGGTATACCCATATCTGAAACACAATGGGAAGCAGCACTTAGGAATAGTACTAAAATATCAAAATGTGTTAGATATAAAATTATACAATTAAAGATACTACACAGGGCCTATATAACACCCTGTACATTGAATCAAATGAATCACACCCTACCCAAATTGTGCTGGCATGGGTGTGGAGTAGAGGGTACGCTCATGCACTTGCTGTGGCACTGCCCGCTTGTTAGGACATTTTGGTTGGACATTGCTGAGGACCTGTCAGTTACTCTCCAAATTGACATTAATCCTTGCCCTATAATGTGTATATTGGGTGTAAAAATGGACACTGCTCAAGCAAGGATTGTAAATAATATTGTAGCACTGGCTTTTCTAGCATGCAAACGGATTATTTTAATGAACTGGAAAGAACGCAAACCGAACTGCTTCAGTTTGGAGAACTGGCGCAAGGACTTCATGGACTTGCTATCGATGGAACAGGCTGCTCTGTCTCTTCAAGAGAGTGATAGGCCCGATGGCCTTCAAGGTCCCCTGAACTTTATTAGATCACTGTGTACTGAACCTTTGTAATGCTCTGCAACCCCCCCCCCCTCGCCCCTTGTTATTATTATTATTATTATTATTATTATTATAATTTCTTGTCTTGTCTTGTCATGTATGTATTGTCTTGTTTGTGAAAAATAAAAACTCTAAATATCAAAAAAAATAAAGTTAAGCTTGGCAAAAACAGTATGCAGTCCTCAAAAACTAAAATGGCCCCTTTTTGAGGGTGATGCTTAAGGTTAAATGATAAATCTGGCATGGGTAAAAGTTAAAGTGACAATATGTCATTTTTCGATTAATTAATCAAGTTCTGGAGTGTGTACAGAACAAATTGAGACCAACAGCACTTCGACACACCACGCACTTTCGCTGCTCTAGCCTCAAACGACACAGGATTGTTTCTTCACACATCGAACGCTGGTTATTGTGTGCAACAATGGAAAACAAACAGCCATCTCGACCACTAAGAAACCAAGAATCCTCTTTGCAGAAAGATTGCACGCAAAACCAGAAATCACACAGATGCAAGAGAGCAAAGACACTGGGAAACGTATCGAAAACACCTAGATTCACAGAGATTATACACATTATACACACTTAATACACATTATCATTACATTACATTAAGCCTGTTCTCCAGAGTGAAGTTCATGTGCCATGTTATCATCAAAACATGTATCACATGATTAATTTCACTTCCTGTTAGACACCATTCACTTTCTGTTAGACACCATTCACTTCCTGTTAGACACCATTCACTTCCCGTTAGACACCATTCACTTCCTGTTAGACACCATTAACTTCCCGTTAGACACCATTCACTTCCTGTTAGACACCATTCACTTCCCGTTAGACACAATTCACTTCCTGTTAGACACCATTCACTTCCCGTTAGACACCATTGACTTCCTGTTAGACCATTGACTTCCCGTTAGACACCATTCACTTCATATTAGACACCATTCACACTAAATCTACCGTATGGATTATGTTACTACACTAAATCTACCCCATGGATTATGTTACTACACACTAAATCTACCCCATGGATTATGTTACTACACTAAATCTACCCCATGGATTATGTTACTACACTAAA
>NC_140173.1:32850161-32865161 GCF_963971535.1 Notolepis coatsorum | reverse complement strand
GAAACAGTGCTGGACTTTGTTTGTACTCTGGTAGAAGAAACAATCCCCTTTACCACAATTAGAGTTTACCCAAATAAAAAGCCCTGGGTAGACAAATCCGTCCGTGAGGCTCTGAAAGCGTGCACCTCAACTTATAACGCCGGGCTTGAGGCAACATGAATGAACACAAGATGGCGAGATACAACGTAAGGAGGACAGTAATAGAGGCAAAACGGCGCTACAGGGATATGGTTGAACAGGCTGATTCCAGAGGTATGTGGCAGGGCCTCAGAATGATGACAGATTACAAAGGCACCTCCCTCAAGCTGAACAGTGACATCTCCTTGGCAAATGATCTCAATACCTTCTATGCAAGGTTTGAGGCTGTGAATAACAACCCAAGCCTACAAACCACTGCAATGGAGGGGGGGGCACTGCTGATGGAGACTCAGTGTTCAGGATAACAGAACATGAGGACCTTTAAGAAAGTGAATATCAGGAAGGCAGCAGGACCGGACGGTATCCCCGGCCGCATCCTAAAAGTCTGTGCCGACCAATTGGCCCCGGTATTCACTGACATATTTAACCTGTCCTTAGAACATCCCCACCTGTCTGAAGAAGTCCACCATAATCCCTGTACCCAAAAAATCTACGCCCGCTTGCCTCAACAACTACCACCCTGTAGCTCTCACCTCCATAGCCATGAAGTGCTTTGAGAATCTTGTGAAGGGCTACATCTGTTCCTCCCTCCCCATCAACCTGGACCCCCTGCAATTTGCATAACATAGGGGCCCCCCAGGGCTGTGTTCTGAGTCCCCTCCTCTACTCGCTGTACATACACGACTGTGTGGCACAGCGGAACAACAACACAATCGTCAAATTTGCTGACGACACAGTAGTGGTGGGCCTGATCTCTGAAAACGATGAGGGGGCCTACCTGGAAGAGGTAGAGAATCTGCCGCGGTGGTGTCAGGAGAACTGCCTCTCCCTGAATGTCAGCAAAACAAAAGAGATGAATGTGAACATTAGGAGGTCGGGGGTCAGGGACTACAGCCCCCTCAGCATCAACGGGGCACCGGCCGAGAGAGTGAACAGTTTTAAGTACCTCGGAGTGCACATATCCGAGGACTTGACATGGACCACACACATTGACAGTGTAGTCAAGAAGGCACAGCAACGCCTCTACTTCCTTAGGCGCCTAAGGAAGTTCAAAGTGAGTCAGAAGATCCTTAAGAACTTCTACTCGTGCACAATAGAGAGCATCCTGACTGGCAATATCACCTCCTGGTTTGGGAATAGCACCACACAAGACCATAGCAGACTACAGAGAGTGGCCCGTTCAGCCGAACCCACAATTGGAGGTGGCCTTTTCACTCTCCAAGACATTTACAACAAGCGTTGCAGGGGTAAGGCTGAGAGAATAATCAAAGACTCTAGGCACCCAAACAACTGCCTCTTTGAACTGCTGCGGTCAGGCATGCGTTACCGGAGTCTCATGGCAAGCACAGAGAGACTCAGAAGGAGCTTCTATCCCCAGGCCATCAGGATACTCAACGACAATAACACTATGTAACAAACCATCAAATACACTCACAGCACACACATCCACATGTACACACTCACTTTAAATAAACAACTCAATGTAGCACCCACTTTACCCACTTTAGACACTTTAACACACTTTATATTTATTGGTAAAGAGATTTGCACTACAACTCATACCTCATTGCACCTTACCCTAAGTTGTACCTCATCCCATTTCTGCATTGTACTGTATATTGTATTGTAACTCAGTTACTAATTTCTTTTTCTACTCTGTATTGTATATTGTATATAAAAGAAAATGTTACACTTGTTTACGTACTTTTGACATTCTATTTTATACTTATCTATTTTTTTTTATCTAGCACACTCAGAGCAGAACAGAAAAAAGCATTTAATATAAAAGCATTCTGTATTTTTGTATGACAACTAATAAAGAAACTTGAAACTTGAACTTTAACACACACACACACACACACTCCAGTCTCTCCTCTCATCCTCCTCCTCTCTCCTCTCCTGTCCTCCTCTCCTCTTTGCTTTGCTGGGTGTTAAAGGCTGAATGTCTCAACTAGGGCTGTCAGTTTATCGCGTTAGATTAATTAATTACACAGCAAATTATTGCGTTATGAAAAATGTACTCAAAATAAATGTTTAAAGAAAATCCTTTTTTATACGTTTTTTTTTTAATCTCATTCATTCCATAAGAACGTAGAATACACATTTACGTTTTTTTTTTAATATGGTCCATTTGCATGTTCTTGGTATGTGATTCTAGGGACATCTATGGATCTCAGGGAATGTATTCCCAGTGTCAGAAATACTGTGTCTGTTACTAGGCTTGAGTAGATTGTAATGAACCAAATGAGAACATCAATTAATTTTGTTTTATCTTTGACTGTGAATAACACCATGGTAAAATTGACCAGACCTGAAAAATCTAAGCAAATTAATAAATGGAAGATGATTTATGTTTAGATACAATACTGAATTCTGCCATCCGGACACATGCAATTTGAAATATGAATATAGAATATAGAATATCAGGCATAAAATGGTTATGCGATTAAAATGTGATTAATTAGATAAATTAATTACAAATCCTGTAATTAATTAGATACATTTTTTTAATCGCCTGACAGCACTAGTCTCAACTGCTTAACATTTTGTTGGGCAGCATGAGAGAATTAAATAATTATAATGATAATTAATACAACAATATGTGTATCATTAACACTATGATCGCCGATGACGAGTTAAGACGTCATTCCTAGCCATGCTCATTCTGCCGAAGACGCCGTAACTCGTCTTTGATGTCAATATTTCAAAAATCTGTCATCGAAATCATATTTCCTTTCCGGAGCCCTGAGATGTACTGGTGAGCTCCACTCAACTGTCTAACGGTTCGAGAGCGCCATCTGGTGGCCGATCGGCAGATCGGCCAAGAGGGAGGGGCGCGCCAAACAGGAAGTGCTCATCCATATGTGCTCCGGGCACTCGCGATCGGTAGCCGGACTCCATCTCAACACACTGGATGATCAATCGCTCGCCCTAACTCAATAAACAACGTTATTTGGACGTATATAGTATTATACAACCTGGAAATGGTTCATCAGGATCAACATCCCATAATCGAAAACGGTCTACTCCACGCTGATCGTCCAACGGCGCGAGGAACATACGGTAAGATTCAGCGTTATTTTCTAACGTATTCCATATAAACTGCTATGATGAACATATGACCCACTCTGGATGAATCATCTAACGCTGCCCACGGAATTATAAACGATCCCCCGCCCATCCGGTCATCATCAGATCATACGTAGATCATTCTAGAAGTACGTCCAGTTGAAATTTTTCATCTCGCACAGATTCCTACCAAACTGTATCTGATCATCAATATAATGCATTTAGGGCTATAAATCACGTTCTGAAGAAAGCTGCAGAAAACGATAAAAACATACTTATACTTTAGACCATATTTTAGTATGAATATGTGAATGAAAAAGTTGAACGTTGCTACACCCTGAACAATACATATAGGACATTGAATGTGCCATAATAATGGCAATGTAGCAATAGAATTTAAAAAGTTATAGCCCTGCAAAGAAGGGGAACTTCTCCATAGACAAATAGAGCTGGCGAGGGATGGTAAATTATGAATTTAACCCATGGCGATTAAAGTGTTAATAATTATGTTTTGCATGAGCATTACACACACTGCAAACTAAATAAATAAGAACTAAACCAATCGCTGTGGATATAGCTACTGTATAGTGGAATATACTGTATTAATATGGCATATACTGTCTTCTCTATGATATTATTTATTGTTGGTTTGATGTATTCCTATTGCTAAATTAAATGAATGCGTGGAGTAATGGCTTAGTGAGGCAGCCTCAGCCAACAGCCAACGTGCGAAATGAATCGTTCCAGCAAAGTAGGCTTCTATTATTCTAATGACTTGTTTTATTAGGTATTATGCGTCTATACTTTCCGTAGCCGCATTTCTGGCAGACGCTCTCTGATTGGCCGACGCCAGTTTCTACACTGGTTAGGCTTAGGCACTCTTCGAAGTTGGTTAAGGTTAGAGTTTGTCTTAGAGCGTGACGGCAAGTTCTTTCGACGGTTAAACTTCAGTGGCCAATCAGAGAGCGTCAGTCAGTGGCCAATCAGAGAGCGTCCGCCAGAAATGCGGCTACGGAAAGTATAGACGCAGGTATTATAGTAGCAAGTCCTACTGTAGAACATTACATATTAGCATGACATCTCATTTAGTAATGTCAATACTGAACGAGGGTCAAGAGCCAATCACGCAGGCGTTCAGTATTGACATTACTAAATGAGATGTCATGTTAATATGTCATGTTCTACAGCTGCCTCACTAAGCCATTTCTCCACGCATTTATTTATTTATGGAGCATTTATTTATCCACTCTGGTTGGATGGTGTATTGTACTTGTGCTGTATAATAACAATACATTTGAATCTAATCTCATTTTGAGATCAGTCGCAAATCGCTTCTGCGCTACCTGTTGAATGGATCCGCATGGTGCAGTGCAATGCCGAACCTCTGCTGTTTTGCACACTCCTCATTCACCTTATAAGGAGCTGGCGGGGCATGTCTGTATGCAAATTCAACACGCATTTCAGTGGATTCAAGAAGGAGTGATGTATTTCATTCATGGAAACCCAGCTGCGAAGATTTTGACGAGTTACGGAGACGGTTTCACGCATTCAGGAATCTGGAGGATTTCCTACTATATCCTAATTAAACAAATAATTAGAATAATATAAGCCTACTGTTCATTCATTACACATGTAGGCTATACAGTGTGAGATGTGTATGTGTTTGTGTGTGTGTGTGTGCGCGCTGAAGGTGGCCAGGAGCGCGCAACAAGACGGTATAAATATGGAATATTAATGCAGTCTATTCCACTATAGCTATATCCACGTGTTTAGCTTTAGTTCTTATTTATTTATCCACTGTCATTTGCAGTGTTGGTGTAATGTTTTTATTTATTTTCGGACATCAAGATGCCTCTTGAGGCGTCACTGTAAATGTAAAACTAAATATATATAAATATAAACTAAATATATTTATTATTATTATGATTATTTAATTCCAAGGATGTCTGTTAAGAACACGGCGCACACCAGTCTGTCCGACTTACGACTGCTCTTCAGGGATCCTGAATCCTGCTTTTAGTTAAGACTGAATCCAGGAGAAGGGACCGTTCGTGAATCCCAAAATCTGCCCGAAATGTTCTTAAGTAGAGCTAGGACAAAACGTTGTCTGATCTTTTGTCTTAAGTCTGTTGGTGAATGAGACCCAATGTCTCCTTGCATGGACAAAAAGAACATCTATCATTGTTATTTATTACAGAAATAAAAGCCCTAACCGCAACTATTCCATAATTCTCCACTGTAAATCTGCCTTTTTCAATGGTGACTCATCACCTTTTAGACTCAAACAGCCAAGGTGTGTCGTCCTAGTTCTGCAACTTACTCTTGTTTAGACATTTCACCATCCTTCCATGCAACATTTTCCCTTTTTCTTATTCTAGATTAACATAACTCAAACTTTCTTCATCCAAAAAGAAAACCCAGTACTGTTTTTCAAAACTGGGGGGTCATCTTTGTGAGGCACACAGAGACACACACACAGACACACAGAGACACAGAGACACACACACAGACACACAGAGACACAGAGACACACAGAGACACAGAGACACACACAGACACACAGAGACACACAGAGACACACACAGACACACAGAGACACAGAGACACACAGAGACACAGAGACACACAGACAGACACACAGAGACACACACACAGACACACAGAGACACACAGAGACACACAGAGACACAGAGACACACACAGACACACAGAGACACAGAGACACACACACAGACACACAGAGACACACAGAGACACACACACAGACACACACAGACACACAGAGACACAGAGACACACAGAGACACAGAGACACACACACAGACACACAGAGACACAGAGACACACACACACACACACACACACACACACACACACACACACACACACACACACACACACACACACACACACACACACACACACACACACACACACACACACACACACACACACACACACACACACACACACACACACACACACACAGGTCTCTCATCCTAAAGTACAGCTGATACGTCCCGTACCGCTGCTGTCAGCCTCCTGGGTGGGAGGTCCTCGCCCTGTCACACACTCTCACACACTACCTTTTGCTGCTGCCGCTAATGCAGCGTGAGGTGTGTGTGTGTGTGTGTGTGTGTGTGTGTGTGTGTGTGTGTGTGTGTGTGTGTGTGTGTGTGTGTGTGTGTGTGTGTGTGTGTGTGTGTGTGTGTGTGTGTGTGTGTGTGTGTGTGTGTGTGTGTGTGTGTGTTTGCCTAAAATGCCAAGTGCACCTCTGTCTCTTTGCAGTAGTGGATAGCAGGTCAGACTCTTGCCTTTTGGCGCTTACTGTATGGGGAGTAGGTGTAGGTGTGTGTGTGCGTCTGTGTGTGTGTGTGTCTGTGTGTGTGTGTGTGTCTGTGTGTGTGTCTGTGTGTGTCTGCGTGTGTGTCTGTGTGTATCTGTGTGTGTCTGTGTGTGTCTGTGTGTGTGTCTGTGTGTGTGTCTGTGTGTGTCAGCGTGTGTGTCTGTGTGTGTGTCTGTGTGTGTGTGCGTGTGTGTGTGTGTCTGTGTGTCTGTGTGTGTGTGTGTGTGTGTGTGTGTGTGTGTGTGTGTGTATGCGTGTGTGTGTAAGTGTAGGTCTGTGTGTGTCAGCGTGTGTGTCTGTGTGCGTCTGTGTGTGTCTGTGTGTGTGTCTGTGTATGTCTGCATGTGTGTCTGTGTGTGTAAGTGCATGTCTGTGTGTGTCTGTGTGTGTCGGTGTGTGTAAGTGTGTGTCTGTGTGTGTCTGCGTGTGTGTCTGTGTGTGTGTCTGCGTGTGTGTCTGTGTGTGTCTGCGTGTGTGTGTGTGTGTGTCTGCATTTGTGTCTGTGTGTGTGTCTGCGTGTGTAAGTGTGTGTCTGTGTGTGTCTGTGTGTGTGTCTGCGTGTGTAAGTGTGTGTCTGTGTGTGTGTCTGTGTGTGTAAGTGTGTGTCTGTGTGTGTCAGCATGTGTGTCTGTGTGTGTCTGTGTGTGTGTCTGTGTGTGTCTGCGTGTGTGTCTGCGTGTGTGTCTGCGTGTGTGTCTGCGTGTGTGTCTGCGTGTGTGTCTGTGTGTGTGTCTGCGTGTGTGTCTGTGTGTGTGTCTCTGTGTGTGTGTCTGTGTGTGTAAGTGTGTGTCTGTGTGTGTCAGCATGTGTGTCTGTGTGTGTCTGTGTGTGTGTAAGTGTGTGTCTGTGTGTGTCAGCATGTGTGTCTGTGTGTGTCTGTGTGTGTGTCTGTGTGTGTCTGCGTGTGTGTCTGTGTGTGTGTCTCTGTGTGTGTGTTCATGTGTGTCAAAATGCCTTCATGCTGGACTGGCCATCGAAGGTGAGATAGATATGAGCAGAGAGAGAGAGAGAAGAGAGAGAGAGAGAGAGAGAGAGAGAGAGAGAGAGAGAGAGAGAGAGAGAGAGAGAGAGAGAGAGAGAGAGAGAGAGAGAGAGAGAGAACCACAGCAGAAGCTCAGAGGCAGACTTAATGCCCAGGTGATTATAGCTGCACTGTGTCTCATTATGATGTCCACATATCCCTCTATTCATCCCTTCCCCCCCACCTCCCCTCCTCCCCTCCTCCCTTCCCCCCCACCTCCCCTCCTCCCCTCCTCCCCCCCCCCCCACCTCCCCCAGTCTCCTCGGTGTGTTTATAATTGGAGCATACAGTACAGCAGTTTATAGTAAATGTAACTGAGGGGTACAATTCCCTGACTGTATTGTTAGATATGATATTTAATACCACTACCTCATGTACTTTAACTTCTGGCCACCCAGTACACGATATAAGTATGATGAACACTTTCCCACCTGATGAAACGAACCAACACAAATGTACCAAATCGAATATTTAATACAGCAAAAGGTGTATACAACATTCACTTAATTACATTTATGATTTGAAATATTGAATATGCACTTTTATGGCAAATGAGTATTCGTAGGTAAATCAACATTGAATGTCCAATCTCTGGTTGCGCAGGGAGTAAGTATACAACCTGGAATATTTAGGAAACGATAGCGATGGTACTTAAATGATTATAGCTGGATACACTAAGGGGGGGGGGGGGTCCCGCTGGTTGTAAGACAGTAGGAGGGGGGGGTTAGAGAAGCCGCTGGCGGTATCCCATCTGGCCGACGGTGTCTTGGGAGAATCCAAAGTCTTGGACACGGTGCCCACAGAACCTCGGGCCGCAGACGAATACAGCTGGACCCTCTGTGGAACGGTATCTGCCGGTCCACAACGGAGAGACGTGGTGCGACCTCACGTGTAGAGCGCCGCCTCACCTGGAGTCCTCTCCGGGGGGTAATTCCAACACTCGACAGTGTTGGCCTTTATCCATGGAATAATCAAAGCACACAAAGCATAATCCAAGAGCCGTGGAAGGCTCGCCGTCGTCTGGGTAGAGTAATCCAATATACAGGTCCAGTCGCTCTTGACCCGGAGCTCCTCGGATGCAATCACCACTAGGGGTCTGACCAGCCTGGTTAAGCGTCCAGATAACGTCAGGAACGATGGGGGTGCTGATAACTGTAGAACTCTAACCGAACGATGCACCATACATAAATAGACTATTATTAGCTTAATAGAATACGTCCAACTCGACGGTATGGTGCCAAACTATGACCATTCAACTATTAGTCTACACGATATCTCAATGCCTATTCTGGGCCAAGTAGGCCTTACTACACCGCACGTGCGTCGTGGGGAGGCTTTTGCGTCTGTCACTCTGTTGGAGGGTAAAGAACTGGACTAAAAGAAAGTTCTACTTTACGAGCGCCATATATATATGCGCTATGAACAAATAGTACCATTCGTATTTCGCCCGGCATATTACTGCGCGGAACCGGGGGTTGCCTCGACATGTTAGGCGGCACGATTGAACTTGGACCTAGGGGTATGGCAACCTGGCGCCAGGTTCTCGTCCAATGGTAGAATGAAACTATTATGGGCTGTTTAGTAGAAACGGGGATATTCAATGCATATTGTACAAGGAATATACAGGGGATATCAAACGATATACAAATACAATTAAATATATATATATAAATAAATATACACATTCGGTTTAATCTGATCCTTCACAACAGCCGCCCCCTAATTAGTCCCACCTAATTAGCTAAGCAGAGACAGATTAACCGCACTGTCTTCCACTCAAGGTCCGCTGTAAGGGTCAGTCAACTCACAAAGTCATAGGGTCATGGTCATCATCGATAGTATCTGGAGTCGGGGCAGTTCTATGAGCCTCGCCACGGGACGTGTGTAGGTGCGCCCTTGGACGAGTACTTCAGCTGCTCGGACCTTGCCATCGGCACCGGTGATCACTTTGCTTACGCGGCCAGCCGGCCACATAGCTCTGGGGAGTGACTGGTCAATAATCATGACGACTGTTCCTTCTGTCAAATTGTCTCTCTCTTTTACCCACTTCTGGCGGGTCTGTAGAGACGGTAGGTAGTGAAGTAGGAAGCTGCTCCAAAACTTGTCAGCTAGTACTTGGCTGTACCTCCACATTCTTCGGCCGTTCGCTTCTTCGGGCCTGTACATTGTCTGGGGTAGCGCAGGGTCCAGCCGCCCCATTAGGAGTGTGTTGGGGGTGACTGGGTCGACATCTGCTACATCACTGGAGACGTAACCGAGGGGCTTTGAGTTCAATACTCCCTCGATCTCCGTGAGGACTGTCATTAGGACTTCCTCTGCCACAGTCTGGGCTCCGAGTACGGCATACAGGGCTGTCTTTATAGAACGTACTTCTCGTTCCCAGGTTCCACCGAAGTGGGGTGCGTTCGGGGGATTAAACTGGAAGTCAATCTGGGCTGGAGCGAGGTGGGTCTTAAGTTCTGGGCCCATAGCTTGGAAGCTCTCTCTCAGCTCTCTTTCTCCGCCTTTGAAGTTGGTCCCGTGATCAGACAACAATGTAGACGGTTTTCCTTTCCGTGATATGAATCTCCGGAAGGCCATAAGGAATGAGTCTGTGCTCATGGTCGGAAGGAGCTCGATATGTATCGCTCTGGTGGTCATGCATTTGAATACAATACCCCACCGCTTCTCGGTGCCTCTTCCTCTCTTTATATACAACGGGCCAAAACAGTCCATGCCTGTGGAGTGGAATGGCTTGTCGCCGATTCGGAGGCGACAGGGGGGTAGGTCAGCCATCCGTGGTATGCTGGGCTGCGAGCGCCACTTACGGCAGTCTAGACAGGTTCGCTGGAAGCGCCGTACTGCTTCTCTCCCTTGCAATATCCAATAACGACGTCTGATCTCCGCGAAGACTCTCTCTGCTCCTGCGTGGTGCACATCCTCGTCGTATTTCTTTATGATCAGCTCTGTGACCTTGTGTCGGCTGTTCAAGACGATCGGGTGCTTAATGTCATCTGGTAGATCGGGGGCTCTCCGCAGGCGACCACCCACTCTGATGAGATTATGTGCGTCATTCTCTGGTGCCAGGTGAATCAGTCTGCTGTCTGATGGGACGGGGTTTCCTCCCTGTAGACAGTCTAGCTCATCGGGGAACGAGTCTCTCTGGGCTCGTTGTAGTAGAAGAAGTTCTGCTTCTTCGTAGTCAGCTGCTGACATGTCAGTGGTGGACTGAATCTCTGGGTGGTGCCGCAGGAATGTTCTTTGTTGCGCACTCTCTAGGGTAATGCAATCATCTATGTTGGGGTCTGTGGAGGCGACAGTGCTCAGTCCACAGAACATAGGCTTCTTGTTCTCAGCCTCCTCGTTACTTGCTTCCCTCGGGGTGGGCGTAGGCCAATCTCCTTCCGGGAGCTGGAGGAATGCTGGTCCGTCACTGTAGATGTTGCGACGGGTTAGGTCATCCAGGGACATTCCCCGGGTGATGACGTCAGCTGGGTTGTGTTTGGTATCCACATACCTCCAGCTTGCTTCTTCTGTTAATTCTTGAATCTCGGTGACTCTGACTCCCACGAAGACTTTGTATCTGCATGAATCAGACTTAATCCATGTGAGTACTGTCGTGGAATCTGACCACAAGATTGTTCTATGCACCGGAATGGTGAGTTCACGTTGGATTAACGTGGCTAGATGCGCTCCTGCGAGGGCTGCGCAGAGCTCTAGACGTGGGATAGATTGTTGCTTACGTGGGGCTATTCTTGAGCGGGCCAGTATGAAAGCAGTGTGTATCTCTCCTCCCATCTCTTGGGCACGCAAATAGGCAACCGATCCGTAGGCTACTTCGGAGGCGTCGCTGGAGACGTGTAGCTCAATCTCGCATGTCTCTGGCCTCACTGTGGATGGGAAGTAGCTGCGGCGTATATTGACACCTGGGAGTGAGCGGAGTTCCGTCTCCCACTCTCTCCATGTTGAGGCAAGGTGTGCGGGTATTGGGTCGTCCCAGCCCTGGTCCTTGTCCCATAGTGCTCGTACAATCATCTTTGCCCTGGTGGTGTAAGGTAGAATACATCCCAACGGGTCATATTGTCTGGCGAGTGTTCTGTACACACTCCGTCTGGTGGTCGGTATCGCCGCCGACCTTCCTTGCTCTGGAGCCAAGGGTTTGTGTCTATAGTGGAGCGAGTCTGTTTTGAAGCGCCAGACTAATCCTAGTGTCATTTCTTGGGCTTATCCTGGGATTGTCGCCATCCAGGTCTCGCTGCTGGCAGCCTTGTCTGCGGAGGAGAGGCTGCGCAATACGTGCGGATCACTGCTGGCCCACTGCCTGAGATCAAAGCCTCCTTTGATTAGGGAGGCGCGTAACTTGATTAGGAGAGCCTCGGCTTCTTCTTGAGTCGAGACGCTTTGTAGACAGTTGTCCACGTAGAAACTGTTCTTCACACTGTGTTGGACCTCTTCATCTGCTGCTGGGTCCTCTGTGACGTGTTTCTGTAGTGCAAAGGTAGCACAGCACGGGCTGCATGTGGTTCCGAAGGGGAGTACTTCCCACTGGTAGATGGATGGGTTCTCATCTCCGATCTTCTCTCTCCATAGGAACCGTAGCAGAGGCTTGTCCTCCTCTACTAGTCTCACCTGCAAGAACATCCCTTTGATATCCCCGCTTATAGCCACCTTGTCCTGGCGGAAGCGCATTAGCACGCCTAGTAGGGAGGGGCCGAGTGTGGGGCCGGGCAAGAGCTCTTTATTCAGATTTTGGGATCCGATCTGGTAGCTGCAGTTAAACACAATGCGATCCTTGCCATTGTGATGGACCTTGTGATGCGGCACGTACCATGATTCGGTCGTCTGATCGGCCTCTTTAATGTCAATCTTTGTTACGTGTCCCGCTGTGATTAGCTTCTCAATCTCAGCTCGGTACACACTCTGTTGAGCGGGGTCTTTGGCTAGGCGCCGCTCTGTGTTCAGTAGATAGCGCTCCGTGGCGTCTTTCTTTGCGTGAAAGGGGGGCATTCCCTCTCGCCTCAGGAGTGGAGTTGCGTATCTCATCACTCCGCCGACTGTGACTCTCTTTGTCCCCTGCTCGAGTAGGTTGATGGCGTAAATGTCTTCTTTAGAGCGAATGTCTTTCTTTTCGTTCTTAAAGGGCATTGTCTCTAGGGTCCATAGCCTCTCGACATGCTGCAGGAGAGTGGTGTCTTCTTCTGTCGTCCTGGAGTGGAAGCAGCTAGTGGCTGCTGTTCGGTTGAGAGATTTAGCGAGGGGGCCTTGCAATGTCCATCCTAGGCGGGTCTCGACTGCTGCAGGACAGCCTCGGGGGCCTGTATGGACCCGGTCAATCGGGACTATGAGTTCTGCATGGTCGGAGCCTATCAACAGGGTCGGGGTAGCGCCGTCTATGAGCGGGATAGGTAATTGACGCAGGTGCACATATTTATCCATCAACTTGGTGACAGGGTAGGTGTACTGCAATAGTCCTATTTCTTGGCTGGTGAAAGCATTTGTGATCTTGTACCGTCGCTCTGGCTGCCCGTTGGCTGCGATAGTGAAGGAGACATTCTCGCCCTTTATCGTCTTTAAATCTCTTCTTATTGTCCGAATCGTCATTTCGTTCTTGCTCCCCCGCAGTCCCAGCTGAGTCGCAGCGGAGGCGAGCAGAAGGGTCTTCTCTGACCCGTCATCAAGGACGGCGTAAGTGTCCATGACTTTATCCTGGTAGCTCAATGTCACACGGACTACCTTTAAGAGCACTTGAGCTCCGTTGCTGCTGGCGGGGTCAATGTACATGACACTTGCCTTGGTGCCGCTCCGTGGTGCAGGTATAGGCCGTCTTCCGTTACTATCGTGTAGTATATCTAGATGGGCTCCATCGCACCGGCTGCACCTTTTCTTTTGGCGGCATTCGGCTGCCATGTGGGGCCGCGCACATCGATAACAGCGCCGGTTGGACTTTATCCATTGGCTCACTTCTTCTGCATTCATCTTTGTGAATGAGTCACATTGTGACAGCCAGTGTTCTTTCTCACAGTAGGGACACGCTATCTTCCACTTCTCCTTTCTCGAGGGGGTGCTGTGACTCTTACTGCTCGGTACTGACTCTGATTGGTGCATGACAGTCACCGATCTTCTTCCATCACTTATTCTCCTGGGTCCCTCTCTGGAGCTTGGCGTGCTCCGCCCGAAGGTGTCCAGTCGTAAGCTGCTGACCTCTCTCGCCAGGAAGTCGGCCAGATCAAGGAGGGATGGCTCGGGGCCGTCGGGATCTCGGTAGTCCCTCTGCCGCCGAAAGCGCTCCTGTCTTGCGGGTGGCAGCTTCTCCAAAATCCTCTCAACGTTAGAGTTGGCGTACAGCTCATGCATGCCCTTCTCCCGTTGAGCTCCCAGCATCCCCACCAGGGACTGCACTTTGATTGACAGGTCGTCTAGTGAGCGATTGTCTGTGGCTGGGGGTAGGCGGTCAATATGCCTTATCTCCTGGATTACGTAATCCCATATACGTCCATATCTTTGATCCAGCGCGGCAAGGGCCGCTGTGTATGGGGTCGAGGAGGTAGCATAGGCTAGCGCTATATTGTGCGCTCGCTGGTACTTTCAGGTGCTTCAATAATATTGCATACTTGTGGCGTTCATCAGCGACATCCACCATCATTGTCTCTAAGCACATCCGGAGCTCCGTGTACTGTGCTCGACTCTCATAGGCGAAGTCTTCTATCAAATCTTCCAGATCTTGTAATCGTTTATTTAGCTTCTCCGCAGTGTAGGCCGCTCCTTCCTTGTAGCTGGGTCTCGCTTGGACCGGTATGGGAAGGGGGGTCTGCGGGGGGTCTAGACTCGGTCTGTTGGTCAAGTTCAGGGTCGCTTGCTCGTTGCGGTGACGCTGCTCTTGACTGCTGTCTCGACGAGTTCCTTGAGCCCCTGGCGGAGGGAGAGGGAGTTGTCCTTTTGATCAGCTGCTCTATTAGTTGCGCTTGTAGTCTGTCGCGCTCTGCGTCTCTTTGGGCACCGGCAGCGGTGCGCTGGGCGTCGGCCCGGTCTCTTGCCATATTCTCTTCCATCTGGAAGCGTCTCATCTCCAGACATGTGCGCTGTTCTTCGCTCCGTTGCTGCGCTTGGAGGTGTTCGCGCTCGCCAAGCATCTGTGCTTGGAGCCGATCGCGCTCAGGCGGAGGCTGTCAGGCTGACGAGGAACGCCTGTTGTAGTGTCCTCTCCGCTTCGTTGGGGGAAGGCGGTAGTGGAGGTGAGCCGCTCCTGCGTGAGCCGCTCCTGGGGGTACTCGTTGGGGAGTCCTGGAGCTCTAGTTCCTCGGCGCTCTCCTCCTCTTCCTCCGTGCAGAGTTCTCTCTCTGTAGGGTTGTCTTCCTCCCGGGGCTTGTCGGGGACTACTTCTTTAGTAGTGGCGGGGGGTAAAGGCATGTCAATTCCCTCCTGGTCCCCACCGTGGGCTTGGTCAGTT